>NC_083577.1:88976587-89320754 GCF_027579695.1 Neoarius graeffei
CGTAGGAGTAGTTCGAGATAAAAGTGTGAAGATTTCCTCCAGAGGGACAAACAAATAAAAGAACTCACCATGTTTCTCAATTTAACACCCTTTTTAAATAGAAGTGTACAGTGCCTTGAAAAAGTATTCATACCCCTTGAACTTTTTCACATTTTTCCACCTTACAACCACGAACTTAAAAGTTTTTTTTTTTTTTTTTTTTTAGATTTTATGTGATAGACCAACACAGAGTAGCACATAATTGTGAAGTGAAACGAAAATGATAAATGGTCTTCAAAATTTTAAACAAATAAAAATCTGAAAAATGTGGTGTGCATTAGTATTCAGCCCCCTGTACTCTGATACCTCTAAATACAATCCAGTGCAATCAATTGCCTTCAGAAGTCATCTAATTAGTTAATAGAGTCCTACTGTGTGTAATTTACTCTCAGCATAAATACACTTGTTCTGTGAAGGCCTCAGTGGTTTGTTAGAGAACACTGAAGAACAAACAGCATCATGAAGACCAAAGAACTCACCAGACAGGTCAGGGATAAAGTTCTGGAGAAGTTTAAAGCAGGGTTAGGTTATAAAAAATATCCCAAGCTCTGAACATCTCAAGAGGCAAGGCAAGGCAAGTTTATTTATATAGCACATTTCATACACAGTGGCAGTTCAATGTGCTTTACAGAAGTAAAAGCAGAACAGTGAACAATAGAAAATAAAATTACATAAAATAATTGGGGAAGAAAAATAATAAGAATTAAACAATAGTAGAAATAAAATAATAAAATGAAATAAAAGTTCAAAAAAGGAATCAGCCTCGATTATGGGTTTAACTCATAAAGCGCGCTCTTCCCGTGGCTCTTCCACGAGGATCACCAAAAATCGTCCCGCAGACAAAATCTACGAGGATCAAAATAAAATAGTCCCGCAGACAAAATCTACGAGATCACCAAAAATCGTCCCGCAGACAAAATCTACGAGGATCCAAATAAAATCGTCCCGCAGACAAAATCTACGAGATCACCAAAAATCGTCCCGCAGACAAAATCTACGAGGATCACAAAGCGCGCTCTTCCCGTGGCTCTTCCACGAGGATCACCAAAAATCGTCCCGCAGACACAATCTACGAGGATCACCAAATAAAATCGTCCCGCAGACAAAATCTACGAGGATCACAGTAACAAAGAATTAAAGTAAAAGTAAAATCATTAAAATCCAAGATTAAAAAGAAATTAAAATAAAGAAAGTAAAATCATTAGAATCAAAATTAAAAGAAATTATGTGAAAGGAAATTAATTACTTAGGTAAAAATTAATCAAGTGAAAGCATCTGAAAACAGCTTTGTCTTGAGCCTGGATTTAAAACTAACAACAGTAGGAGCATTTTTGATCTCATCTGGAAGTTGGTTCCAAAGCTTAGCAGCATAGCAACTAAAGGCTGCTTCACCACACTTCGTTTTGACAGCTGGTATTACTAGCAAGTTTTTCTCCTGTGATCTTAGAGACCTAGTTGGTGCATATAATTGAAACATATCCAGTAGGTAGCTGGGTTCCATCCCATTTAATGTTTTAAATAGAAGAAGTAATGCCTTAAAGTCAATTCTATAGCTCACTGGGAGCCAGTGCAGAGACCTTAGGATTGGAGTGATATGGACGACCCTTTTTGTTCTTGTAAGAACCCTTGCTGCTGCATTTTGGATTAGTTGAAGCTCTTTGATGGTCTTTTTTGGAAGACCTGTGAAAAGGCTATTGCAGTAATCAACCCTACTGGAGATGAAAGCATGAATAAGTTTTTCTAGATCATGTTTTGGGGCGGCACGGTGGTGTAGTGGTTAGCGCTGTCGCCTCACAGCAAGAAGGTCCTGGGTTCGAGCCCCGGGGCCGGCGAGGGCCTTTCTGTGTGGAGTTTGCATGTTCTCCCTGTGTCCGCGTGGGTTTCCTCCGGGTGCTCCGGTTTCCCCCACAGTCCAAAGACATGCAGGTTAGGTTAACTGGTGACTCTAAATTGACCGTAGGTGTGAATGTGAGTGTGAATGGTTGTCTGTGTCTATGTGTCAGCCCTGTGATGACCTGGCAACTTGTCCAGGGTGTGCCCCGCCTTTCGCCCGTAGTCAGCTGGGATGGGCTCCAGCTTGCCTGCGACCCTGTGGAGGGATGGAGCGGCTAGAGATAATGAGATGAGATCATGTTTTGACATGAGACCCCTGAGTTTAGAAATGTTTTTTAGGTGATAGAATGCAGACTTTTTTACCACTTTCAAATGACTGTTGAAGTTAAGTTCACTGTCAATAAGGACACCAAGGTTTTTGACAGTATCCTTTGCTTTAAGCCCCTTAGTTTCAAGAACAGTGGCAATCCTAAGCCTTTCCTCCTTTTTGCCAAATATAATTGCTTCAGTTTTATCTGCGTTCAGCTGAAGAAAATTGTGAGACATCCATTTGTTAATTTGGTCAATGCATCTATGAAGAGACTCCAGAGGGGCATAGTCATTAGGTGACATAGCTAAGTAAAGCTGAGTGTCATCTGCATAGCTATGGAAGTTTATTGAGTTATTCTTAATAATTTGTCCAAGTGGGAGCATATAAAGGTTGAATAGTAATGGTCCCAGGATTGAGCCCTGGGGAACCCCACAGTTCAAGGACACGGGTGATGAACTGTGGCCTCCGATGGCCACATAAAAAAATCTTTGTTGTAGGTAAGATTTTAACCAGTTGATTACTATACCAGTAAATCCAACCCAATGCTCCAGTCGATGTAACAGTATGGAATGATCTACCGTGTCAAATGCAGCACTTAAGTCTAAAAGCACCAAGACTGATGTTTTACCAGCATCAGAATTAAGACGTAGGTCATTCATGACTTTAGTAAGAGCTGTTTCAGTGCTATGATTGGCACGAAAACCTGACTGAAACTTATCAAAACATCCGTTTAATGTCAGGAAGGCAGTTAATTGATTAAAAACAATTTTTTCAATTATTTTACCAACGAATGGCAAATTGGATATGGGCCTGTAGTTGTTGAGTACTGAGACATCCAGGTTATTCTTTTTCAGTAGGGGTTTTACAACCGCTTTTTTCAGAGATGAGGGAAACATGCCAGTTCGTAAGGTGTTGATAATCTGAAGTACCTCGTCTGATATTAGGTGAAGAACAGATTTGAAAAAGACTGTAGGTAAAATGTCCAGTTCAGATGTGGAGGAGCTGAGATTTTGTACTGTTTTTCTCAGAGTCTCAACATCAATTAAACTAAATGTTGACATTGTATTACGACCCCCTCTCTCGTTATCCAATGGTTCCAGATTTTGAAGTGTTTGCACCTGTGTGGCTATATTCATGCGTATTTTATCAATCTTTCCTTTGAAAAAAGATGCAAAGTCGTTGCATGTATTAACTGAGAGAAATTCAGAAGGCATTTGTTTTGATGGGTTTGTTAGCTTTTCAACTGTAGAAAATAGCACATGGGCATTGTTGATATTCCTATTAATAATGTCAGCAAAAAAGACTGTCTTGCTTTAGAAATTTCTAAGTTGTATTTACATAACATCCCTTTGTAGAGTTGATAATGAATCTGGAGTTTAGATTTACGCCATTTTCTTTCAGACTTTCTACATTCCCTCTTTAACATTTTAACTGCTGGATTTAGTTTCCAGGGTGCTTTTCCTTTGTCTATGACTCCTTTGGTTTTTAAAGGAGCAATAGCATCCATAATATGATTCATTCTTGAATTAAAAATTTCCATTAGATCATCTGCACAACCTGAAGATTGACATGGGAGTTCTGAGAGTGCCTGCTCAAAAAGAGCTGCTGTGCCATTGGTAATTACCCTCTTTTTTACAGTCACAGACTTGTTTTGAAAGTGAGGGGAAATGGAAACATCAAAGAAAACACAGAAATGATCAGATATACCCAGGTCCATGACACTAGTAGGGTAGATACATTAAGACCCTTAGTGATGACAAGGTCGAGGGTGTGGCCATGGGAGTGTGTTGGCCCTTGTACATGTTGTGTTAGGTTGAAGGCATCAATCAGTGTAAGAAATTCATTTGCATACGTGTTATCTGGATTATCAACATGGAAATTAAAATCCCCAGAAATAATAAGATTGTCAAACTCTAAACAAATATTTGACAACAGTTCCCCAAACTCCTCTAGGAACAGTGGTGCAGAAAGTCTTGGTGGTCAAGAAGAACATTTTAGGATTGCACTTAGGTATTCAAAAGATGCAAAATCACCAAGAGTTGTCTGTTTGTACTGAAAACATGCCTTGCATATATTTGCTATTCCTCCTCCAACACTCATGAAATCAAAGAGTGGGGGAGTTGCTTCAATAAGAGTAATAGAGCTACTTGATTGTTCAAGCCAAGTTTCAGTAAGAAGCATAAAATCCAGTTTGTATGTACCGATGAAGTCATTAATTAAAACAGGCTTATTAAGTGATCTTACATTCTGAAGAGCTAGTTTTACAGTGAATGTGGGGGTAATTTCCACAGAAGCGTTCTGTGGTTGTTTTGGAACTGGAAGGAGATTTGACGAGTTTACCCCATTGATAGGATGAATAAGAACACCTCTCCTTGTTAGCACAGGAATAGAAAAGTACGTCGTGGGTCCCAGCTTATTTTCAAAACTACCATCTGGACCCAGATTATATCAGTTCGTTCCAACATGAAGGTCTTCACTGCTGCTGGTGAACTGTAGCTGTACACATGGTCCTTGAGTCTTATCTGTAATCACAGGGGGAGGTGGTGCCCTCTGTTTCTTGGGTGCTGTGGCAGTTGGATATATCATTAGAGATTTTGGGGTACACAAGGCCTGACCATGAGACAGCTCTGTGTACGGTACTTGATTTGAGGGTCCTCTTGGGCTTGCCAAAGACACTCGGCTTAAAGACAATAGTCTCTCCATTTTCTCAGGAAAACGCAGTCTGGGGGGTGAAGGAGATACAGAGGGGCTTGGGGTTACATCCACTGCTGTTGTTGGTGATTGCCTATTGCCAGTCTCAGGAGGTTGTGGTGATGCTTGTTTATCTGATTGTCTTTCTGATAGTTCTGCCAGCTTACCCGTTAACTCAGATATCATGTTGCTAGCCTTGGAAAGTGACGGGGATGTGTGTGGTGATAGATCCACCCTCTGATCATTTTCCTGAACTGTATTGGGGGCAGATGAGTCAGCATGATCCTCTGTAGTTGCTGGGGGCTTAGTTGCCTTCGTTGGTGACAAGGAGTTTAGCATGAATCCATCATAGTGAGCGTTAGTCCCGCTTCTTTCTGCCTGCAGATTCACTGCTTGAGTTTGAACCTCAGCAGTGTGTTTCCGTATTGTTTTTGAGCCTTTGTTGATGTCCCTGGGAGGTTCAGTTTGTACCCAAACAGAGTTCGTATCTTTGTTGTTAGCTCCTTTCAGTGCAGCTACAGAGCGCTTATCAGAGAGTGTACCCAAGGTCGGCATGGAATGGTGGACAGAGTGTTGATAATTGTCTGCCAAGACTTTGGCACCAGTCCAGCTGAGTTCTGTGCTATTTGGGCTGAAAAAGGCTTTGCGTTTCCAGAAAAGGTTAAAGTTGTCAATAAAATTAATGCCAGAGGAAAAACATGTCTTTGCAAGCCAGGTGTTGAGACTGAGCAGTCGGGAAAACCCGTAATTGCCGATCACAGATCCTGGTAATGGACCACTGATAAAAAAAGGCATTCCAAGTCCATTTAGGGCAGAAAAAAGGTCTTTGAAAGATTTCCTCACAGTGAGCTGTTCCCTGAAAACATCATTTGCTCCAACATGCACAATAATGCGTTTAATTGATTTGTAGTTTGACAGCATTTTTGAAATGTTGTCTGTAGTCTCTGAGATGGAAGCGTAAGGAAAACAGCACACAACCACGGACTCTCCTCCAATATTTTCCACAGTGAAATCACCCACAACAAGGGTTGTAGGATTAACAGGTGTTGGCGGCTGCTTTCTACCTCTACTGCGAGCTTTATTTTTGTTATTCAAATTCTGCCACTTTCTAGGAACTACTGGTTCCATGTCTGTAAGGCACTGAAATCTGTTCTGGAGTGTAATGGGCTGTGTATATCTGTAGTTTTCAGCCCGGTGGTATTCATAGACTGTAGGTTTGACGGCATCAGACCGCAATGGAGTTGAAGTTAATGCCCTTTTGTTTTTGGGTCTAGCACCTTGTCTTTTCCAGCAATCAGTACTCACATTTTGCTTTGTGAAGTCAACCGATTCATCCAAGTTCCCATCATTCAGATGCTGAACATTCCCCGCATTCCCTTTAGCGGTATCGGTTGCTGGACTCCCTTCAATCCTTAATAGACGGGCATTAATCATAGATTCCAGGCTAGAAATTCTTTTTTCAAGCTCAGTCAATTTGTTACTAGAGTTCAAGAAGCACTGTTCAATCCATCATTCATAAATGGAAAAAGTATGGCACAACTGCAAACCTACCAAGACATGGCCGTCCACCTAAACTGACAGAGCGAGCAAGGAGAGCACTGGTCAGAGAAGCAGCCAAGAGGCCCATGATCACTCTGGAGGAGCTGCAGAAATCCACAGCTCAGGTGGGAGAATCTGTGCACAGGACAACTATAAGTCGTACACTCCACAAATCTGGCCTTTTTGGAAGAGTGGCAAGAAGAAAGCCATTGTTGAAAGACAGGCATAAGAAGTCCCGTTTGCAGTTTGCCAGAAGCCATGTAGGGGACACAGCAAACATGTGGAAGAAGGTGCTTTGGTCAGATGAGACCAAAGTTGAACTTTTTGGCCTAAATGCAAAGCGCTATGTGTGGCAGAAAACTAACACTACTCATCACCCTGCACACACCATCCCCACTGTGAAACATGGTGGTGGCAGCATCATGCTATGGGGATGCTTTTCTTCAGCAGGGACAGGGAAGCTGGTCAGAGTTGATGGGAAGAGGGATGGAGCTAAATACAGGGCAACCCTGGAAGAAAACCTGTTGGAGGCTGCAAAAGACTTGAGACTGGGAAGGAGATTCACCTTCCAGCAAGATAATGACCCTAAACATACAGCCAGAGCTACAACGGAATGGTTTAGATCAAAGAATATTCATGTGTTAGAATGGCCCAGTCAGAGTCCAGACCTAAATCCCATTGAGCATCTGTGGCAAGACTTGAAAATTGCTGTTCACAGACGCTCTCCATCCAATCTGGCTGAGCTTGAGCTATTTTGCAAAGAAGAATGGGCAAACATTTCAGTGTCTAGATGTGCAAAGCTGGTAGAGACATACCACAAAAGACTTGCAGCTGTAATTTCAGCAAAAGGTGGCTCTACAAAGTATTGACACAGGGGGCTGAATACTAATGCACACCACATTTTTCAGATTTTTATTTGTTTAAAATTTTGAAGACCATTTATCATTTTCATTTCACTTCACAATTATGTGCTACTCTGTGTTGGTCTATCACATAAAATCTCAATAAAAAACTTTTAAGTTCGTGGTTGTAAGGTGGAAAAATGTGAAAAAGTTCAAGGGGTATGAATACTTTTTCAAGGCACTGTATATACTGTGCAGATTTTGTTTTATTTTAGATGACAATAATTGACTCTCTCGAGCTAAAATCATTCTGAATGTCTGACTTTGGCTCGTAATCAGTACGTAATTAAAGCATTTCAGAATGATGATTGCAGTCATTAGTGCAGAATGAAACAATGACTGTTGTGGAACAATTAATCCAATTCAATTCTACACACACACACACACACACACACACACACACACACACACACACACACACACATATACCTCTGGAGTGTGAAACTGCCGAAGTGTCCAAACAAACACATAAATAATTGTGAGTGTGAGAGTGACCTCTCCAAGCTCCCAGTTTAATCTCGAGTTCGCTACCACACACTGCATTTGCAGCTCCACTTTATTTAAACATTAAAACGTTTCGTCCTCAGGGACGCGTCCCGTCCCCACAAACTGTGAACAACAACGAGAATTTAATTTCCCACAAGCCCTCACTGCAGCAGCACATCAGCACAGAGACGACAAAAGACAAAGGTAAGGACTTTTTCCTTCTATCTCCATCTTCAAGACGACTAGGTGGACATTAAATGTCCTCACGCTGCAGCATGCCCTCTGTCATTAAACACGGCCTCACGCTGCAGTGTATCCTCTGTGTCACTGCACAGGTCCTCACACTGCCGTATGTCCTCTCAGTCATTAAACACGTCCTCACACTGCCATGTATTCTCTCTGTCTTTAAACACGTCATCACACTGCCATGCGTCCTCTCTGTCAGTAAACGCATCCTCAGGCTGCTGTGTCCTCTCTGACATTAAACACATGCTCACGCTGCTATGCGTCCTCTCTGTCAGTAAACACATCCTCACACTGCCATGCGTCCTCTCTGTCAGTAAACGCATCCTCATGCTGCCATGTGTCCTCTCTGTCATTAAACACATCCTCATGCTGCCGTGTGTCCTCTCTGTCATTAAACACATCCTCATGCTGCCGTGTGTCCACTCTGTCATTAAACACATGCTCACGCTGCTATGCGTCCTCTCTGTCATTAAACACATCCTCACACTGCCATGCGTCCTCTCTGTCAGTAAACGCATCCTCATGCTGCCATGCATCCTCTCTGTCATTAAACACATCCTCACACTGCCATGCGTCCTCTCTGTCAGTAAACGCATCCTCATGCTGCCATGTGTCCTCTCTGTCATTAAACACATCCTCATGCTGCCATGTGTCCTCTCTGTCATTAAACACATCCTCATGCTGCCGTGTGTCCACTCTGTCATTAAACACATGCTCACGCTGCTATGCGTCCTCTCTGTCATTAAACACATCCTCACACTGCCATGCGTCCTCTCTGTCAGTAAATGCATCCTCAGGCTGCTGTGTCCTCTCTGACATTAAGCACATGCTCATGCTGCTATGCGTCCTCTCTGTCATTAAACACATCCTCATGCTGCCGTGTGTCCTCTCTGTCATTAAACACATCCTCATGCTGCCGTGTGTCCTCTCTGTCATTAAACACATCCTCATGCTGCCGTGTGTCCTCTCTGTTATTAAACACATCCTCATGCTGCCGTGTGTCCACTCTGTCATTAAACACATCCTCACACTGCCATGCGTCCTCTCTGTCAGTAAAAGCATCCTCAGGCTGCTGTGTCCTCTCTGACATTAAACACGTCCTCACGCTGCCGAGTATTCTCTGTCATTAAACATGTCCTAACACTGCCGTGTGTCCTGTCTGTAATTAAACACAATCTCATGCTGCTGTGTTTCCTCTCTGTCATTAAACACGTCCTCATGCTGCCGTGTGTCCTCTCTGCCATTAAACAAGTCCTCATGCTGCCGCCTGCCCTCTCTGTCTTTAAACAAGTCCTCACACTGCTGTGTGTCCTCTGTCATTAAACACATCCTCACACTGTCATGTGTCCTCTGTCATTAAAAGCATCCTCATGCTGCCGTGTGTCCTCTCTGTCATTAAACATATCCTCACGCTGCCACGCATCCTCTCTGTCATTAAAAGCATCCTCATGCTGCTGTGTCCTCTCTGACATTAAACACGTCCTCACACTGCCGTGTATTCTGTGTGTCATTAAACATGTCCTAACACTGCCGTGTGTCCTGTCTGTAATTAAACACATCCTCATGCTGCTGTGTATCCTGTCTGTCATTAAAAGCACCCTCATGCTGCTGTGTGTCCTCTCTGGCATTAAACACGTCCTAACACTGCCGTGTGTCCTCTCTGTCATTAAACACATCCTCATTCTGCTGTGTGTCCTCTCTGTCATTAAACACATCCTCACACTGCCATGTGTCCTCTCTGTTATTAAAAGCATCCTCAAGCTGCCGTGTGTCCTCTCTGTCTTTAAACAAGTCCTCACACTGCTGTGTGTCCTCTCTGTCATTAAACACATCCTCACACTGCCATGTGTCCTCTCTGTTATTAAAAGCATCCTCAAGCTGCCATGTGTCCTCTCTGTCTTTAAACAAGTCCTTACACCGTTGTGTGTCCTCTGTCATTAAACACACCATCACACTGCCATGTATCCTCTCTGTCATTAAACACGTCCTCACACTGCCGTGTGTCCTCTCTGTCTTTAAACAGGTCCTCACACTGCTGTGTGTCCTCTTACTCATGAAACACATCCTCACACTGTATCCTCTCTGTCATTAAACACTTCCTCACACTGCCGTGTATCCTCTCTGTCATTAAACACGTCCTCACACTGCCATGTGTCCTGTCTGTCATTAAACGCGTCCTCACGCTGCCATATGTCCTCTCTGTCTTTAAACATGTCCTCACACTGCCATGTGTCCTCTCTCTTTGAACACGTCCTCACATTGCCATGTGTCCTCTCTGTCATTAAACACATCCTCACACTGCCATGTGTCCTCTCTGTCATTAAACACATACTCACACTGCCATGTGTCCTCTCTGTCATTAAACACATCCTCACACTACCATGTGTCCTCTCTGTCATTAAACATGTCCTCACACTACCATGTGTCCTCTCTGTCTTTAAACATGTCCTCACACTGCCATGTGTCCTCTCTCTTTGAACACGTCCTCACACTGCCATGTGTCCTCTCTGTCATTAAACACATCCTCACACTACCATGTGTCCTCTCTGTCATTAAACATGTCCTCACACTACCATGTGTCCTCTCTGTCTTTAAACATGTCCTCACACTGCCATGTGTCCTCTCTCTTTGAACACGTCCTCACACTGCCATGTGTCCTCTCTGTCTTTAAACATGTCCTCACACTGCCATGTGTCCTCTCTCTTTGAACATGTCCTCACACTGCCATGTGTCCTCTCTGTCATTAAACACATACTCACACTGCCATGTGTCCTCTCTGTCATTAAACATGTCCTCATACTGCTGTGTGTCCTCTCTGTCATTAAACACAACCTCACTGCCATGTATCCTCTCTGTCATTAAACACGTCCTCACACCGCTGTGTCCTATCATTAAACACAACCTCACACTGCTGTTTGTCCTCTCTGTCATTAAAAGCATCCTCATGCTTCTGTGTGTCCTCTCTGTCATTAAAAGCATCCTCATGCTGCCATGTATCCTCTCTGTAATTAAACACATCCTCACACTCCCATGTGTCCTCTCTGTCATTAAACACATCCTCATGCTGCTGTGTGTCCTCTCTGTAATTAAACACATTCTCATGCTGCTCTGTGTCCTCTCTGTCATTAAATGCATCTTAACACTGCCGTGTGTCCTCTCTGTCATTAAAAGCATCCTCATGCTGCCATGTATCCTCTCTGTAATTAAACACATCCTCACACTGCCATGTGTCCTCTCTGTCATGAAACATGTCCTCATGCTGCCGTGTGTCCTCTCTGTAATTAAACACATACTCACGCTGCCGTGTGTCCTCTCTGTAATTAAACACATCCTCACACTGCTGTGTCCTCTCTGTCATTAAATATATCTTAGCACTGCCGTGTGTCCTCTCTGTCATTAAACGCGTCCTCACACTGCTGTGTGTACTCTTTGTCATGAAACATATCCTCACACTGCCATGTATCCTCTCTGTCTTTAAACACCTCATCACACTGCCATGCGTCCTCTCTCAAAGATAGTTATCCATGCAGGAGCTAATGATATATGCCTTCGTCAGTCTGAGTTGGCAAATGCCTCTTTTCCACCAAATCAGTTCCAGGGCTGGTTCGGGGCCAGTGCTGGTGCTGGTTCACAACTCGTTCAACTTGCAAGCCAGCTGAGAACCAGTTTGCTTTTCCATAGCTCGCAGTGCTAAGGGAAGCCACGTCATTACGTCGCTGTATACGTCAGTTACGTCGTTGCGTTTGCTTAAACCTTGGCACGAATATCGAAGCAAAAACAACACGGAAGAAGCAGCAGCAGCAGCAACAATAATAATAATAATAATAATGGGTGACTTCGCGTTTGTACAGCTGCTGCTTCTCGTCGCTTAAAAATGGCGATCTTTCGCGTTCTTGTTATTGTTGTTGGTCTGAACAACTCCGCCCCCCGGCTGACGATAGCGGTTCTTTCCTCTGGCCCAGCAGAGAGTTGGTGCTAGCCTGGAACCGGTTTTTCTGGCCCCAGAGCCAGTTCTTTGTCAGTGGAAACAGAAAACCCGGTTCCAAACTAAGCACTGGCCCCGAACCAGCCCTGGAACTGCTTCGGTGGAAAAGGGGCATAAGAGTAACTTTGTAGAGGTGTTTAAATTAGCGAAGGCGATGTCCGATGCTGTAGTATGCTCTGGCCCCATCCCAATGTGGCATGGCGATGTAGCTTACAGCAGGTTATGGTCGCTGAACTGCTGGTTGTCCAGGTGGTGCTCTGAAAACAGTGTGGGCTTTATAGATAATTGGGCTAATTTTGAGGGCACTGCTGGCCTGTTAGGGCGGGATGGGATCCATCCCACTCGGGAAGGTGCTGCTCTCGGGACGTGGTCCTCCTGGATACAGTTATATACACCAGCCTCATCTAACTGGCAGAGGAGGAGGCGTTACGGTTATTTATGATTATCTAGGTGTAACACAAAAACCTGGTTATAAATTTAATACATTTTAAGTTCTTCATACTCATATAATGTATGTAGCCTCGAAAAATAAGTCTACCCAGTTAATTCCGTTACTTATTATTTACAGGCCCCCAGGGCCATATTCTGAGTTTCTTTCTGAATTTGCAGATTTTATCTCAGATCTGGTTATTTCCTTAGACAAAGCTTTAGGTGTCGGAGATTTTAATATTCACTTTGATAACCCAGAAGACCCTTGAAAACAGCGTTTGTGTCCATTTTAGATTCAGTAGGGATTAATCAGAATGTCATAGAACCGACCCATAATGGTGGTCACACCCTCGATCTAATACTAACATTCGGGTTAAACGTAGAAAAGATAGTCACACTTCCACAGTCTGAAGTTATCTCAGATCATTATCTCATTATCATTATCTCTGATTAATAATATATGCACCTCACCACGCTACTGTATTAAACGTACATTCGCATCAACTACTGCACAGAGTTTTATAAATGATCTCCCAGAGCTGTCAACTTTGATTGGGTCACTGTCAGCCCCTGCAGAACTTGATCAGGCAACTGAATGCTTAGAGTCAACATTCCACCATACTTTAGATAATGTAGCTCCTCTAAAAAGGAAAATGGTCAGAGACAAAAAATTAGCACCCTGGTATAATGATGACACTCGCACATTAAAACAGACCACTCGAAAATTGGAATGTAAATGGCATCAAACAAAATTGGTAGTGTTTAAATTAACATGAAAGGAGAGCTTCCTGGGGCGGCACGGTGGTGTAGTGGTTAGCGCTGTCGCCTCACAGCAAGAAGGTCTGGGTTCGAGCCCCATGGCCGGCGAGGGCCTTTCTGTGCGGAATTTGCATGTTCTCCCCGTGTCCGCGTGGGTTTCCTCCAGGTGCTCCGGTTTCCCCCACAGTCCAAAGACATGCAGGTTAGGTTAACTGGTGACTCTAAATTGAGCGTAGGTGTGAATGTGAGTGTGAATGGTTGTCTGTGTCTATGTGTCAGCCCTGTGATGACCTGGCGACTTGTCCAGGGTGTACCCCACCTTTCACCCGTAGTCAGCTGGGATAGGCTCCAGCTTGCCTGCGACCCTGTAGAACAGGATAAAGCGGCTAGAGATAATGAGATGAGATGACTATTCACCTTCAAAGCATTAAATGGTCTTGCGCCACTGTACCTCACTGAAATACTGGTCCTCTATGACCCGCCACGCCTACTTAGATCAAAAGGTGCAGGCTATCTGCTGGTACCTCATATAGTGAAGGTTACATCAAGGGGCGGAGCCTTTTCTTACAAAGCCCCACAGTTATGGAACAGCCTTCCAAGTAGTGTTCGGGAATCAGACACAGTCTCAGCATTTAAGTCTAGGCTGAAAACATATCTGTTCAGTCAAGCCTTTTGTTAATGGTGTTTATGAGGTAAAGGTGTAGATCTGGAGGATCCTCAGACAGAGTGTTTTGGTAAACTGGGATGTATGGATGCTGTCAGTCCCCACTCGCTTGCTCACTCGAGTTTGTTGACGGTGTAGTGGCTGCTGCTTTATGTCCCGGGGCTCCCTCATGCCTGTGTTACCTTCTGGCTCTCTCCTTTTAGTTATGCTGTCATAGTTAGTTGCCGGAGTCCCTGCTTGTACTCAGCGCAATATGTATACTGTTCCTACTTATTCAGGTGACATTGGGCATACCTAACAACCTGTGTCCCCCCCCCCAAATCTGTCCCTCTGAGTTACATGTTGGTCCTGGGATCGAGATGCTGAACATCTTCTGCACCTTGGACCTGCCTGATCCATCCTGGTGCCCTGTGTCTGTTTGGAGTCTCATTGCATCACTCCTGTGGAGGGCGGCCCCATGTGGACAGTTGGGGGTCGTGCCTGGAGGATGCTCTGGACTCTTGCCGTGGTGCTTTTGTGGCTGGGGACTGCAGTTGACTTGCTGACTTTAGGACTGCAGTTGTCGTGAACGGTTTTGCGCTCGGGTTTCTGTCGGTGGGGGTGGGGTGGGGTGGGGGTTATAGCATCAACAAAGCTGACTTTATGTGAGGACTGTTAATGTTATAGTCAGGCTGTCTGTTGTTGCCCAAATGAGGATGGGTTCCCTTTCGAGTCTGGTTCCTCTCGAGGTTTCTTCCTCATGTTGTCTGAGGGAGTTTTTCCTTGCCACCATCGCCACAGGCTTGCTCATTGGGGATAGATTAGGAATAAAATTAGCTCATATTTTAAGTCGTTCAAATTCTGTAAAGCTGCTTTGCGACAATGTTTATTGTTAAAAGCGCTATACAAATAAACTTGACTTGACTCTCTGTCTTTAAACACATCCTCACACCGCCGTGTGTCCTCTCTGTCTTTAAACACATCCTCACACCGCCGTGTGTCCTCTCTGTCTTTAAACACATCCTCACAATGTCGTGTGTCCTCTCACTCATTAAACACATCCTCACACTGCCATGTATCCTCCCTGTCTTTAAAAGCATCCTCATGCTGCTGTGTCTCCTCTCTGTCATTAAACACGTCCACACACTGCCATGTGTCCTCTCTGTCATTAAAAGCGTCCTCATGCTGTTGTGTGTCATCTCTGTCATTAAACACATCCTCACGCTGCCATGTATCCTCTCTGTCTTTAAAAGCATCCTCATGCTGCTGTGTCTCCTCTCTGTTATTAAACACATCCGCACGCTGCCATGTATCCTCTCTGTCTTTAAAAGCATCCTCATGCTGCGGTGTCTCCTCTCTGTCATTAAACACGTCCACACACTGCCATGTGTCCTCTCTGTCATTAAAAGCGTCCTCATGCTGTTGTGTGTCATCTCTGTCATTAAACACATCCTCACGCTGCCGTGTATCCTCTGTGTCATTAAACATGTCCTCACACTGCCGTGTGGCCTCTCTGTCATTAAACACATCCTCACACTGCCGTGTGTCCTCTTCGTCATTCAACACATCATCGCGCTGCCATGTGTCCTCTCTGTCATAAAACACAACCTCACATTGCCATGTGTCCTCTCTGTCATTAAACATGTCCTCAAGCTGCCAAGTGTTCTCTGTCGTTAAACACATCCTCACAATGCCGTGTGTCCTCTTTATCATTAAACACGTCCTCACGTTGTCATGTGTCCTCACAGTCATTAAACATGTCCTCACACTGCCGTGTGTCCTCACAGTCATTAAACACGTCCTCACGCTGCCATGTGTCCTCACAGTCATTAAACACGTCCTCACACTGCCGTGTGTCCTCTCTATCATTAAACACGTCCTCACGTTGTCATGTGTCCTCAGTCATTAAACACGTCCTCACACTGCCGTGTGTCCTCTCTGTCATTAAACACGTCCTAACACTGCCGCTTGTCCTCTCTGTCTTTAAATACATACTCACACTGCCGTGTGTCCTTTCACTCATTAAACACGTCCTCACACTGCCGTGTGTCCTCTGTCATTCAACACATCATCGTGCTGCCATGTGTCCTCTCTGTCATGAAACACAACCTCACATTGCCACGTGTCCTCTCTGTCATTAAACACATCCTCACACTGCCGTGTGTCCTCTCTATCATTAAATGCGTCCTCACGCTGCCGTGTGTCCTCACAGTCATTAAACACATCCTCACACTGCTCTGTGTCCTCTCTGTCATTAAACACATCCTCACACTGCTCTGTGTCCTCTCTGTCATTAAACACGTCCTCACACAGCTGTGAGTCCTCTCAGTCATTAAACACATCCTCATACTGTTGTGTCCTCTCTGTCATTAAACACGTCCTCACACTGATGTGTGTACTCTGTCATTAAATGCGTCTTAACGCTGCCATGTGTCCTCTCTGTCTTTAAACAAGTCCTCACACTGCTGTGTGTCCTTTCTGTCATTAAACGCGTGCTCACACTGCCCTGTAATATATATCCAGGCTGTACCTGCTGAAACACGCAGTCCCAGCTGAGACATGGCGTTTGATTATGAGATGATGCCCAGCTGACTCGAACCCTACAGCAGTGTTTCCTCCTCAGTGCTGGTTGGTTTACATTACTGGATAAATGTGAGAATTGACTCTAACGTTCACACAAGCAGGGGCACCACCAAAGATCTTCTCCCTGAGTGGAATAAACACAGATGTGACACTCATCAGCACAAAACCTGCTGAGACACTAAAGTGCTGCTCAGGTGCCATAACTTTCCCAGACGTGTGTGTGTGGTGTGTGGAGGGGGGGTGTTCACTAATGCCACTCGAGTATATCTGTAGTAATTCTGACTGAATGTGGTAAGGGCATGGTCACGCTTGAGTATTAGGAAATGCGCCCCAACTCGGACGCGTCCCATTTAACACTGTGTGTATTTTATTGCTCTGTCTTTTAAACTCCATTTCTTTTGGTTTCAGTGAGAGACGAAAAGTGCGAGTGCTCCCTGTTAGCCATGTGACGCTTCACCCAATTCATGATTCAGTTCAAATTCATGACACTGGGATCACAATCCCCCGGCGCTGTAGCATAGCCGCCCACTGCTCGGGGTGTGTGTGTGTGCTCACGTGTGTGTTCACTGCTTCTGATGGGTTGAATGCAGAGGAATTTCACTGTACTTAAGTGTGACGTGATAAATAAACGCTTCTTCTTCAACTCAATCTTCTCACAATATAATAATAAATAAATAAATAAATAAATAAATAAATAAGGGTGGCACGGTGGTGTAGTGGTTAGCGCCGTCGCCTCACAGTAAGAAGGTCCGGGTTCGAGCCCCGTGGCCGGCGAGGGCCTTTCTGTGCAGAGTTTGCATGTTCTCCCCGTGTCCGCGTGGGTTTCCTCCGGGTGCTCCGGTTTCCCCCACAGTCCAAAGACATGCAGGTTAGGTTAACTGGTGACTCTAAATTGAGCGTAGGTGTGAATGTGAGTGTGAATGGTTGTCTGTGTCTATGTGTCAGCCCTGTGATGACCTGGCGACTTGTCCAGGGTGAACCCCGCCTTTCGCCCGTAGTCAGCTGGGATAGGCTCCAGCTCGCCTGCGACCCTGTAGAACAGGATAAAGCGGCTACAGATAATGAGATGAATGAGATGAGAAAACAATAATTATTTACCCACATTTGTAAATGTTGGAGTAAAATATAGTAGCCCATGAACTAAAATATTCCTTTTATTAAAAATTTAAAAAGGACAAATTCGCCCTTTCTTAATAAACTTTTATAAACTCTTGTGAAGGCTGTAGTCAGGCCTCAAAAACATCGAACAACTGTCTCCATTTGCTTCTCTTTTCTTTAGTTTTCCGCAGTGTGGAGAAAGACTGATTGGCTCCAATATCATGTGTGGTTTTTTGGCATTAGAGCTGTGTTACTTCCTCCTACAGTGACATCATCACATGCATTCCCTCTATTGTAAGTTATTGCGCCATCTGCTGTCTCAATAACACAATTACAGTGAGGAGAAACTAAGATATTACGCAGTCAGATCTCAGAATTTGAATCATCATAAATTTGTTGCATTGATTGTTAAATATCTCATTACATGCCTACTTCCCTGTCCCACAGGAAGGACATACTGTGATCTTTCCCAACAGGTCAGTTCAGATGGGATCGATATTCCCTACAGTTATTTCTCCTGTTTGTTTTATAGAATGGAAAATAAAGTGAAATTACTGACACAGCAGACTAAAGACGGACATCACTCAGGACCTTAAGCGGGAGATGAATACCTGCTCTCTCACCAAGAAAGCACAGCAGAGGATGTTCTTCCTGTAGCAGTTGAAGAAGTTCGATCTGCCAAAGACAATGATGGTGCACTTTTATACCACCATCATCGAGTCCATCCTCACCTCCTTCATCCCCATCTGGTACGCTGCTGCCACTGCCAGGGCCGAGGGCAGAATGCAGCGCATCATTCGCTCTGAGAGGACGATCGGCTGCAACCTTCCATCTCTTCAGGACCTGTACGGGTCCAGGACCCTGAGGAGAGCAGAGAGGATCGTGGCCGACCCCTCTCACCCTGGGGATGCACTTTTTAATTCATTCCCCTCTGGTAGGAGACTGCAGCCCATTAGAACCAAAACCTCACGCCATAAGGCCAGCTTTTTCCTGACTGCAGCTGCCTCATCAACAAGGCCCAAGACCCCACTGACTCTAAACCCGAACCTCACCCTCTCATTCTGTGACATTAATGCACTTTATCTCTGAACTGCAGTTCTGCATGTTTTATTCATCTTCATTCTGTGAACTTTTACTGCACATTCTGTCTCACGCTGTACAGCTCAGTTATTTATTCAACGCACTGCACAGATTCTCTTCTTCTCGCATATTCAGGTCATGACTCTTCTTCATCATGTGACCAGTTTTTGCCCATTCTGGGATACACTGTACAGCCTGGACTTCTAAATTATCCATGCACATATTCTTTAACTATGTCTGTTTCAAATTGTATATTTTAGAATCCTACTTATTTTATAAAATTCTATTTATATTACTACTCTTTCTATTTAAAAAAAAAAATCTTAAATTTTAATCTTTTATAGGAAGCCATGGCCTAATGGTTAGAGATGCAGCTTTAGGCCCAAAAGGTTGCTGGTTTGATTCCCTGGACCAGCAAGAATGGCTGAAGTGCCCTTGAGTAAGGCACCGAACCCCAGGCTGCTCTGGGTACGTTGTACAGCATTCTGGATAAGAGCATCTGCCAAATGCCTGTGATGTAATTAATTTTATAAAGGGCGGCACACAGTAAGAAGGTCCGGGTTCGAGCCCCGTGGCCGGCGAGGGCCTTTCTGTGCGGAGTTTGCATGTTCTCCCCGTGTCTGCGTGGGTTTCCTCCGGGTGCTCCGGTTTCCCCCACAGTCCAAAGACATGCAGGTTAGGTTAACTGGTGACTCTAAATTGAGCGTAGGTGTGAATGTGAGTGTGAATGGTTGTCTGTGTCTATGTGTCAGCCCTGTGATGACCTGGCGACTTGTCCAGGGTGTACCCCGCCTCTCACCCGTAGTCAGCTGGGATAGGATCCAGCTTGCCCGCGACCCTGTAGAACAGGATAAAGCGGCTACAGGCAATGGATGGATGGATATATATGACTTAGTAGTATAACCATTTTCAGTCCATATATTCTATCTCTGTTTTTTCAGGTTTTTAAAGGTAACTTTTTAAAGGTAAGCGCTTGTGTGTAAATTTTGGAGGTGTGAGCTACACATAGGTCGTTTTAGTAATCAGGGGTGGGTTTCCCAAAAGCCTCTTAAGGCTAAGAGCATCTTTAGTTGCCTCTCAAGATCCATCTTTAAGCGAACGTGGTTTTCCCAAACAATGTTATCGCCAAAGTAGTCCTTTAGTTCACGCTTAACTTACGATGGACCTGGATCACTTTTTCACAACAAAGAGCGACTCGCTCACAGCCGAACACACAGAATGCGATGCGACTCTCACACTCTCACAGTTAGTGGGCGGAGACTGGTGCTGAATCTGCTGCTGGTGTTCAATTATTTTTCTTGTACACTGCAAGTGCGTTGAGTTAATTATTAAATAAATATACACAAAGCATTATAAATATATTTCAATATGTTATGGAATTGCATACGAATATTATAATGCCACATTTATATCACTACATTTTAATCACATTTAACTCCATTAGGTGAGTGATTATCTAATTTAGTGTGTGTGTGTATGTGTGTATATATATATATATATATATATATATATATATATATATATAAAGACATTACCAACTCGGCGTTGTGAATGACAGTTGAAATAATCTTGAGTGCATGTCTGGGTAACAGTGAAATGATGCACATAGAAAATGTTTCCTGAATTATTTAGTTAATTATCTCCTCATTCTTTTGTGTGAATGTTTGTTCATTTAATTAAAAAAAAACACGCTTAGAATAAAAAATATTATTATCCAAAATTGTGAAATAGTTTCAATTATTAATTCCCACATTATATATGTCATGCTTAAAGACAATACAGTACATTAACATATTTCAACACTTAATATTTCATTGCTTTTTGGTAAAAAACGAACGTCATGTGACTTCATCCACTGGATTTAGCAGCTACTAATGCCTTCAGCAATTATTAATACCTACAGTTAGGTCCATAAATATTTGGACAGAGACATTTTTCTAATTTTGGTTCTGTACATTACCACAATGAATTTTGAACAAAACAATTCAGATGCAGTTGAAGTTCAGACTTTCAGCTTTAATTCAGTGGGTTGAACAAAATGATTGCATAAAAATGTGAGGAACTAAAGCATTTTTTAAACACAATCCCTTCATTTCAGGGGCTCAAAAGTAATTGGACAAATTAAATAATTGTAAATAAAATGTTCATTTCTAATACTTGGTTGAAAACCCTTTGTTGGCAATGACTGCCTGAAGTCTTGAACTCATGGACATCACCAGACGCTGTGTTTCCTCCTTTTTAATGCTCTGCCAGGCCTTTACTGCAGCGGTTTTCAGTTGCTGTTTGTTTGTGGGCCTTTCTGTCTGAAGTTTAGTCTTTAACAAGTGAAATGCTGCTCAATTGGGTTGAGATCAGGTGACTGACTTGGCCATTCAAGACTATTCCACTTCTTTGCTTTAATAAACTCCTGGGTTGCTTTGGCTTTATGTTTTGGGTCATTGTCCATCTGTATTATGAAACGCCGACCAATCAGTTTGGCTGCATTTGGCTGGATTTGAGCACACAGTACGTCTCTGAATACCTCAGAATTCATCCGGCTGCTTCTGTCCTGTGTCACATCATCAATAAACACTAGTGACCCAGTGCCACTGGCAGCCATGCATGCCCAAGCCATCACACTGCCTCCGCCGTGTTTTACAGATGATGTGGTATGCTTTGGATCATGAGCTGTACCACGCCTTCGCCATACTTTTTTCTTTCCATCATTCTGGTCGAGGTTGATCTTGGTTTCATCTGTCCAAAGAATGTTCTTCCAGAACTGTGCTGGCTTTTTTAGATGTTTTTTAGCAAAGTCCAATCTAGCCTTTTTATTCTTGAGGCTTATGAGTGGCTTGCACCGTGCAGTGAACCCTCTGTATTTACTTTCATGCAGTCTTCTCTTTATGGTAGATTTGGATATTGATACACCTACCTCCTGGAGAGTGTTGTTCACTTGGTTGGCTGTTGTGAAGGGGTTTCTCTTCACCATGGAAATTATTCTGCGATCATCCACCACTGTTGTCTTCTGTGGGCGTCCAGGTCTTTTTGCATTGATGAGTTCACCAGTGCTTTTTTTCTTTCTCAGGATGTACCAAACTGTAGATTTTGCCACTCCTAATATTGTAGCAATTTCTCGGATGGGTTTTTTCTGTTTTCGCAGCTTAAGGATGGCTTGTTTCACCTGCATGGAGAGCTCCTTTGACCGCATGTTTTCTTCACAGCAAAATCTTCCAAATGCAAGCACCACACCTCAAATCAACTCCAGGCCTTTTATCTGCTTAATTGAGAATGACATAACAAAGGAATTGCCCACACCTGCCCATGAAATAGCCTTTGAGTCAATTGTCCAATTACTTTTGGTCCCTTTAAAACCAGGGTGGTACATGTTAAGGAGCTGAAACTCCTAAACCCTTCATCCAATTTTAATGTGGATACCCTCAAATGAAAGCTGAAAGTCTGGACTTTATGTCCATGTCCATTATATAACTATAACTTGAATATGTTTCAGTAAACAGGTAAAAAAACAAAATTTGTGTCAGTGTCCAAATATATATGGACCTAACCGTATATCGGGGGTGTGCACTGCAAAGACGCTCTTAGCAAAGTTGCTCTTAAGACTCCTTCTTACGAGTGAGTTCAAGAAAACCACATACAGAGACAACGTTCGTTGCTTAAGAGCGTCTTTAAACTCTCTGTTTAGCCCTAACGTGCAATATTATCGGGAAACCCACTCCTGAATGTGAAACCAAGAAAACCACCTTCAGCAGCTGTGCGACATGTCTCTGAATACAGTCCTACATGCTTACAGGAGCACTAATTCAAAGGAAAATCACACAGAAACCCTGATCTCTAACAGTACTACTATACTGAGGGGATGTGTTTGATATCGGCTCTACAGACAGCGATGCCTGGTTTGGTGAAATCTTCCTCTGCACGACTCCTCTCAGACACTCCTCACTGACACTCCTCTTTAATCTGGATCTGATACACTGCATAATGTTCACGGTGACACAATAAACCTTCAGAGACTCTCATCCTCATGGACTTCAGCACTGCTGGCTTCTGATTTCTTCTTGATTTTTCTACGCTGAGTTGCTAAAGTTTTACACCTAGCAACCATCAATGTTTGTGTTCCAGGATGAAAAGAAGGAAATCAATATCAAGGGCATGAACCGCTGAAAGTGCCATCTGTTCTGCTTCACTTTTTCAGCAGAATCTGTGCAACTGTACACTATCTCTCTGTGGAGTTACCCTGCTCCTCTTCATCTGAATTCATCACCTCATCCTGGCCTGGAAAAGAGAGCACTAACTGCAACGCCGCAACCAGGGTGATGGGGGGTGGGTGGGGGTGGTGTCTGTGTGTTCAGTCCTGCCAAGCACTCATTCTTTACCCTCCAATTACCCTGCAGGTCCTCCAGTACTGAAACACGGCAGAAAAAACAAAAACACTTCACTGGGTTTAAAAAAAAAAAAAGGTCCTAAAATCCAGCCCAGAGGTTCTCCGTGCTGAGGAAGACACATTTGTCATGTTACTGAAAAGGTTTGATGCCTGAGGTGGGAAATAAACCGAGTTTCATCTCAAACTGCAGAAACACACTGAGCAAGCAGATTAGATTTAATTTATTTCAAAGTGGTACTCCTCATTTCAACAAATTCAGTTATTCTTGTCAAAGTCAGCCGTTTTTACTGTTTGCTCACAGGCGAATTGATTTTTTTGACATGAAGTATTATGTGACTGGCTTATACTGAAAATCTGAAAATGATGTTTAGGTTTGGTTTTTATTTATTTATATTTTTTTAAATTATTCATTGTTATAAACAAAAATCCAGGGGCGGCACGGTGGTGTAGTGGTTAGCGCTGTCGCCTCACAGCAAGAAGGTCCGGGTTCGAGCCCCGTGGCCGGCGAGGGCCTTTCTGTGCAGAGTTTGCATGTTCTCCCCGTGTCCGCGTGGGTTTCCTCCGGGTGCTCCGGTTTCCCCCACAGTCCAAAGACATGCAGGTTAGGTTAACTGGTGACTCTAAATTGAGCGTAGGTGTGAATGTGAGTGTGAATGGTTGTCTGTGTCTATGTGTCAGCCCTGTGATGACCTGGCGACTTGTCCAGGGTGAACCCCGCCTTTCGCCCGTAGTCAGCTGGGATAGGCTCCAGCTCGCGTGCGACCCTGTAGAACAGGATAAAGCGGCTACAGATAATGAGATGAGATGAGAGAAACAAAAATCCCTCAACAATGATTTGTTAATTTTCCCAAACGTTTGAACACATTTCTGTAAGTTGGGGCTCCGTTCCTCAGAACTCTAAACACAAACTGAAGAGACTTATCTACTTTCTCAAAACTCCACAAATCTTTTACAGAATGAAACACAGAACTCAAAACCATGTTCTCGCTCCTCAAAACTGATTCCTTCCACCAAAACCATACACACAGCTTTTAAATGCTGATGTCTTACAGAGCATCAAATAAACACTGATGTGATAAATTCAAACACAACCATCAGAAGTGTTCGTGCGTGTTTTGGGTTCATGAGGCCACGTGACATATTCAAGTGTGGGAATAAAGGCCCGGTCCCACAATACTGATAACTTTAACAATAACTATATATAAATGGGTCCTCTGCAGTTTACGTGGTCGGTGCTCACACCAGACCGATAACAATACCTACAGTCCACGCCTGGGTTTATCCGTATCGGTGAGATTGCTTCTGGAGCCATTTTTCCAGGCCTGGACCTGATCTCATAAAACATCTGACCAATCAGGTCATTGTTTACATGTGACACTGTCTAAGCACGTCCTGTTTTTCCCGGGAATCTTTGTACATCCTTGTTGCATCATGAAGTCACGGAATCTGGATTCACGGAAAATAAAAAAAATATAATACAAAGCACGGATATTTAATTCACGGATATATATGATTATTTTACATGAAATATCAACAGTAAATTAATAAACATATAAACGCAGGTAAGATATTTTAATTACGAACTTCATCATTCCAAACATTTCATCGTTTTAGACTTCTTAATTTTTTATCTGTGATGCGTGACCAATCCGTAAATTATCATCTGTATTAAAATCTGTAACCATTCTGTATTTTGTATCCTTTTTTATTATATTTCCGTAATTCATGACCTATCCGTATTTTATCAACCACCAGAGTGTGTGCATGGGCTGTTTTGAAGTCCAAGCTGTACAGTATGACCCGGAATAATGTGCTACTACTTGGAAAAATCTTCCATGACTATTCCTAAGCTGCATGCGTTCATTTCCCTGAGTGTCAGGACCGAGCGATATTATAGTGGGGATTATAGTTGTGGTGTTTCTGCTCCAGACTGGAATTAACTCGGGCAGAGGGACAGTCCGAGTTGGAGTTAGAGGTAGAGTTGTAGTTATCGGTGTTGTGGGGTCGGACCCTAAGTTTCCTTTTTCTCATTTTGGTGAAGTGTAGGGTTTTTGTCCCATAATAGCATTTACAGTATGACATGTATATTAGGCATATCGGCTGAAAATTCAAATTCAACCCAAACTGGTTGAAACTGCTCTCACGGAATTCAGAATTGAATGCAAAACAACAGATGTTTTACAGAATTAAAATGTTTATCCGTTCTTGAGATATTCCAAATCAAAGTTTGAAAAAAAAAAGTTTAATTTTTATTAAACTGCTGTAATATTCTGTATGAGGGTCACATGGTCCAAAATGGGCCTCATTAACCAATGAGATCAAATGTTTTTTCTTGATAACTTTTTATTTTTCAAGATATTTACATGGAAATTGGCGGCACGTAGATGGCTGTATACTGATTACAAAGTTTGAAAAATTAGTAAACACAAATTATGTAAATTAGTATTTAATTAGTATTAATTATGCTAATTAGATAAAACATTATAATGGTACACTCTCTTCTTCAGAGTTTCACCAAATGGCTTTATTTGTGCAATATAAAGCTGATCTTAACTCTCATTTATTCATCACACAGAAGGAGAAATCAGTGTTAATTATAAAATCTGCATAAATCGCACTGAATGTCATTCGCATCTACCATTCTCTATCAAGATAAAAAAGTAATAAAAGATGATTTCTAATCCCCTCTTTGTGCTCTGTAGGCCTTTGTATTTCTAAGTAGTGTTTCCTACCTCGAAAAAACTGTCTGATCCACGTCCAATAAACAATTCACACTAACTGAACTGAAATTGACACTCGCATCTCTGACTTCAGGTTTTTTTAAATCTCATTCCGACCACTAAGATCTCAATATTTTTCATCAAAACAACTCCAGTTATATTCTAAAAGTTATTTATTTACAGGAATCAGTTTGATTTGAAAAAAATAAGTAGGTAAAGCTCTGAAAACTCACTTCAAAGTCTCCCGTGAATCAGAACATCAAAACTAGCAGACGGAAAATGTTGCTGAATCCTTCATCAGAAACAGTGAGAGCGAGAGAACATCCCTATAAAAGTGATCTGAGTGATATTGATGAGTAATCCAGTGGGAAACTGATCAGGGGAGAGAGAGAGAGAGAGAGAGCCTGACTGCTTTCCTGTGACTCAAAAAGAAAAGCACTGGCAGTTTCTCGACGTCCCGCGAGCAGAGTTTTTACTGCTGTACCGACTTCAACCTGCCGTTACTCCCAAAGTACTGAACAGATCTTAACCAGATACATTTCTTTGGAAAGCAGAGATTATAAGCTTTTTAATGAGAGTATTCACGATAGAAAATATTCAAGAGTTAAGCAAAGACAGGTTTGGAAACTCAGATGAGCGTCTGCATGGAGAATTTTCACAGCGCGGCCAGCGAATGTCTGATACGCCGACTTTTAGTGTGAGCTAGCTAGGCTAGCTGTGTCAGGGGCTTTGCAGCATCATTACTATAGCTAGGAACAATATGTTCAGCTAGCAAGCAACAGTCTGGGCTGTTTTTCTAATGGAGGAAGTGCCAGAAAAATACTGATTCCACATTCACACTCTGTGCTTCGGCTGTGTCACAAATCCAAATTTTTTTTTTTCGTTTCTGTTTCCGGTTGAGAGTACGTCGTGCGCATTATGGCTGCCGCTTCTCACCAGAGCTTTTTTTTTTTAATTTTATTTCTTTTTCAATTTTCATTTTATTTATTTTTTTCTGTGTGTGTAGTTTGATGTTTGTTTGAGTGTTTTGTCCGCCGGTGGTGGTGTAGCTCCAGACCCAGTTTGGGCGTTGGTTCCCTCCAGGCCTTGGTTCGCTGTGGGTGATGCCTGCGCTCCCAGCTGTGGACCGCAGTGAGCCTGTTGCTCATTTAACATTCGTGGTTGTCCAGTGCTCTGCACTTTAACGCTTGGCGTGATGTTCCGAGCGATGTTGCTCGGTGGCGTCGCGCGGCTGTGCAGGCGGTTTGGGACACACCAGCACTCTGCGTGGCGGAGCTTCTGTGCTCGCTTTGTGGATCCACGGCGTGGTGTTCGAGCGATGTGGCTGACGGCGTCACGGCGGCGGTGCTGGAGATGTGGGACTCGTTTTCATGCGCCTTTTGGTGGGACTGTGGCTGCTACACCACTGGAATTACATTCTTGACCCCTACTTGATGGACTTTTTACTTTTATTTTTTATTATTTATTTATTTATTTATTATTTTTTATTGTTATTTTTTCTTTGTCTATAATTGTAAAGCGTCCTTGGGTTTTTTGAAAGGTGCTATATAAATTGAACTTATTATTATTATTATTATTATGTGCAATTCAGAGCTGGTTACACTAGCTTTACCTGTGTAGTCAGCTAAACACTTGGTAACATTCTTCAAATGCCAAGTATATGCAACACAAATGGTCCCCATTTTACATAGTATGGAGCAAAACTCAATACTTTCACCCATTTAATGTAATGTAAATACAATTAGTAACACTACAAAAAAAAATCAGTGCACAGACACAAAAAGGTACCACAAGAAATATTTCTTCGTTACTTTAATACAAAGTGTTCAGCTGAACAGGATCACTCTGATCCTGGTCAGGCCACAGGACGTCATCCACATCAGCTGAGCTGTTCTCCCTGGCCATGCAGCAGGGGGAAAAATGCCTGGCATGGCAAAGCCATCCCTGGCATTCATCTGTGTTGAGGTCATCACGTGCCTCCTCCATCGCCTGGAGTAGTGCAATGCACTCATGGGGTCTGTGCTTGTACATTTTCCACCGCCATGCTGAAAAAATTCCTCTATTGGATTTATAAATGGGAATATGGTGGAACGGACAGTGCTACAACACATGGGTTGTTGGCGAGCCAGTCGTAGACCAGAGCAGCCTGTTGGGAATGTGCACGATCCCAAAGAACAATGAAGGTGGGCTGCTCTGGTTGCTCTTCATCTAAGTTCTTTCTGATCTATCTTCTTGCCTCACACCTGTAGGAGTCAATTGAGGCCTCTTTTATACTCTGACACATGATCGAATCATTCTTTCAACTGAGTTTGACTGTGACTCATTGGTAAATCAGGGCGTTGCATTTTGAAGGCTCGTGTTTCTTGGTGAACAAAGTGTGTTAAATGATGCAGCTTGTGTTCAGAGACACAAACTGCATCATTTAACACACGGTGAAATTGTGCTGAGAGTTGAGCAGTTTCGAGTCATGGCGTTGGTACATGAACTTCACGTTTTCAGAATTGTGTGCATAGTTCCATGTTTTGTGTGTATAAAATGAGGACAAACTGTAATACCATTACTGAATCTAGATAGAGAAGGTAAATTAATATAGAAATATAACAGTGACAGAGAACAAGCAGAATAACAGCATGTGGTGTTTTTTTTCCTCGATGTGAAGCATAATGGCGACTGAACTCATGATATAAAGTTTTTAAAATGGAATTGTACATCTGTATTAAATCAGGCCAAGGACAGCAGGACTGAACACTGCGAAACAGTGAGTGATTCTGACAAAAAGTGAAGGATAGCAGCACATCCTGGCAGTAAGAGGAGATCCGCATAGGAACAGAGGAAAGAGAGACAGCACGTAATTTCATTGTAAAAACCCAAAACCTTGGCGAGGTCAGAAAAAAAAAAACTTATTCAGAACCAAGTCATGAGTCGTGCTCGGTGGAGTCTGTGTTGGTGTGAGTCATCACAAATCCACATTCCCTCCATCAGTCCAGTCACAGAAGACAAGATCGCTCTCTACTTCCCACCAGTCGGGGATTTAAGGGGAAGTTTACACCGACTCTGAAGCAGATAACACTTTCCCTCTCAGCGCTTTAAACTCATTTCAAGGCTGAGTCCGCTTCAATTTTCTGGATCAGTGGAATGTTTTAGGTGACTTGGACACTCATGCCCTTATCACACCTACCTACTGCAGGGAGGGGGCGCTAATGATAAATTTCATGATAGAAATATTCTAACAAGCAACATGATATCAGGGATGGGCTTTTGGGAAGTTTAAGCCTCAGCACCTGGGGAGTAATTGGAGGGTTAGGTGCCTTACTCAAGGGCATTTCAGCTTCCTGCTGGTCCATGGAATCGCGTCAGCGATCTTTTGGTCCCATAGCTGCTTCTCTAACCTTTAGACCAGGGGTCTTCAATCCTATCCACAAAGGGCCAGTGTGGCTGCAGGCTTTCAATTCCAACCAAGCAGGAGCTACACCTGATTTCACTTGTTTAATCATTTCACCCTCATCTCCAGTCAACAATCAAGTGAGCCTCCAATTTGGCTGTAATGAAAGCCTGCAGCTACACCGGCCCTTTGTGGATAGGATTGAAGACCCCTGCTTTAGACCATGGCTTCCGTTTGCCTAAGTGCGTCTGACTTGCCTTCAGATGAAACTGTCAAGGAAACTCTTATAATATTCCCCAGACAATTAGCAAGAGCCACAGAGAGAGCAGCAGAACCGTCACCAAGCACAAACAGTTCCATATTTGCACCAGTGTACTCCGTCGTCAAAAGAAAACAACTCTCGGAGTAAACACTATCCATCAGAGGAGAACCGTCAGGGCCTTCTAGTCGTTCAGAGAAGCCCAAACATATCAGCATTTCAAATGTTATCTTTAATTGCTTTCATTCTTTCAGAATCTCATGATAATTATTTTCTGATGAACGGTGCAGCGTTCATCAGTAGTGTTAGCGAATGCTAATAAAGCAGTCAAGCCAGTGCTATTGAGAGCAAGTAGCGCAGGCTAACGAGCGAGAAACTAAGATTTCTGTCTCCAGACTCTTCTTCCACGCTGCACGCTCGCCACAGTATTTTTCACTCAGACTTAAGGATTCATTTCCCTGTGGAATTTACTGAGTTACTTTTAAAATCAACATCAACAGCTACACACAACGGAGCGACCTGGCAGCCTGACGCTAATCCTTTACTAAATCATTTGCCCTGTTGCTGTTTTGGTGTCTGGCTCAGTTTTGGCTGAGCTCAAATCCCAGCTCTAATAGGAACGGTTCACCACTGGTGTACATGTTTCTTTTTTTAGCTTTAATATTTTATTAATTAGAGTTTCCATGATTTGTAGTATCACCTTTTATACATCTACAGTACTGTGCAAAAGTCTTTGGCCCCTTTTTTTTTCATACAAACTTTGTTATAGATTTCTATTTTATGACTTCTACATTATCAAGTCACAACATTACAAAAACGAGTCCAAACATTCATTTTTTTTCCAGCACAAAATTAAATGTTACAGGAAAAGAAAAAAAGTTTGTATCTGAGCAGCGTATTCCATAAGAGCACACTTTTCAGATTAAAAAAGAAAACATAATGAAGGCTGCTGGGTTTTGGTGTGTTGGGTCAAATTTTATTATGTGTAGATTATGATCAGAATATGAATCAGAATCAGTAGGTTAAATCAGGATATATGTAGGTATATGTAAGTTTAGTGAAATAGTAATTCTTAGCTTATTCTGTGTTAAAATTTAGTTTGAAATGACCTTAGGTCCGGCTGGACATTGTTTGGGAACATTTTGTTTATGAATGTGTATTTTGAACAGAGAAGTGTCTGAAGGTCTGTTTTAGTGTCAGATCGACTCATACCCACTTTGAAACAGTAGAATTAAAGTTCATGATTATGCTTATTCATTCAGTTGAATCTTAGGTCATGGCTTCATAAAGGCTATGAAATATACTGAAATATATTGAAATATACTATGGTAATGATTAATGTTAGTTTTATAGATCCCGTAATTAATGAATGCATTCCGTGATTAATGTTAGTTTCATAGTTCTAGATTAGTTTCATAATTATAATTAAGATCTTATGATTCTAAGGACTTTTAGTTTAAGAGCATTAACCTAATTTAGTTATAAGTTTAATCCTGTTAGTGGTTTAATTGTTCTCTCTCTTTCAGACATATTCTCATTGTTCTTGTGGTTAAGTTGTTCTTATTTTTTTATGTTTATTCTCTTATAACATTCATTATTAAGAGCATACTGTTATTTGTTATTTTACTTATGTTGATGGAATCAAGATAATCAAGATGTAATTTACTGACTGACCACACATTCATGTGTTAAGAATTATTCATGTTAATTATTAAGAATTAGTAAGATCCTTTCTGTGCAAACTGGTGTTTTTTGACCTTCTTCGTAGGCAAGACATTATCTATGTTTAACATTCCAAACTATTCCACGAAGAATCAGACATAATATTGATTATAAGCCAAAATTCTGATATCTATCTGTACCTTACTGTCAGCAAAAATATGTTATTATATTATTATGATTGATTCAAGATCATTACACACTTCTACATAGACACACACACATAGACACACACACACACGAAGACAAAACATAAACATAGCAACACTATAAGACATTCCCACAAATGTTTTCATTCTGACGAAGCAAGCAAATAAACTGGCATGTGAACAACCCACACGTGTTCTCCTGTCCGTTTCTGAGCGATTGACTCGTCCTCGGGCCCGAAGGGAAGGCATCAGCACGAAGGAATCGAAGGGTCGTCTCACACCAAATACTGACTTTGTTTCATTTGTTATGGCTTACTGCTTCCTGTTTATAGTATTTTTTAATGTTGAAACATTTCATTTAATTATTTTTAAGCCATTTTTGGTTGACAGCATTTCTTTACACGTGCCTCAGACTTTTGCACAGCGCTGTATATACAGTTGTGTTCAAAATAATAGCAGTGTGTTTAAAAACGTGAGTAAAGCTCAAAATCCTTATAATAGTTTTTATTTCCATGCATTGGGAACACTGCACATTATATTCTACATCAAAACATGAAGAAAAATGTATGAATATTTTAATTACTTTACAGAAAATGAAGAAAAATGAACATTGGGCTGTTCAAAAAAATAGCAGTGTCTGCATTTTTCATTACAAACTCCAAATATTTACTGTATAAACTGAAAAAATCTTCAGGATTTAGTATTCCTGTGAATCACTAAATTAATATTTAGTTGTATAACCACGGTTTCTGAGAACTTCTGGCACCTGTGAACAGGTATTCCAGCCCAGGATGATTTGACAACATTCCACAGTTCCTCTGCATTTCTTGGTTTTGCCTCAGAAACAGCATTTTTGATGTCACCCCACGAGTTTTCTATCGGATTAAGGTCCGGGGATTGGGCTGGCCACTCCATAACTTTCATTTTGTTGGTCTTGAACCCTGATGCTGCTCGTTTACTGGTGTGTTTGGGGTCGTTGTCTTGTTGAAACACCCATTTCAAGGGCATTTCCTCTTCAGCATTAGGCAACATGACCTCCTCAAGTATTTTGATATATGCAAACTGATCCATGATCCCTGGTATGCGATAAATGGGCCCAACATCATAGTAAGAGAAACATTCCCATATCATGATGCTTACACCACCATGCTTCACTGTCTTCAGAGTGTACTGTGGCTTGAATTCAGTGTTTGGGGGTCGTCTGAAAAACTGTCTGCGGCTCTTGGACCCAAAAAGAACAATTTTACTTTCATCAGTCCACAAAATGTTTTTCCATTTCTCTTTAGGCCAGTCGATGTGTTCTTTGGCAAATTGTATCCTCTTCAGCACGTCTTTTTTTTAACAGTGGAACTTTGCGGGAGCTTCTTGTCGATAGATTAGCTTCACACAGGCGTCTTCTAATTGTCACAGTACTCACAGGTAACTTCAGACCGTCTTTGATCACCCTGGAGCTGATCGTTGGCTGAGTCTTTGCCATTCTGGCTATTCTTCGATCCATTCGAATGGTAGTCTTCTGTTTTCTTCCACGTCTCTCTGGCTTTGCTGTCCATTTTAAAGCGCTGGAGATCATTTTAGCTGAGCAGCCCATCATTTTCTGCACTTCTTTACAGTATACGTTTTCCCCTCTCCAATCAACGTTTTAATCAAAGCACGCTGTTCTTCTGAACAATGTCTGGAACGACCCATGTTTCTCAGGTTTTCAGAGAGAAATGGATGTACAACATGTGCTGGCTTCATCCTTAAATTAGGGCCACCTGACTGACATCTGTTTTTTCACAGAATGAATGATCTCACTAATTAAACTCCACACTGCTATTATTTTGAACACGTCCCTTTCACTTAATTATTCGATTACGCAGACTCAGGAGCATGCATATCATGAATGTTGGGTCTGTTGGTTTTCTATGACTCTACTACACCTACTGGTAAATTATTTGCCATGTAGTAATATAATTTCCACCAAAAACAGTGATTGATCTGGTTAGTCGTGTTGGACTGCTAGTATTTTGAACACAAGTGTATGTATAAACAACTGAGATGTTAAACTTGCCGTGAAAGCTTTCTCTAAATAAAGATTATTTATCATTAAAATCCTCCTCCGGTTCAAAATAAAACAGGATGTTGGTGATGGTGTTCGGAAAGAATGTGTTTCAGCAGCAGATAAAGATCAGCCTGAGGATCTAGAGAAGGAGGATCTAGAATATCTTTACAGAACAGTGTAGAGCACATTGTGTGCAATCTGGAAACATCAGAACCATGATGATGGGAAACTACAGGACTGAGAAATTTGCAGAAATGTGTGTTTAGAGCCGAACAGAATAAATTTGCTGTGATTTCAAACCCAGATTACTTGATAACGCTTTATCAGACAGAGAAGCATCTCGAATCATCAGAAAGAGGAAATTCTGCTGATTATTGGTGTCTGTGGGACATCGTGAAGAGTTACAGACTTCGTGACTTATTGAACCGTAAAGCAGGAGTGTGAGAACGGGTGAAGAAATGAGTAAAGACGCTGCATTACTCTGCAGAAGTTTGATCTGTAGTTATACTGTGATTACTGCAGTGTGTATAAATACTAGTGCTGTCAAAAATGTCGCGTTATTAACGCGTTAACTTGACTCAATTTTAACGGCGATAATTTTTTTATCGAGAGATTAACGCTCTGTGACATGATGTAGGTTTTTCATAAGCTTTTGAAACTGCCAGGAACTTGGAACAGAGACTTTGCTTAGAAAAACGATAGCAGCTAGACTGTAATGCCACGCCCCGCACAGCCAGAGTCCTCTACCCTCCCCCGAAGAGCCACGGTGCTCGGCTTAGGTTTCGTTTCCCCATCGGCGGCTCCAGCTTGACTTTGCAGTGGCTGTGACAAGAGGTGTTATGCTCTGCAATGAAAAAAAAAACCAAAACATTGGTACAACCAGTGTTCGAACTATGCCGATATTTTCGGGGGGTCCCTTTTTTCCCTGGGGGGGGGGGGGGGGGGGTGCTTGCGCTTGTCTCAGAGCGCGGATCTCCATCGCGCGCTCACTTCGGATATGCAAATGCTTCCCGTTACACACGATTGCTATGTCAATAAACATCATTTTGCCAATATTTTAGAGACCCCCCAACATTTCCCAAATCATGTTTTCAAGGGATCTCATGTCTGTTTCAGGGGATCTCGGATCCCCCGAGTACCCCCGTAGTTCGAACGGTGAGCAAGCCCATTCACTTTTTTATGCTGATAAGAGAATTACAATGGTTTTTCATGTGACAAAAATGTGCGATTAAATTGCAATTAATCGCGAGTTAACTATGACAGTCGCGACATTAATCGCGATTAAATATTTTAATCGCTTGACAGCACTAATAAATACTGTAGAAATGTTTCTCACATCGTTACAGAGCTCCGGTTCTGCTCTTTCTTCTGAAACGTGTCTCATATCTACAGTACAGAGGTGTCAAGTAACGAAGTACAAATACTTCGTTACTTTACTTAAGTAGAAATTTTGGTACTTTCTACTTTACTGGAGTAATAATTTTTCAACCTACTTTTTATCTCTACTCGTTATATTTTCAAGCATTTACTTTTACTTCGTTACATTTATAATAGTCTCGTTACTTGCATTTCATTCGGCTTGACACTTGCGACACTTTAAAAGGAAAAAAAATCAGATCCAGATCATTTGCATCACACACACACAAAAAAAACAGAAACAACCCAATCAAGATAATTCGCGCCATTAAATTTGATTGTGGTTGGATGAGGAATATAATCAAAATGTCATTACGACACCCTATTGGTCTGTCTAAACTGCCACTCAGGGCGCTCCAAGCACACAGCAATCAGAGCTCTGACTTCGACACCGTTAGTAAATCGCGGGCTCTCGTTCGTTTGTCAGGAGTGGGATCCCCCCCCCCACGAACCATATGCGGCATTCTCTTTTCTGAGTCAGGTTAAGTTTACAAACGCAGTCATGGTATCTTGGTTGTGTTAGTGAGTAAAGTGACAGGTCTTAGCTTAGTAAATGTTATATTAGCTTGTAGTGTGTCGGCATTCCAGCGGCCGCCCTTTCTCTCCTCGCCTGTGTTCAGCCTCGCATTGCTGGAACACAAACATTCTGTTGACTTCTCTCGGTGAGCCAGTAACTAGCAGGGATGAGAAAGTGTTTTTCTTGCATTTTAACTGGAACCTGCTGCCTCTACTGCACGTCCCATATGAAAAAGAAAAAAATGCAATTTATTGATAACTTACTTCTGAGGTATGAAGTTTTACACCATTACAACACTTACAGACAACAAGTCATTATTACTTGTGCTCCATGAAACACATTTTAATGGGTCGGGAGAATGGACTGTATGTGGACTTCTAGGCTGCGCCTTTGTCATTAAAGGAACAGTCCACCGTACTTCCATAATGAAATATGCTCTTATCTGAATTGAGACGAGCTGCTCCGTACCTGTCCGAGCTTTGCGCGACCTCCCAGTCAGTCAGACGCAGTCAGACGCGCTGTCACTCCTGTTAGCAATGTAGCTAGGCTCAGCATGGCCAACGGTATTTTTTGGGGCTGTAGTTAGATGCGACCAAACTCTTCCGCGTTTTTCCTGTTTACATAGGTTTATATGAGCAGTGACATGAAACAAGTTCAGTTACACAAATTGAAACGTAGCGATTTTCTATGCTATGGAAAGTCCGCACTATAATGACAGGCGTACTAACACCTTCTGCGATATCTGAGCTCCGTATCAATGCGCTGTCGAAGCGCGCAGAAGGTGTTAGTACACCTGTCATTATAGTGCGCACTTTCCATAGCATAGAAAATCGCCACGTTTCAATTTGTGTAACTGAACTTGTTTCATATCACTGGTCATATAAACCTATGTAAACAGGAAAAACGCGGAAGAGTTTGGTCGCATCTAACTACAGCCCCAAAAAATACCATTGGCCATACTGAGCCTAGCTACATTGCTAACAGGAGTGACAGCGCGTCTGACTGCGTCTGACTGACTGGGAGGTCGCGCAAAGCTCGGAGAGGTACGGAGCAGCTCGTCTCAATTCAGGTAAGAGCATATTTCATTATGGAAGTACGGTGGACTGTTCCTTTAATAGCATTTTTTCCTCTTTCATTACTTTTACTTTTGTACTTTAAAGTAGTTTAGAAATCAGTATACTTTTTACTTGAGTAAAAAGCTGCAGTTGATACTTTTACTTCATGAAAAGTATTTCTAAACCATAGTATCTATACTTCTACTTGAGTAATAAATGGTAATACTTTTGACACCTCTGCATATCTATACAGTGACGAGTTCATGAGCAATTCAAACTGGAGTAACGGGTGTGGAGACGAACGCTGAGCTGGATGCAGATTGTAACCATGATTATATATGATATAAATTCAAAATTAGTTTTTTCGCTCACTTTTCATCACGTAGATAAGTAAGGACAATCATTGGAAAGATCAAGTGGTACAGTTTTATGTGATGTGTGTGACCTCGTTGCAAAGAGCAATTCAATAAGAAGAAAGGATGTGAATTTGGATGCAATCTGCATGAGTTGCATTCTGGGGTTAATAAATGTTCTTCACCTATAAACAACTATATCACAAGTTCAATATACAGAGGATTTATACAAAGTAATAAAGATGGAGATAATATTAAACATAGTGTTAAATAATATCAGAAATCTTTTTAATGAAGTTAACAAGTTAAAAACAAGTACAATATAAAAATCATATAAAATCTGACTCAAGCTCTAATATTAAAGTGACACAGTAGAAAGATGAATAGTACCCAACAGAGCTAGAATAACCCCTAGGTACTCGACTCACGCTGTATTGCCCGCTGCCTTATGCCTGTGAAGGAGAAAGAGCTGGAAAAACACCACGCGCTAATGTTTACACTTGGGTACGGAAACGGCTAAAGTTTATCCTCATTATAATATTATAATGAGCAAGGTCACAACAAACATTTTCCCTCTCTTTTCTGGCATGTTTTGCCTCTAACAATGTCAGATACGTCCTTAAAATCTTCATTTTTTGTCTCGATTCAGGAGTCTTCGTTCGATCTGGGCGGTCCACCATGTTTGCTGTGGCTCAGTGGTCGTGACTTTTGACCTCCGCATGACCTCACATGACTTTTCCGAACTGGCTGCTGAGCGAGCAGTTTGTAAACAGACTAACACATGGTTAGGACGCCCCGTATGCATTAGGAAATAAAATGTACTGAAACAAGATGACGCATACCAGCTATGGGGATGGGCACCAGCTCAAACAATTCAGAACGGGGAGGGGGTTAAATGATTCCTGAACCAGCACATTGACCTGTGTCACTTTAACCGTATTTATTTTTGTGCATTTTAGTTTCTTTGGACATAAACAGGGATCGTGTTTACGCAGAAATCATGCATTTTTACACACAAAAATACCAAAAAATGTAAGTTCAGAATTTTAACGCGTCCTGAGACACAGGGCTGCGACTTGAAGAATTTTTCCTGTGTGCCTTGTCAAATCTGTGAGATTATGTAGTTTAACAAACAAAGCAAAAGTGAACAGAACAAAAAGGTCACGGCGTTGTGGTCGCCATATCGACCCCTTACACTGACATCACACTTACGTTAGCAACCGTTGCTACCCTGGTCCTGGGGGACAAGCGAACTTTGTTTACATCCTGAAGACGAGCAATAATGAAGATGTTCGACGTCTGTAGTTTGAAGAAAACTACAGCTGAAGAAAGCTTTACTACCAGATTAGCTGGATAATCTCAGTCAGAAAGAAGTAAAGGATTCGAGCGGAAATTTGAGTTTATTGATGATTATGATCCGTACAAAATTCCTCGAAACGACTGGAGTGACAATGTAGATTTTGCGGCCTAGAGTTAGCTTTATGTATATAGATGTTGGAATGTACCTTCTCACTGCATTTTCTCTGTTTTAATTTTTTAAAAATATTGTTTCCTGGAAGTGAACAGCAGGGAGGATTGAGAATCGAGTGGCTGTGGTTTGTTTACACCCAATACTAAAATTCATAGCGTCCTCGCAATCATCGCAAAGACGAGTACACAAAGCCCAGAAATTCCTCCTTACGCAGGCAAAAATAATAGAGGATTTATCCTGTAGTGTCCTGATCCCCAGATCTTTAACCCAGCCACATATAAACAGTTGTTCTCCTCCATGCTCTTCTAGGTTTTCATTTGTGTGTCCGTGTAGAACGATGTCTGCAGCACCAGGGAGTTTGAGATGTTGGGGAACTTAACAGATGGATAATTTTCCAATTTGTAGGAAAAAATCCTTCTTTGCTGATGTGTAAGGATCTATCCCATCGCAAAGAGCAACTTTCTGAATGTCTCTTGATCGTGCATTGACCTCTCAACTGCAAAAATAGTCGGAGACGGTTTCTGGCAGCCAAATCAGTTTGCCCGACCACCACTTCATTCAAAAAGTCACGTGACTCAATACAACCTATATTCTATTCCAGGTCAAACACTCGCAAAGAATGACTGAAAAACCTTGAACTCTGTGGATTGTCCGTTAATAAATTGGCTGCACACTGCGACTGTATAGCAATATATAACAGTTATTCCACGAAATTGAGTCGTACATGAGCTGATAGCCGACGAGGAGCATAGCACCAAGTTGTCTATAATCCATCTACAATGAGAGTGAGTGGAATAACTGTTTCATTTTATCCACATTCACTGGATTTTGAGAAACAGAGCTTTTTTTTTTGCAAATTCGATAAATAAAAACTTTTCCGCTGAGAATGTAAAGAAACCGGCGAAATGACGGGAGCAATTTGTGAAAAATGCTATAATGATAATTTTTGAAAAATGAAAAAGATATGTTCTTACCATCAAATACTTTTATCCCATATTTTGTTTCTTTTTTTTTTGTATTTTTTGGGGTTTTGTTTTCGAGTAGAGTTTTTATTTTGTCCTTGGATGGTTCAGCAACATGCTCCACCATTTTGTTTTTCTCTACTCACGGTATATGAGCTGATATCCTAGTAGTAGAGTAGCCAATCAGAGTGTGAGATTGCTCATATCCAGTGAATCTCGATAGAATATATATACACACACACAGACACACACACACACACACATTTCTGTCTGTTATATATACAATATATATTTGGGAGACGTATAATTTTTAGTTTATTACATATTATTACATAGTAATTAAGGCTTATTAACATGTTATTACAGTGTAGTTACTGTAGATTATTACACTGTCATAAATGCAATATGGCCAAAATATTACTTCATTATTTTTCTGGATTAAATACATCAGATGTCATTGAAAGGAGGCTATATTTTTATTAAAGACATTGAGACTCAGAATGATTCGCTCCATAATCATCTCACTGACACAAACCTGATAGGTTTAAGAGCTCAGGAATAAAGCACTCCAGGCCATGCAGTTCCAGGAAAATAATCCACCATGAGGAGCAGAGTTAGTGTCCCCACTGCACAGTCAAACCACAGACATCTGTCAACAATTACAACTTTTTACTTATTATCGAAAAATACATCATTTTTTATCTGTTTATAGTTACATTAGAATAAGTTTGTTACTATTCTCATGTGTCGACAGCGCCAACTGTCATGTGACCGATGTTACGAAGCGCTGACACTGCAGACTTCTTCCATCTATGTGAAATAAACACACTTCCTTACATAAAACTTCACCACATCAACAATTACACACCTTTTTACTCTGTTTATTATCAGTGGAGTGTCTGCTAGAAGGCCACGCCCCTGTGAATGAGCGGTTTCTATGGAAACGATAATGTATTAGAACGAGTGTATTAATTATATGTAGAGCTCTTTTCCAAAATGCTATAAATCCATTTTGATTGTTTTCAGAAAAATGACATTTATTTACCCAGACCTATACATTTTGTAAATATTTAATTTATCCTGTTATAATAGACAGTTGGTTCAGTCTGAACATTTTCAACAATAATTGACAAATCTAACAACAATGCTATTGATTGTAAATCCAAAGTTTATTATATATTTTTTCAAAACGCAATAAATCCACTCATCCTTTTTTCAAAATGCTATAAATCCATTCATTTTTTCTGTCTTTCTGTTTTTAAAAACAAGCGAACATGCTGTAGATATATAATATCAGGAACTTTCATCATACAATTTATAATAAAATCAAATAAGTTCTATAAACACTTAACATTCATTCATTTATGTTTAATCTTACGTTTTAAGACTGTCCACCACAGAAAACAACTAACTAAATAACAAATGGGCAGTTAGTTCAATTTTTTAAATGCGATCCATTCAAAGTGCCGCCTTAAATAGCATGACTAAACCACTAATTAAATAACAATAATCAGCCCGCCACCAGAATAGCGAATTTTCTTCGTTTGCTCTCGTTCACGGTTATCTTTACGTCTTCTACCACCTGCTGTAGGTCTCACAGGTTCTTCAGAACTATCAAAAGTATTCACAACCACCATTTGCAAAAGTTATTTGTGCTCAAGAAGCGACACAAGCAAACAAAACTCCTCGCTTCAGGGTGCTGCCATGTGGGATAGTGTAGAACGCTGACCGAACTCTGATTGGTCTAGAGGAAATGTCACACTCAGCCAAAAAACAGGTGTAGCGCCTGTCGCGTTTTGGAGAGAAACTACAATTTGCAGCACATATAAACAAGGAAATACAGTAAGCCCTCAGTATTCGCGGGGGTTAGGGACCGAACATGGCCGCGAATAAGCCAAAATCGTGAATACTTGTAAACCCCCCCCATAAAACTGCTCACATATCGAGCATACCGAGAAGTCCTACCTTCTCCTACAGCGTCATTACCTTCTTCTGGCGCTTAGGTTCCTTGGCAGGAGCCTTAGAAGATGCAGAGCGTTTAGGAGCCATTGTAGGGCGTAAAAATTATTCAAAAATACCAAGAACGCACAACACGTGAACAAGTCTGAACTACGGGAACCGCGAGACTGTACTGTACAATGCGCTCATTCGTATCAGCCAATGAGCAGCAGCCCGCCATTCAAACTTCAGCGAGCATTCGGCTCCGAGAATGTAGCAGTGCGTAAACGTTCGCAGTGCGTAAACGTTCGATATGTTCGCCGCAAATGACCACGAATCGCTGAGATTTCCGCGAATGTATAGGAGATATGTTCTATATAAAATCCCGCGAATATGTGAATTCGCGAATACTGAACCGCGAATAGGCGGGGGTCGACTGTATAGCGATTTGGCATGAAACATTAATGGAGCAGTGAATAGGCTCAGTACACAGCAGAATAGCGCGATGAACTCGTTTTTTTTAAATTTGGCGTTTATCGCGTTTTGGAAAAGAGCTCTTCATATATAAACCTACACTACTGTCAGAACTGCTGTTTGAGAAAATTAACCAACACCTGACGACCAATCAGAGTCCAGAACTCAGCAGTGCTGTGGGGTAAGAAGGTGTTACCATGACGAGCTAAAAAGAAAGAAAGAAAGAAAGAAAGAAAGAAAGAAAGAAAGAGAACAAGTGTTGCCAGGCAAAACAAACCTCACCCAGCAGCACTTATTTTTGTGCTTTTGATACTGACGGCATTTTACAAGTGTTCCCTCGTCACCTTTCAAAGTCAGCTAAGATAAAACGTCATTGCAGCCATCTTGGACTATGCATGACGTTGCTGTGGTGTAATTATGGCTATTTTGGGGGTGGGGGAGGAGAGTGTAGTATTTTATCGTAATAAATATACTGCATCTCATTATCTGTAGCCGCTTTATCCTGTTCTACAGGGTCGCAGGCGAGCTGGAGCCTATCCCAGCTGACTACGGGCGAAAGGCGGGGTACACCCTGGACAAGTCGCCAGGTCATCACAGGGCTGACACATAGACACAGACAACCATTCACACTCACATTCACACCTACGCTCAATTTAGAGTCACCAGTTAACCTAACCTGCATGTCTTTGGACTGTGGGGGAAACCGGAGCACCCGGAGGAAACCCACGCGGACACGGGGAGAACATGCAAACTCCACACAGAAAGGCCCTCGCCGGCCACGGGGCTCGAACCCGCACCTTCTTGCTGTGAGGCAACAGCGCTAACCACTACACCACCGTGCCACCGCCTGGATACATATTAATATTATAAGTGATAACTACTACATGTTATACGGTTGTGGGAAATTTTGGTGGTGGTTTTATAAAATGTGGCTTTTTGTTGTTTGGCAAAGAAGATGTTTAAGTACACCATGTATATCATTTTTAGATTTGAACAAGATGTTTATGCTTTAGCCAAAGTTACTGGTAAAGAAATTCGACTTGAGCCGTCCTACTTTTGTAACTGGGGACTTCAACATTGATGCTGAATGCTGAATGCTGCAGAAGATCATCCTCTTCTAAAAATTATGTCGCACCTTGGATTAAGTCAGTGCATTAAACAGCCCACCACTGACTCAAGCTCGCTCATTGACCTCGTCTTCACCAACTGTCAGACAAACAGAGCTTGTGCTGAAGTTGTGGACTTATTTTTCTGACCATGACATGTTATTGCTAAAGGCAAATATCTGATGGTACAGTACCTTGAAAAAGTATTCATACCCCTTGAACTTTTTCACATTTTTCCACCTTACAACCACGAACTTAAAAGTTTTTGATTGAGATTTTATGTGATAGACCAACACAGAGTAGCACATAATTGTGAAGTGAAACGAAAATGATAAATGGTCTTCAAAATTTTAAACAAATAAAAATCTGAAAAATGTGGTGTGCATTAGTATTCAGCCCCCTGTCCTCTGATACCTCTAAATACAATCCAGTGCAATCAATTGCCTTCAGAAGTCATCTAATTAGTTAATAGAGTCCTACTGTGTGTAATTTACTCTCAGCATAAATACACTTGTTCTGTGAAGGCCTCAGTGGTTTGTTAGAGAACACTGAAGAACAAACAGCATCATGAAGACCAAAGAACTCACCAGACAGGTCAGGGATAAAGTTCTGGAGAAGTTTAAAGCAGGGTTAGGTTATAAAAAAATATCCCAAGCTCTGAACATCTCAAGAAGCACTGTTCAATCCATCATTCAAAAATGGAAAAAGTATGGCACAACTGCAAACCTACCAAGACATGGCCGTCCACCTAAACTGACAGAGCGAGCAAGGAGAGCACTGGTCAGAGAAGCAGCCAAGAGGCCCATGATCACTCTGGAGGAGCTGCAGATTTTACAAGTCTGGCCTATTCACTTTATACAGTGAATCCATGACCTTCAGGTTGACATTTCAAGGTCACTCAAGGTCAATGTTCATGGTGCTAAATGAAAGCCCATATGAGACTTCTTATATGTTGATAAGGCTAAACATCTGGCTATCATTAACCATTTTAAAGTTACAGTGCTGAGCGTAAATGAGTGCACCCCCTTTGAAAAGTAACATTTTAAACAATATCTCAATGAACACAAACAATTTCCAAAATGTTGAAAAAGTTTCATATAACATCTGTTTAACTTATAATGGGAAAGTAAGGTTAATAATATAACTTAGATTACACATTTTTCAGTTTTACTCAAATTAGGGTGGTGCAAAAATGAGTACACCCCACAACAAAAACTACTACATCTAGTACTTTGTATGGCCTCCATGATTTTTAATGACAGCACCAAGTCTTCTAGGCATGGAATGAACAAGTTGGCGACATTTTGCAGCATCAATCTTTTTTCCATTCTTCAACAACGACCTCTTTTAGTGACTGGATGCTGGATGGAGAGTGATGCTCAACTTGTCTCTTCAGAATTCCCCAAAGAAAATCATTTCTTTACACCACAAAGGTGAAGGCTACAAGAAGATCAGCAAAGCTTTACTTATCAGTCAGAATACTGTAGCAAAAGTGATACAAAAATTTAAGAAAGATGGAACTGCAACCATCTCACAGAGACGTCCAGGTCGTCCACGGAAGTTAACACCTCGACAGGAGCGTCTTCTGATGAGAAGGGTTGAAGAAAATCGGCATGGAAGTTCACTGCAGTTATCTAAAGAAGTAGAAAGCCAAACTGGGGTGACTATTTCCCGTGACACAATACGGCGTACACTGCAGAGGAATGGCATGCATGGATGCCGTCCACGAAAGAAGCCTCTCCTAAAGCCCAGGCACTAAAAAGCCCGCCTAGAGTTTGCCAGGGCCCATGCTGACAAAGATGAAGACTACTGGGACTCTATACTCTGGAGTGATGAGACCAAGATAAATGTTTTTGGAACTGATGGCTTCAAAACTGTATGGCGTCGCAAAGGTGAGGAATACAAAGAAAACTGCCTGGTGCCTACAGTGAAACATGGTGGTGGCAGTGTCCTTATGTGGGGCTGCATGAGTGCTGCTGGTGTCGGGGAGCTGCATTTCATTGATGGCATCATGAATTCACAGATGTATTGCTCTATACTGAAAGAGAAGATGCTACCATCACTCCGTGCCCTTGGTCATCATGCACTTTTCCAACATGACTAAACGCACATCTAAGGCCACTGTTGGGTTTCTGAAGAAGAACAGGGTGAAAGTGATTCAGTGGCCAAGTATGTCTCCTGATCTGAACCCAATCGAACACCTATGGGGAATGCTGAAGAGACAAGTTGAGCATCACTCTCCATCCAGCATCCAGTCACTAAAAGAGGTCGTTATTGAAGAATGGAAAAAGATTGATGCTGCAAAATGTCGCCAACTTGTTCATTCCATGCCTAGAAGACTTGGTGCTGTCATTAAAAATCATGGAGGCCATACAAAGTACTAGATGTAGTAGTTTTTGTTGTGGGGTGCACTTATTTTTGCACCACCCTAATTTGAGTAAAACTGAAAAATGTGTAATCTAAGTTATATTATTAACCTTACTTTCCCGTTATAAGTTAAACAGATGTTATATTAAACTTTTTCAACATTTTGGAAATTGTTTGTGTTCATTGAGATATTGTTTAAAATGTTACTTTTCAAAGAGGGTGCACTCATTTACGCTCAGCACTGTATAGCCCTTTAAAAACCCATGACCTTGAGTTTGACCTTTCAAGGTCACTCAAGGTCAAAGATCATGGTGCCAAATGAAAGGCCATATGGGAGTTCCTATATGCTCATAATAGTAAACATCTGTCTATCGGCAACCGTTTTTGAGTTATAATGGAAAATTTGTTATTTTGATTGATGACCTTGACCCCCCCCGACTTTTAACCCCCAACCACTATGGAGTCCGTCCAAGTTACCCCATCATGCAGCATGTGGTTGGAAGCAGAATTGAAAGATGCGTATTTTGGTTTTGGGTTGAAGTCAAAATGATGAATTTGAAGAAAGTTATCGCAAAAAAAAAAAATTTTGACCTTTCCGGTGACCTTGGCCAGATTACCCCCAAAATTTAATCAGATAATCTACGGACCATTGTCCACCTATCCTGAAAATATGAAGTCAATCAGTGCAACTGTCTAGATGCTAGATTGTTAAAAGACAGACACACAAACAAACAGACAAACAAACCACACTGATTACAGTAACCCCAACCACTTACAACAATGAAAGAAAGAAAGAAAGAAAGAAAGAAAGAAAGAAAGAAAGAAAGAAAGAAAGAAAGAAAGAAAGAAAGAAAGAAAGAAAGAATTGGACTTTAAGTTATTATCAATTGTTTTGTTCCATTTGTTATTTTGAGTCCAATTTCATTCCATAGCTCATCCTGTGTTTGTTTGTTTGTTTGTTTGTTTGTGTGATTTGGTTTGTAGACTTCGGAGATAAGTGACACTGTGAGCCGCTCCGTGATCAGACGTGTCGTTAATGACTCCGCAGTAAAGCGTCAAAGCTGCTGATTAAACTGGAGGACGCCTTTCTGATCACACTGTATCCATGGCAACAGATCAATATTAAAGCCATGTGTATGACTCATGTTGGGTCGTGTTCTCGAGGTCAGGGATCTTCAGATCCAGCGTCATCGCTTACTGCCTGAAATAGGGATGGGTTTTTTCTGTGTCTGCAGCGTCTCTTAAAGTCACTGTGTCTCAGTTCTCAGTAAACGATGTAAACAATGAGAAATAAAAACCAGCAGCATGTACAGTTCCACCGTTTCACGTGTAAGGACAGGTTTAAAGAAGGCGGAGTAATTTATCAGCTGGACAGTTCAGTTCATGGTACAGTCCTACAAAAAAACAGCACATTTAATCACGTTCTAATGATCATCACCTTTCATTTTATTTGTTAAGTGTTAGATTTGACACTTCACTCTCGTCCGAGTTCATCGTTTTACGTCAAACGTTTTTCTCTTACAAATTTTTGGTGGCGTTTTGAATAAATCTAGCTGATTAATGTTACCTTTATACACTAAACATCCTCAGTTTCCTGTGGCAGAAAGTCACAGCACCCCATCAGTTCAGTTAAGAGCGTATGAGATGGAGGAAGTGGGCGGAGCTTCCAGGTTGTCAGTTAATACCAGAACGTCAAGGCCATAGTCGCTCATCTGGCCTGCCATCAGAACAACCCTGACGAGGAAAACATCAAACAGAACTGAAATGTGACGATGTGAGAGAGAGAGAGAGAGAGAGAGAGGACTAACCTCCACCACAAACATCGACAAAGGACTACATTTTGTTCCCTGAGGGAAGATCGACCCAAAACATCACTCAGAACTGAATTCGGATGATAAATCAGAGAGGAGCTACAATTCTAGTGAGAGGCCTGGAAAATTCATAAATTTGGCCAAATTAGTAAATCGTTAGCAAAAAATTTGACAAAACAATGACCAAGTTTTGTGCGGAGTGACGAGTTCTTTCAAACAAAATAATCGGAATGGAAATCCGTGGAGAACTGACGGAGGAGATTCGGTTTAACTGAACTGTGGACAACAGACGCAACACCATGACAACAGCTCATCGACCTTATAACCAGATAAGTTAATCAGAGATTTTGAAGCACCTGCATGAATCATTCCAGAGTCACATGTCGACGAGCTCATGTCCAGTTTTACTGTGGAGGAAAAGACGGCGCTTGTGTTTGGCGTTTATCTGTGCACTCCGGCGTTCAGTTGCACTGTAAAAAAAGAATAGTTGAGAATACTTGAAATTTCAAGGCAACAGTCTGCATTAAGAATTTTATGTTTTGCCAACGATGTGCTCATGATAATCCAAACTATGATAAAACTGTTATCTTTATTAAGAATTCTTAATTAAGTCAATTTTCAATTCCTCATTCTGCCAACATAGATTTCTCTTTTTGCTGAACAGTGGCATTCACAGTAGTGCAAAAAGGCAATTGAGGTTTCAGACTTTTTTCACCTTTATTTGGATAGGACAGTGTAGAGACAGGAAATGAGCGGGAGAGAGGGACGGGGAGGGATCGGGAAATTACCTCGGGTCGGAATTGTGATAACCTCAGGGGCGTTGTGGCTCAGGTGGATAAGGCGCCATACCATAAATCCGGGGACCTGGGTTCGGTTCCAACCCGAGGTCATTTCCCGATCTCTCCCGCTCATTTCCTGTCTCTACACTGTCCTATCCAAATAGAGGTGAAAAAAGCCCCCCAAAAAATTGTGATAACCTCAATTGCCTTTTTGTACTACTGTGAATGCCACTGTTCAGCAAAAAGAGAAATCTATGTTGGCAGAATGAGGAATTGAAAATTGACTTAATTAAGAATTCTTAATAAAGATAACAGTTTTATCATAGTTTGGATTATCATGGGCACATCGTTGGCAAAACATAAAATTCTTAATGCAGATGGTTGCCTTGAAATTTCAAGTATTCTCAACTATTTTTTTTTACAGTGTGTGGAGCGTCGCTGGATATCGTGGATGTGTACGTTTAAATCATTATATCACTCAATCCGAATCAGGTCACAGGGTTTTAAGTGAACTTGGTGTAATTAGACCTGGTCACATTTCCACTCTCACTGATACTGTTGTAGAGAAGAGAAAATAAAACAGAAGTAAAAATAGTGGACACAGATGCACCGCTCACCCGCCCCCACGACTCAAACAAACATGACTGGAATATGCTCCAATAAAATCTATTATTACTGTCGATAATAATCCCACACTACTCAAGTTCTAAACCTTCACAGAACTGGACGTTGCCCTCCTCAGGACTCTTAATAGAAAGCTGTCCACCTGAACAGGCAGACTTAATCTCCATCTTAAAATATTCATCAGAAACAGTAAAATCCCACAGTGTTCCTAGATGAACAGATTGACTCAGTGTGTTTCTGATCTTAATCACACACGACGATCACCTCAAAGGTAAAACTCAAACCTGAGCAGCTCCAAGCAGAACCCAAAGTCAGCTCCTGCAGAGCTTTTTCTCTGAGAGAGAGCGAGAGAGCGAGAGAGCGGCTGCTGAAGATCCGAATCAGATCAGTTTAATAAGCGTGAGGCTTTAATCTCCACCATCACTGCAGCGACTCCAACAGCTTACGAGTTAATCTGATTATCTGCTACTGAAACCCACAGTCCTGAAGATGAGTGTGTGTCCTAACACAACCCCAAACAGAGAGAAACACAGCAATCACAACGCAAGCCAATTTATCAACAATAAAGCAGCTGCTGAGTCGACTTACATTCCTGATCAAATAGACAAACCCAGCGCTCTGATAGATCAGATCGGATCAGGGATCGGTTTCCTGATAACGCTGCCATTTACGGCTAAAGAGAGAGTTTAAAGATGTTCTTCAGCAAAGAATGTTGTCTCTGTAGGTGGTTTCCCCAAACTCACTCATAATAAGGAGTCTTAAGAGCAACTTAAGCTAAGAGCATCTTTGCAGTGTGCGTCGCCAATATACGCATTAGTAGCTGATAAAGGCATTCGTACTGTAGTTACTTAAGGCATTAGTAGCTACTAAATCCAGTTGATGAGGCCGCATGGCGTTCATTTTTTACCAAAAACCAATGAAATATAGTGTTAAAATATCTTAATATATTGTATCATCACAGCCCTGTGATGACCTGGCGACTTGTCCAGGGTGTACCCCGCCTCTCACCCGTAGTCAGCTGGGATAGGCTCCTGGAGGACAGGATAAGCGGCTACAGATAACGGATGGATGGATGGATATACTGTCCAAAAAGTGTAAAATAGTTTCAATTGTTAATGACCACATTATATATGTATGGCTTAGTGATGAGACAATTCATCCATCCATCCATTATCTGTAGCCACTTATCCTGTCCTACAGGGTCACAGGCAAGCTGGAGCCTCTCCCAGCCGACTATGAGCAAGAGGCGGGGTACACCCTGGACAAGTCGCCAGGTTATCGCAGGGCTGGCACATAGACAAACAACCATTCACACCTACGGTCAATTTAGAGTCACCAGTTAACCTAACCTGCATGTCTTTGGACTGTGGGGGAAACCGGAGCACCCGGAGGAAACCCACGCGGACACGGGGAGAACATGCAAACTCCGCACAGAAAGTACCTCGCCGGCCATGGGGCTCGAACCTGGACCTTCTTGCTGTGAGGCAACAGCGCTAACCACTACACCACCGTGCCACCTGTGGACAATATATATATTTTTTAATTCCAAGTGTATTTTTTAATTGAATTAATAAATGTTCACATGAAAGAATGAACAAATAATAAACTAAATAATTCAGTAAATGTTTTCCCCGTGGCCGATCATTTCACTGTTACCAAAACATGCAGTCAGGATTATTTCTTTAATCTCTTCCAAAGACTGTCTGAGTCCCACGTGCTTCAAGACGGCTACCATTGTCCCTGTCCTGAAGATGTCTGCACCCAGATGTCTGAATGACTGCTGCCCTGAGGCTCTGACCTCGACAATCATGAATCACTCAACAATCATGTGTCAGCAAGCACGGCTCCAAGATCATTTTCAGAGTGGTGCAATGGAAGAAACTTCTTCCTCAACAGCAGCAAAACGAAGATGATTATGGATCACGGGAGGCTGCAGGAGGATGGCCATGCCGACTTATACACACGTGTGGCTGATGTGGAAAGAGTTTGGATTATCAAGTTCTTCCTTGGTGTGCACTTCTCTGACAACCTGACCTCATACTAAGACAGTGGCGAAATTTGCTCACCAGCAAATCAGAGGCTCAGGAAGGTTGACCTCCTGCCCAAAATCCTGACCAACTTCTAAAATGCACCATAAAGAGCATTCTGACTGCGTGCATGCATCTCCGGTTTGGCAGCTGCTCCCGCCTTGACTGCAGGATCCTCCAGAGAGTCATGAACTCATTACTGGCAACAAAATCTCAGGGTTACAGGTCATCTTCCATCTGAGGAAGGCTCACAAAATCGCCACAGACATCACAGCAATCACACCGCACACAGATTGTTTACCAGAGTGTACAGTGATTTGGTCCAGAAGTACAGTAAGTGGACTGCGATTCCTCAAACACAGGAACCAGTGCTGCACCGGCAACCACCATTTAAAAAAAAATCCAAGTAAAATGTTATCCGTGTAAACACAAGTGTTTAGCATTAGCATGTGGACTGATAGTGAAGTCCAGGCTTTACTGAGTGTCACCCTAACGAGCAGTTTCCACACAAATCGCTTGTTCTCCCTCAATTCTTCACCGATTTTGATTCTTTCTGGCATGAAGGTAGGGGTCCCGAGGGTGCATATAACTTCTACCCAGATTAGCTTCATTACAATTATTAATGAAGTTATGGACTAATTAAGCCTTAATGAGCAGGTCAACAAAAATCGCTTCTTCTCGGTCAATTCCTTGCCATTTTAGATTCTTTCTGGTAAATAGGTCGCTATTCCTAGGATGGATATCGCTTCTATATATAGCTTGTATATAGCTTGCAACATTTATGGCACACGGTGGCCCACTTTAGATCGTTCCTTCTGGACTAGACGGGGCCGGAGTGAACTACGCCGTCATTGATGGTCTGGTTGGTGATAATTCAGCAGTGCTGGCTCAAAATTGAAGGCAAGATTATTTTCAAGATAATAATTGGATCAGAAATGAATGCTGAAGAACATTTGCTTTGCTATAACTTTTTGCTTCTCCAAATGTGTGTGTTTTTTCTCAAAGTTGTATTAACTGCATTGGCAGGAGTCTGCTGATGCCATGGTGATGGTGCAGTAAAGGCCATAACACAGAAGCTGTGGGTGTATTGGTTGAACTATTGAGTGTTTTGTTCATCGTTTCAACCAGAATGTTCAGTTGTATTTTGGCTGATTTGTGGCATGTTTCTCACACTGAAGCATGTCGGGTAAACGGGGAATAAATCAACTACAGGTTACTGTTTACTGAACCATAACAGTCACTGATGTTTTGTTGTCAGATCTGTGTACAATGTTAACGTTATTGGATATGTATGTGGATCCAGTTTTTTTTTTGTTTGTTTGTCTTTTCCCAATGTACCTCAAAAAACAGTGAACGGATTTGGATCAAATTTGGTGGACAGCTTTAGTATTATCCTCAGTTCAAGTGATTTGATTTTGATGTTCATAATATATGGCTTGGTGGAGGTATGGACTCTACCATGTGCCCTTCTAGTATCGCCTTTTTCTTCACAAAAGTGCCTTTCATCATGTGCAGTGTGACTGTTCTTATGTGTATAACCTGCTCAGTCAGTATCAATTTTGGTTTTAAAAAAGTTTCTGAAAATGCATGCAAAAAATACAAACTCAAAAGTATATTAAAACAAATCAGTTTACTGTAATATACTGTAAAAGGAAAAAAAGCTATATAATGTACAATTAACTACAAAATTCTGTGAAAGCACTCAAAGTTAACTTTGTATTTTCATTAAAAGTACAAACCTGTCAAAAAATAACCCCTTCGGACACAAGGAAAAATGCTATGGAACTCCATGCTATGGAACTTCCTGTGTACAACTGTACACATTATGTCTGAAGGGGTTAATGTTAATTTTAAAGTAACATTACAGCAATCTAAAAGCTGGCACCGATGGCCTAAAGGTTAGAGAAGCAGCTTTGGGACGAAAAGGTTGCTGGTTTGAATAAACAGCACTTCCCTCTCCTTCATCCATGGCTGAAGTGATGGCTGAACCCCCATCTGCTCCCCAGGCGCTGCAAGGCAGCTGCCCACTGCTCTGAGTATGTGTTCAGATAGGTTAAAATGCAGAGAAAAAATTTCACTGTGCTCTAATGTATATGTGACAAATTACTTCTTCTTCTTCTTACTGTTTATTGACAGGAAAATATTTTAAAGTGTAGTGACTACCAGCCAACTTATGTCACTACAACGCTTCTACTGGCAGTGCCTAGGCCAACAGAAAAAAGCCCCTGAGGGTACATAGCTCTTGGGGGAGATCCCCAGGGGGTAGTTTCCCCTCAATGAGTCCCAAGAACTGTTTGGGTCAAAAGTGCCTCATGATGTGATGGGAACTGTTGGATTTGTGCCACACATGGCGTTTCCCATGATGGCCAAAAAGTTCAATTTTAGTCTCATTTGACCAGAGAATCTTCTTCCATCTGTTTGGGGAGTCTGCCACATGCTGTTGGTCAAACTCCAAACATGTTTTCTTAAGCAATGGCTTTTTTTTCTGGCCACTCTTCCATAAAGCCCTGCCCACTCTGTGGAGTGTATGGCTTAAAGTGGTCCTATGGACAGATACTCCCATCTCCGCTGTGGATCTTTGCAGCTCCTTCAGTGTTCTCTTTGGTGTCTTTGTTGCATCTCTGATTAATGCCCTCCTTGCCTGATCTGTGAATTTTGGTGGGCGGGGCCTTCTCTTGTCAGGTTTGTAGCGGTGCCATATTCTTTCCATTTTGCTATAATGGATTTAATGGAGCTCCCTGGGATATTCAGAGTTTATAACCCAACCCTGATCTATACTTCTCCACAACTTTGTCTCTGACCTGTTTGGAGGCTCCTTGGTTTTCATGTTGCTTGTTTAGTAGTGTTGCAGAGTCAGGGTCCTTCCAGAACAGGGTGATTTATACAGACATTATGTGACACTTTGATTGTACACAGGTGGATCTCAATCAACTAATTATGTGACTTATGAAGTTAATTGTTTGGACCAGCTCTTATTTAGGGGTGAATACCTATGCACACTCCAGCTTTCTGGTTGTTTTTTTCCATCTTAATTATTGTTTGTCACAAAAAATGCACCTTTAAAGTGGTAGGAATGTTGTGTAAAGCAAATGGTGCTAACCCCACAAAATCCATTTTAATTCCTGCTTGTAATGTGACAAAACAGGACAAACACCAAGGGGGATGAATACTTTTGCAAGACATTGTAGCTAGCTAGCTAGATAGTCAGCCCTGTGATGACCTGGCGACTTGTCCAGGGTGTACCCCGCCTCTCGCCCATAGTCAGCTGGGATAGGATACAGCTTGCCTGCGACCCTGTACAGGATAAGAGGCTATGGATAATGGATGGATGGATAGATAGACAGACAGATAGATACAGTGGTGCTTGAAAGTTTGTGAACCCTTTAGAATTTTCTATATTTCTGCATAAATAAAACATCATCAGATTTTCACACAAGTCCTAAAAGTAGATAAAGAGAACCCAGTTAAACAAATGAGACAAAAATATTATACTTGGTCATTTATTTATTGAGGAAAATGATCCAATATTACATATCTGTGAGTGGCAAAAGTATGTGAACCTCTAGGATTAGCAGTTAATTTGAAGGTGAAATTAGAGTCAGGTGTTTTCAATCAATGGGATGACAATCAGGTGTGAGTGGGCACCCTGTTTCATTTAAAGAACGGATCTATCAAAGTATTGTCTATATGTACTCCCAGGGCTCCCTTGCAAAATATATTTAATATCTCAATGGGATATCACCTGGTAAAATAAAGGACAAATAAAATAAAATAAAAAGTCTGATCTTCACAACACATGTTTGTGGAAGTGTATCATGGCATGGACAAAGAAGATTTCTGAGGACCTCAGAAAAAGCGTTGTTGATGCTCATCAGGCTGGAAAAGGTTACAAAACCATCTCTAAAGAGTTTGGACTCCACCAATCCACAGTCAGACAGATTGTGTACAAATGGAGGAAATTCAAGACTATTGTTACCCTCCCCAGGAGTGGTCGACCAACAAAAATCACTCCAAGAGCAAGGCATGTAATAGTTGGCAAGGTCACAAAGGACCCCAGGGTAACTTCTAAGCAACTGAAGGCCTCTCTCACATTGGCTAATGTTAATGTTCATGAGTCCACCATCAGGAGAACACTGAACAACAATGGTGTGCATGGCAGGGTTGCAAGGAGAAAGCCACTGCTCTCCAAAAAGAATATTGCTGCTTGACTGTAGTTTGCTAAAGATCATGTAGACAAGCCAGAAGGCTATTGGAAAAATGTTTTGTGGACGGATGAGACCAAAATAGAACTTTTTAGTTCAAAGAGAAGCATTATGTTTGGAGAAAGGAAAACACTGCATTCCAGCATAAGAACCTTATCCCATCTGTGGAACATGGTGGTGGTAGTATCATGGTTTGGGATTGTTTTGCTGCATCTGGGCCAAGACGGCTTGCCCTCATTGATGGAACAATGAATTCTGAATTATACCAGCCAATTCTAAAGGAAAATGTCAGGACATCTGTCCATGAACTGAATCTCAAGATAAGGTGGGTCATGCAGCAAGACAACGACCCTAAGCACACAAGTCGTTCTACCAAAGAATGGTTAAAGAAGAATAAAGTTAATGCTTTGGAATGGCCAAGTCAAAATCCTGACCTTAATCCAATGGAAATGTTGTGGAAGGACCTGAAGTGAGCAGTTCATGTGAAGAAACCCACCAACATCCCAGAGTTGAAGCTGTTCTGTACGGAGGAATGGGCTAAAATTCCTCCAAGCCGGTGTGCAGGACTGATCAACAGTTACCGCAAACGTTTAGTTGCAGTTATTGCTGCACAAGGGGGTCACACCAGATACTGAAAGCAAAGGTTCACATACTTTTGCCACTCACAGATATGTAATATTGGATCATTTTCCTCAATAAATAAATGACCAAGTATAATATGTTTGTCTCATTTGTTTAACTGGGTTCTCTTTATCTACTTTTAGGACTTGTGTGAAAATCTGATGATGTTTTAGGTCATATTTATGCAGAAATATAGAAAATTCTAAAGGGTTCACAAACTTTCAAACACAACTATAGATAGATAGATAGATAGATAGATAGATAGATAGATAGATAGATAGATAGATAGATAGATAGATAGGAGGTCAAATAACACCCAAAATTCAGATTGTTGGTGCAAAATAACAAATTCCTACTTTAAACAAACAAACAAACAAATAAATGAGTCATTAAATAAGTAACTGAGTTTTCTTCATAAGTTATTACCCAGGGAAAAACAGTAAGTCATCTCCCTGGAGTAAAGATGTTTAGACAACAAAGCATGTTCATCAACTGGGAATCTCCTGAGCATGAAACCCTGTGACGTGTTGGTGGATATTGAGATGGGGATCAGTCAGATGCGTTGCCAAGTTGCTCATGTTGGCTGTCGTACAGACGTCCTGATGCATGCTGGCTTTGTTGTGTCTGTTCCCTGTTCATCAGCCAGGTAAAAATATGTCCATTTTTGTCAAACTGAAAACTTGCCAGTCAATTCACTGGCAATGTGTAATTTGCTTCATGTCTATCACATGATTCTTGGTTTATTTCACTACCTTCATTAAGACAACTTTTGTTATACATTTAATAACAAAAACTGGTGATATCATCAGCTGACATTTCGATGTCACTGACATCATCATCAGAGTAAAATAAACAGTGTTTAAGTAAGTGATTACTGAGACAGTTAAGTTTTATAAAGAGGGTGCATCAAGTAAAATCCTTGGCATGTACAGAATCAGATTGGATGTTTAATTTTGGCTTTTTGACTTGGATGAGGGGCGGCACAGTGGTGTAGTGGTTAGCGCTGTCGCCTCACAGCAAGAAGGTCCGGGTTCGAGCCCCGGGGCCGGTGAGGGCCTTTCTGTGCGGAGTTTGCATGTTCTCCCCGTGTCCGCATGGGTTTCCTCCGGGTGCTCCGGTTTCCCCCACAGTCCAAAGACATGCAGGTTAGGTTAACTGGTGACTCTAAATTGACTTTAGGTGTGAATGTGAATGGTTGTTTCTCTCTGTGTCAGCCCTGCGATGACCTGGTGATTTGTCCAGGGTGTACCCCGCCTCTCACCCATAGTCAGCTGGGATAGGCTCCAGCTTGCCTGCGACCCTGTACAGGATAAGCAGCTACAGATAATGGATGGATGGACTTGGATGAGCAGCATCCCATGAATCAAACAGTCCAGCTGCTTCCCAGTGCATTTTCATAGAATAATGAATTGATTGCTCAAATCAGGGACGTCTAGGAGGCCATGCTCAGTCTTAAGGTGTTTACCAATAGGTGAGTGGCGATGTTCTTCAATTCATTGGTACAGATGCCTGCAGGTGTAGCCAATATAGTCTGCATCACACAGACCACATTTCACTACAACTACTATTTCACTGCAACACTGAAAGTATCTGAAGTTCGAGAATTTACAACACTGTGGTATTAAACTGCGGTACCTCACGCAACTTTCCTCCAACTTCACAAACAGTATGACTCCAGACCACGAACACTGAGACTTCACTACGCAAGGTTTTTCACAGGATTTATCTGTTCTCTCTCCATTTTACAATCTGCTCTATTACTGGATAAACTTGTCTGAAGTTCACTAGATGAGAGTTTGATGAAAGATGGAGGTAACAACCTCTTGCTGTAAACATCTCCTGTCTGCAGTGTGAGACTCAGCTAAGAGTTTTACGAGTTTCAGTCTCAGGACCCTGATGAGAAATTTACACACCAATCTCAGCTCATCGCAAATCTCGCTAGCATTGGAGCTAAACAGAGCCCAGTGGTTGAGTCAGTGAGTTCCAGGCTGAAGTGACTCTGATGGATCTGTTCATTCCTCACTGACTGATAACAGAACTGCTGCTTCACTCAGCATTCCTCTCCAGCTCCATTTCTTCCTCTCTTGCCTTTGCAGCATGACACTGACATAGCTGCTGGAGGCTAATGCTAATTAGCACTCGTCAGCAGCGGCTCGACTTGAAAGGGACCAGAGAAAAGGTCATGTTTTAAATGTGTTACATTTATCCCTGCTTTCTTCATCCCTGCTTTATTCATCATCAAATGATTCTGTACTTTACTTGTAATCGCATTGTTCCATCTTTATTCCGCATCATTACATTATTATTTCATTCATCTTCTCATAATGTAAGTACTTATTTATATAAAATACTGGTTATAATTGCACAATATAATATTTTTAGCAAATTCTCCTGATAACCGTGCTAATCTCAGTCTATTTTGTAAAATGTTCTATAAAACAAAAACTGGAGGGCAGATTTGAGAGCAAACCTTCTCATCTCATCTCATTATCTCTAGCTGCTTTATCCTGTTCTACAGGGTCGCAGGCAAGCTGGATCCTATCCCAGCTGACTATGGGCGAAAGGCGGGGTACACCCTGGACAAGTCGCCAGGTCATCACAGGGCTGACACATAGACACAGACAACCATTCACACTCACATTCACACCTACGCTCAATTTAGAGTCACCAGTTAACCTAACCTGCATGTCTTTGGACTGTGGGGGAAACCGGAGCACCCGGAGGAAACCCACGCGGACACGGGGAGAACATGCAAACTCCGCACAGAAAGGCCCTCGCCGGCCACGGGGCTCGAACCCGGACCTTCTTGCTGTGAGGCGACAGCGCTAACCACTACACCACCGTGCTGCCCACAGCAAACCTTCTGTCACTTTTAATCCACTGTTTAAATGTCAGCGTTAACATGATAATCAAAGCCACAAGGCCTAAACACTTCTGCCCATCATGTGTTCATTTCTACATCAGTCACAGCTTCTGTCATTTATTACATCAGATGTGATGTGTGTTACGTCCTGCTGCATTACAGAGGAGGAAAACAGACAACGACATATTACACACGATTACACACACATTTCTTGATCTCTAACTCTGATGCAGATTTATCATCGTTTATAGACAGCAGAGTCCCAAAGTGAAACCACTATCAGGTAGAGAAGTTTACTCAGGTACTTCAGTGAAAAGAAACAGAATTATGGGATTACACATGGGAGCAATATCTGAAATATCTCAGTCTGCTCCTGTCACAAACTCCACTTCCCAGAATGCCATCACTGAGTCCTTCCTGAACAAAGCACACATCCCAGAATTCCATGTAATCGTTGAATATGTCCTGAACAAACTCCACTTCCCAGATTTCCACACCATCACTGAGTATTTCCTGAACAAGCCGCACATCCCAGAATTCCACACCATCATGGAACATGTTATAAACAATGTCCACTTCCCAGAATTCCACACCATCAATGAATATTTCCTGAACAAAGCACACATCCCAGCATTCCATGTCATCATTGAATATGTCCTGAACAAACTCCACTTCCCAGAATTCCACACCATTGCTGAATCCTTCCTGAACAAGCTGCACATCCCAGAATTCCACACCATCACAGAATATGTTAGGAACAGCGTCCACTTCCCAGAATTTCATACCATCAATGAATATTTCCTGAACAAAGCACACATCCCAGAATTCCATGCCATCATTGACTACATCCTGAACAAACTCCACTTCCCAGAATTCCACAGCATAACCGAATATTTCCTGAACAAAGCATACATCCCAGAATTCCACGCCATCACGGAGCATGTTACAAACATCATCCCCTTCCCAGAATTACATGTCATCGCTGAATACTTCCTGAACAAACTCCACTTCCCAGATTCATTGTGCCAGCCAGGGAAGGATGGGCTCCACCTGATCATTACTGCGCTGTGTCCTAAACGGTACCCTATTCTGTATATATAGTGCACTGTGTTCAGGGTCTGGCTTTTGTAGCAGTGCCTAAAACCATCCAGTGCATTCTTTCAATCCCATAATGCACGAGGACAGGATGTGCACAAACGATACACCCCAGTACCCATGATGCTCTGTGATGTTTGCCAGCACCGCTTCAGACTTTGCCTCAGGCCCATTCTAAATGGAAATAGCAGATTAATTGCTTCAGGAAGTCATTTTTGTCCTTACGTTTGGTTTATTTTCAGCTCAGTTCCTACTTGTGTATTGTCCCTAGGAAAATATAAGCTACTGTAGCATTGGCTCACAGAGTGTGTGTTTATGGGATGGAATATGACAACATAGGCAGACTGATATGCAAAAACCACATGTAGTACAGTGTACAAAGACTCATTACTTCAGTATAGGTTACAAAATAGCAGCACATCAATTGTATGTTTTTGGGAACTGTGAATACCACTGGGTACAATTATTCTCATATTCCACACACTGAATAGGGAATCGTTTCTAACACAGTGTCGGTTCCTCCCAGTGATGTGGTGTTTCAAACAGAAAGCACTCTGATGGGGATAATCGGTGCATTCCGGCAGATTTGTAGCTCTTACTCATTATTCTATAAATTATATCTATAAATCCTGACAGGAGGAAGAAACCTGCATCTCTAATCTACTCCCCTGCATCACACACTGTGATCTACAGTCGCCTCCGGTCCAGGAAATGTGCCATAAATCTGAGGTATAACTCACACTTCTAACAGTTTAGAGAGCTGATACGGAGGTGTTTAAATTAAAACCTGCTCCCTACTGCTAGACCGCTTCTCCAGCAAAAGTTACAAATTAAAATACAACCCGGAGCGAAAATTCTGTCCTCGGTAGCGAAAAAGATCAGTGCTTGAGAAGAAAGAAAAGGAAAAGGCAACGCACTGGAGTACAGCGGGACCTGGAAGGGAAATAAGGTGTGGAAAAAGAAAAAAACAAAAAACAACTGCAGGTCATTTCACTTCATTTTCTTCAGAGTGGAGACGTTTCAGTCAAGGAACTGCTTAATCAGCCATAAGAACCTTAAGTAATATTTATAGATGCATGTAAATGGACACAGGGACGGAGGAAATTGATCTGTAGCACTTCATGACACAAACACACTCTCCAGGTGGAAATTCTGATTTACTGTAAGTCATAACTGTTTATCAGAACAACAGCTGTGTTGTTGTGTTTTTTTAATTATTATTGTACAACTGAAATACACAGTACAAGAACAACATGAGGGAACCCGAGCTTTATACTCAATTTGCTCATGGATATATTGTTTAAAAGAAGACATCTTTTTCCATCTTAATTTTCCTCATCAGAACATAATTGAAAATTCATTCTCATCCATCCATCCATCCATCCATCCATCATCTATCCTGCTTATCCATTGTTTCTCAGGTTTCTCGGTTGAATCCAAACACTGGAGGTTTTAGACATGCGAAGCAAAAAAAAAAAAAAAAATGCTCATATGAAGCTGAGGCCTATCACAATTAAATCTTGAGTGAGATGAAAACTTTGCCACCAATGGTGATTTTAAGGAATCCAGATTTCTGATGGCAGAGATATCTTATTTTAGTATAAATATGCAAGTGATTACGGGAACTCACGCACTGATTGGTTGAGAAATTCGGACTATTCCTCAATAATCACCTCAAGTATCTCAGCAAAATCACTCGAGGCGGCCAATCGCTTCGTCACTGTAAGTAAGGAAGAATTACAAATGCTGAAAGAAAATGCTGCTTCTAAAAGCACTAAAGATGTGCCGAAGTTTGGTCTAAAACTATTCAAAGCTAAAGTGGAATTATGATTTATTTATCAATTTCAAAACAAAGCATTTTATGTGACTTGGTGTAGATAAGTGGCATAAGTCTGTGCCGCCGGTGGTGTAGTGGTTAGCGCTGTCGCCTCACAGCAAGAAGGTCCGGGTTCGAGCCCCGGGTCCGGCGAGGGCCTTTCTGTGTGGAGTTTGCATGTTCTCCCCGTGTCCGCGTGGGTTTCCTCCGGGTGCTCCGGTTTCCCCCACAGTCCAAAGACATGCAGGTTAGGTTAACTGGTGACTCTAAATTGAGCGTAGGTGTGAATGTGAGTGTGAATGGTTGTCTGTGTCTATGTGTCAGCCCTGTGATGACCTGGCGACTTGTCCAGGGTGAACCCCGCCTTTCGCCCGTAGTCAGCTGGGATAGGCTCCAGCTTGCCTGCGACCCTGTAGAACAGGATAAAGCGGCTAGAGATGATGAGATGAGATTAATTATCCTCCTCAGGCTCAGTGAATATCGGCGAATAATAACCTCGACCACAACTTTGTCTTGCTTATTATTCACCGATATTCACTTCACCTTCGGAGAATAACTGTTAAATGAGTCCGTCAATGTAGGTGTAGCTCACTCCGGCCCCGTCTAGTCCAGAAGGAACGATCTAAAGTGGGCCACGTTGCACAATTAATGTTGCAAGCTATATACACGATATCCAAGCTATACTGTATAGACCCCTTCGCAGTAAACGTCATTCATACGTAAGCGGAAATTGCGCGCGCAGCCTGGACTCAAAAAAGACTCAGAAATGCCTAGTTGTTGTGTTTTTGGGTGTCAGAATCGTAGCAGTGATGGGGTTAAAATGTACAGAATTCCAGCAGGATCTCACCCATTCCAAAAAAATCGCCGACGTCTATGACTACAAGCCATCAAACATGTAGACTGGGATGAAAGCACCATCAAAAATGCGCGGGTTTGCAGCGGCCACTTCATCACAGGTAAGATCAGGCTATTTATTAAATCTTTCTTTATTATTCTTTCTAGTCTTCGTTTATTGATGTAGCAAAATACTTTGGTAACGTTTGTCTGATTAGCTGGGTCATAGTTACACAATGTAATGAATATTGTTAGCATGTTAACTTAGCTTTGCGTGCAATTTTGTTTGTAGGAGAGGTCTCGCTTGACTCAAGCAGTCCAGATTTTGTGCCATCATTATTTGTGTATGCCGAAAATCACAATTTTAAAGCAAGGATGGAAAGGTAAAATTGTGTGCCCTCACTCTAAATGCCAACTTGCGTTGACTGCTCTAACCTAGCTCCCGCCCCGTTCAGTTTCATTTCTGCTCTCTGCCTCTCGCTTTTTACGCAGCTCTGATTTCTCTTAGCTGCACTCTTTACACTATCATTCCTTTCATGCCATTACCTCCTGCAAATTGCTGTTTAGTGTTGGTATTTGCTGTTGTAGCTAAAGCCACATTGCCATCACATCACTGGCATAATTTGATTAAAACAAAATGAATATGAATGTCCCATTGTTAATCAAGTTGTACATGCCCACACATAACATAATCATATGCATCTAAAGACTTGTAGGCACGAAGTTTTTCGTGGGTGTACACTGAAGTCTTGTCAATAAGGTACGAGTATATATCTGGCCATTGTATACCAGGGAACTTACTAACATCGTCCGTCCACTCTTTAATTAAATACGGATCCGGTAGGTGATGTCCACTTGTTAGAGTTAACTTATTTATGTAGCATTCTCGATCTTGTAACGACAATTGTTTTGCATAATCTGACAGCTCATAATGCCGGTCTATGGGCAGTGCCATTGTTTCTGGGTCCAGGCTGCGCGCGCATCCTGGCAACGGTCGGTTTGTTTACAAACATGCGAAGGGGTCTATATAGAAGCAATATCCACCCTGCGTACCCCTACCTTCATGCAAGAAAGGATCAAAATCAGTGAAGAATTGAGGGAGAAGAAGCAATTTTTCGTGAAATGTGGACGACGCCAGACAGATGACGAATGACACATGATGGCATAAACTCATCACCTGTCGGCCAGATGAGCTAATAATATATAGTTAGAACATAAAAAGGCAGTAATATGTTTAAATCTGAATTAACCCTATGAACCCCAGGCTGTTTTCAGGGTAATTTCACGACATTTATTTTAAGTTCTTATCTTGGTCATTGTCAGGGCCCAACATGCTGCATCTAATTATCTCTGCTAACTGTGTTAGAGAAGGTTATGTTTTTGTCTCCATTTGTTTGTTTGTCTGTTCCCAACATGACTCAAAAAGTAGCGAACAGATTTTGATGAACTTTGGAGGAAAGGTGGTCCATGGGCCGAGTAACAATTGATTTTGATGTAAATCCAGATATGCATGTGGATCCACGGTTTTTTTTGTTTGTTTGTTCCCAACGTAACTCAAAAAGTATTGAACAGATTTGGATAAAATTTGGTGGACAGCTTTAGTATTATCTTCGGTTCAAGTGATTTGATGTTGATAATCTGTGGCTTGGCGGAGGTATGGACTCTACCGAGTACCATTCTAGCTTTGTTTTTGTTTTTTGTTCTTTTTTTTTCAGAAAAGTCTTGGTTATCCAGAACTTCCATCATTTAATATGCTAATATTTGCATATTTTTATCATATCTTTTTATATCAAGAGAAAAAAAGATTGTATCTTCTGAAATTATGTGTCTCACCATAACGTGCTGGCAGTAGAGATATCTTTTCATGATTGTGTAAAGGAGATTGTGTGGAATCTGGCAACATCCAAACCAAAATATAAAGTGAAATGGTGAATATAAACTGAAAATGCAATAAACCAAAGTATTAAACAGCATTAACGTGCTTGTGATGCTGTAGGTGAAACCTGCAGAGACTGGAACTTTAATCACATAACATCACTCAATAGAAACAGAACACTCGCAATTGTGTTTTGTCAATTTCTTTTTTTTTTTTTTAAGGCTCCTATTTTGTGCAAAACTGCAAGGGAAACTCAGCCTATGTCTCTCAGCCATCATGTCCATTTTTCTATCTTTGTAAGCACCTTCCATTGAGATAATTATCAAATAATCACATATAGCCACCATCGAGGAGCCATATTCGAACAGATCAGCCTTAAGACACCAAATATTCTAATTAAAACACAACTTTAGTGTCGTGTCATTTAAAGGGGTACCAAATATAATATATACAGTTGCTGATGTGACAAAGTAACGTATTCTTAAGTATTCTATCAAATTTATATACTAGAAAACAACGAAATATCTTGGTAATTGTAAATATAATACTTTATACGCTAAACCGCACAAGAGTCGCCATTTTTAAAAGACCGTGACGTCAGCGCTACCCACTGCACTAGGAGAGAAGCGTGTAATCATGGCGTCGGGCACATCAAGTGAAAGCGACAGCTCTGTCGAATCATACGAAGAGATCCCGCAAGACACACTGCAAGCAGGCTATGGCTTAGAAGGGTACCAGTTTGAACCTAGGAGAGGTACTATGTAGTGGAAGTTCATTATGTCTAACTATTAAAGCTACTTTAAGTTCGTTTCTTAAGACAAGGATTTTTTAAGATGTTCCCTTGTTGACAGTTTCGGCGAGAATCTTCCGCCTTCTTCAAAACAGTCACCAGATGTCGAGTGGTGACGTCCCTTACGAAACTCTACCATGGTTTACTATGGTTTTACCATGGTTTTTATGTAGTGACCATGATTCTACCATGGTATCTCATGGTTGTTCTAAGTACTATGAACCAACCATAGCATTACTGTGGTTTATCCATGGTACTGCAGTAGCTGTGGTAGCATCATAGTTGTATGTGTAATAGGTCATAGTAACTACGAAATTAGTTTAAAAAGGGATAGTATGGTTTTTAAAAGGATGCACTAACTGTAGTATTACCATGCTTTCGTCCAACAGTCAATGCTGTAGAGAAGGATCTCGATTAACAGCCCAGATACATTAACATTTACTTAGAACCTAAAAATTTAAGTGAACATTGAGGTAAAATGCATATAGTACATCCTAAACAACAACAAAAACAATAATAATACATTCTAAAAATACTGGGTCAAAAATAACTCAACTTTAACCCAACCACTGGGCTAATATTGCACGAACTCAACACTAGGTTATCTTAGCCCAAACAATTGGGTTGAAACGATTGGGTGCAAAGATTAAATCATGGTTAAATCATGGTTAAACCATAGTCATGAACCATGGTTTTCATGGTTACCCAAAAAACCATGAATAACTATAAACCATGGTAAAACCATGGTTAGTTTTCATAGTAAAACCATGGTTAATTTTTGTAAGGGGTGCCTTATCAGCTGATGTTACGCTACGGAGGCGTGAACGTCCCGCCCAATTTGACAGGTAGTTCACGCCTCCTGCTGTCAGGTCGCTCCCCCAGGACACATCTGGTGACTGTTTTGAAGAAGGCGGAAGATTCTCGCCGAAACTGTCAACAAGGTAACATCTTAAAAAATCCTTGTCTTAAGAAACGAACTTAAAATAGCTAGGAGAGGTACTCTCGACTCTGGTGATGAAATAAGAGAAGAAAGCTCGGATGACGGCGAGGATGAGACTGATGCTGACCATGGGCGTGGCGAGTGTCGGGCAGAGCGTATGCGTGCAGGTGACACGGCGTGGTGCTCGTGCGGAAAATGTAACGTGGAGTTGCTCACGAGTCCAGCAGAATTTATTTGCTGCAATGAGATAGGCGCCACCCGTGGACTTGCGAAATCGTCGCAAGAGGCAGAAACAGGTATTTCACACGTGCTATTCCCAACCTCAATGAGCCAACACAACTGGGCACATACATACATCATGAGTGTTACGCAGAGAAAATGAACGTGCATTCTGATTGGATAAAATTAATATCATGGCGGGCTGTTCAAACTGCGGAAATAAATAGTTTGCTCGAGCTACTTTCAAAACACTATAACTTTCCAACCTTAGAACAAAAAACTTTTGTAAGTCTTGAATAAGGTTCGTTAATGTGTGTTTTATTGTTATATTTACTCTATATATTGCCCTCTGTTCCCCTTTAAGTGCTGAAATCGGTTTCCGGACTACGCTTCCCAGAACGCACACGACCTACAAACATGGCCACCATGGACTACAACACGTTCACAGTCCTAGTCAGTCATCTTCTAACTATACACCCCTGTTCCACACTCCACCCAATCAGAGCTCACAGTATAAATGGACTCTCAGCTCTCACACACATCTCCTAAGTATACCGAGCCTTTTGCTCATGTTTTGCTATCCTAGTTTTCAATCGTGTCCTGGTTTCTGTACACTGTTGGAATTTGCCTCATTTGAGTTGTTTGCTCATTGCCCGACTCTTGCCCGTGTTTGAGCTTGAGTTATGATTTGGATTCTGACTGCTGGTTTTTAGATCACATTTTTTGCATCATGTTCTCGATGCTGTTTTGTGCTAATAAACTCTATAATCTGTATTTCAACCTGTCTCTAGCCCCTGCAGTACAGTGAGCTTTAATGCGAGTGATCTGTATCCATAAATGAAAATTATCCTCCAGTAATAAAATAAAATGACAAAACAAACTGCTTTAAACTAATCAACATGCAGAATGGCATAAACAGCAGAGTCGCAGTGAGGCGTACATATTTACGCAAATAGTAATAAACGGAATTTAAATTAGATGAACACTTATTACTTAGGATTAATATGAGATTTAATTACTGAATAAAGTGTCAAATCTGTTCATACACCAAAATAAGGCAAATTCACGGAATATACAAAAAATAAAAATGGGGATAATTTTGTTCATTAAATATTTTTATTATTATTATTTTCCCCACTTTGGAACAGTAACAGATGATTTAGAAAAAAAAACCCCTAAGTGTGTATGTATATTCTTTATATTAATGCACTTTGTTTATAACACACCCTAAAGATGGCTGTGAGTATTTTTACTTACCAAAAACTGCACTTGCCTTAAACAGTTTACACTCAAGTCTCGATCACTGAACAGTCGATAACGTCAGTATATTATTATAGACTTAAATTAATTCTCTAATGAAAACAGAAATGACTCTGATGCTCATCCTCAATTTCCTCCAGCACTGCGTGACTTTACAGTATACAGTTACAGACGAGGAATGATTTAGAATCACTCTATTCAGTGTCACCCACATGAGGATCAGGGCTTTCCCCAGAAAAAAAATATCAGAGCAGTGCTACTGATGTGGATCTCAGCCGTAAGGGCTGGAAAAAAAAAAAATATATCAGAGGGAGGTCTGGGAACATGCTGCCCTGAAAAATTTTGAAATTAGAGACTACGAATGGTGCATTCTGATGGCATCTAGGGCTGCTTTGGGCACAAGTCAACATTAATAAATATGCTGTATTTTACCTTGTCAAATATGCAAGGAGCAAAATTTAAAGGGCAAAATTAGATTTGAAATGAAAACACTGGAAACCGTCAATTCAGAGAAATATTTAATTTTCTTGCACGACGTGAAACGCATAATATTGAACAATATAGCAGCTGAAATTACAATATTAGCAATGTGGCTGTCAACTACAGACCTGCAGTCCAACAGGCAAAAGTCACACACAAAAGCCTGCAGTATTGTGCCAGGAACAGAATCGAGGTCAAATCACGCAACAGCGCCATCTAGTGACCAGCGCCTCAAACATGGTTTTATGTCTGGTTGTGAATGGCTGCGAGTGCACGCAGTGAAACCCTTTATTTTCACTTCTGGGTTGAGTACCAGGATAGTCTAGATCTATATATTACAATATCTTCCTATTTCTATAGTTATTACTCTTTTCAGAGACGAATAGAAGAGATTTAGGTGCTGAAAGTACTCTGCATTGTTCAATTTATGGTACTGATTGTATTTTTTTGGTGTGAAAGTGACAGCGTGGTGCTGACACTGCACAGCGCGACAGAGCACCACGTATCCACACTTTGGGGAAAGCCCTGCTGATGAGTTCCCTTTTGGGTCTGGATCCTTTGGGTTCTTCCTCTTGTCAAGTTCGTCCTCATCACCATCACCTCTGGCTTGCTCATCATGTTATTCATCATTTCACTAAATGTAAAATTTATATCTGGATCTCTGACAATGTCCGTTGTTAAGATTGTTTTACAAATAATGCCAAAAGTCAGTCCAAAGCTCAAAGTAAAAAAATCTGTCCAAAAGCCAAATCCAGCAATGTATGTAATGAAAGCCAAACAATGGTCAATCCAAAGGAATATTCAAAACAGGGGATATCTATCACAGAGAGCATGCACAGAACTGAAACAATACTAGGAGATTAGCAAGACTTCACAAAGAATGCATGTGAATTATGTGTTTGCAGTGTACAGTGTGGAAGAAGAGTCATGAGAGGGAGACCTTCGCTGGCGTGGGGGTGTAATGTCCCAGCTATGCTATGTGTTATAAACACGCTAATTAATTTTATTCTATCCACATTCACTGGATATGAGCAATCGCGTGCTCTGATTGGCTACAAAATGGTGGAGTGTGTTGCTGAACCAACCGACGAGGAAATAAAAACTCTACTTGAAAACAAAACCCCAAAAATTATCAAGTATTTAAAAGAAACAGAAAGAGCGAAAAGAATATAGTTTTTTTCCCCAATATCTCCTGTTCCACACTCCAGCCCAGTTGGTGGCAATAATGTACCTTTAAGTTGGTTTGCCAACCGCCAAAAAAAAAACAATAAAGAAGAACAAGAAAACCACAAAAATTTTTTTTTTTAAAAGCAACAAAATATGTGGCGGCATGGTGGTGTAGCGGTTAGCGCTGTCGCCTCACAGCAAGAAGGTCCGGGTTCGAGCCCCGTGGCCGGCGAGGGCCTTTCTGTGTGGAGTTTGCATGTTCTCCCCGTGTCCGCGTGGGTTTCCTCTGGGTGCTCCGGTTTCCCCCACAGTCCAAAGACATGCAGGTTAGGTTAACTGGTGACTCTAAATTGAGCGTAGGTGTGAATGTGAGTGTGAATGGTTGTCTGTGTCTATGTGTCAGCCCTGTGATGACCTGGCGACTTGTCCAGGGTGTACCCTGCCTTTCGCCCGTAGTCAGCTGGGATAGGATCCAGCTTGCCTGCGACCCTGGTAAGAATGTATTTTTTTTTTATTTTTCAAGAATCATTATTATCGCATTTTTCACAAATCACTCCTGTCATTTCGCTGGTTTGTTTCCATTCTAATCGGAAATGATTTTGCCAGACGTTTTGTATAAAGTTTTTATTTATCGGATTTGTAAAAAATAAAAATAAAAATGCTCTGTTTCTCACAATCCAGTGAATGTGGATAGAATAAAACGGTTATTCCACTCAATCTCGTCGTACATGGATTATCGACAACTCGGTGCTACGCGCCTCGTCGGCTATCAGCTCATGTACGACTCGATTTTGTGGAATAACTTAAATATTTCTACAAAATACAGTACCTTTCTAAGGGTGTGCAAACTTTGGTACAGACATTCCGATGAAAACTTCTGAAACTGCAACTTTGATTTTATCTGCACTTTAATTTCCTTGTAAATATTACTGAACAGATAAGTATTTGCAAACTGCAAACGTTCTTGAGATTCAGAAGGTCTCACACTCTAAGCAAGTTATTTTTAAGCTGAAACTTGGTAATTGGACACAGAAAGTGAAGGTCTCACACACAGAGACACACAAACTCCTGAAAGTCCGAATAAAACACATCATCATCATCATACTGAGAACAATCATTAATTATGAAGCTAAAGCTGACAGTGTTGATCATTAACCTCTGCTGATCCTCAACCAGCTCCACAGTCCTGAGGATGAGCACCACATCTGCAGAGTAAAGCTCATAAACACACAATCAGAGTTATGGGATTGATATTATCACTGTGATGGACTCCAGATCCTCCTTGCTGTTTATCTCCTATTATTATTATTATTATTTTACATATTTCTTTACCCCATAATGATTGTAAAAATATATTTGCCCCTTCAAAACAATCGATAATGTTAAAGCAATCATTTCCCAATGTAAAGATGTCTCCCGATATGTAGGCAGACTGAAAGAGAGTCACGCTGTCCCAACACATCATAATTCACAGGTTTGAATTGCACTTCATTACATAATTAGACCCCCTGCTGCTCGCTTAATTCACACTCTGTGGAATCGTCAGTCAAACTCCCACTTTTTAAACATAATTGTAAGTTATAACTGAACAGAAATATAGGAGATTATAAGTCTTCAGCAGCTTCATACAGTTTCTCTCGGTCACTATTTACCCGGACAAAAGAGCAATATTTATTTATCACTGGGAAAAGTCTTCTGGTCTGCAGTCTCCCTCAAAAACACACTCTCCAACATACCGTACTTCACAAATAAACCATCCATGCATGATCTAACCCAGTGATTCTCAAACTGTGGTACGCGTACCACTAGTGGTACGTGGGCTCCATTCTAGTGGTACGCCAAAGAATCACTTAATTAAATATAAATAAAATTTAAAAAAAAAAAAAAACGTGAAATACTATCCATAATATCCGAATGGATGAAAAATATCTTATCAACCGATGACAAGAAAATGAAAGGAGATACAAATTTAGTTAATAATTTTAAAAAGTTTGCAAGTGCTTCTGGGTAGCCATACGTAGCATACGTACGCATTCCCGCCGGTTCCGCTGACAGACGGTTATCCGCCGTTGGTAGACTAGGCTGTGATGGGAAAAGGTGGAGGTGGCTTTGCTAATTATGACGAGTACGACAAAATTACTGTCGTGGCTTAAATCCGCGAATGGGAGCGTGGATCAGGAGAGAGGGAGAACTGAAGAGGACGTGCGTGAGCCGAGCGCGGATGCTAACGACAGTGGCAAAACCAGCCCCAGAACTGCTAGCAAACGGCAGAAACCAGTGAGGAGGAAGTATGACGAAAAATACATAAAACTGGGATTCATCTGGAGCGGGACAGAGGAGCTGCCCAGGCCGCAGTGTGTTGTATGCGGCGACGTTCTGAGCAATGAGTCCATGAAACCATCGCATCTCAAACGGCATCTTACAACCAAACACAGCACTAAAGGACAAACCAATGGATTTTTTTTTTTACGAAAACGTGATGAACTGAAGCAGTCCAAGTCCACCATTCTGTCCTATGGTACACCCGTAGCCAAAGCACAGGAAGCTTCATATCGTGCCAGCCTCCTGATCGCCAGAGCCGGTAAGCCGCACACAATCGGGGAACTGCTGTGTTTGCCATTAGCCAGAGAGATGACGCGTATCATGTGTGGAGAGAAAGCTGCCAGAGAGTTAAACTTGGTGCCGCTTTCAAATGACACCGTGTCAAGGAGAATAAATGACATGGCTGACGATGTTAAAAAGACGCTGATTGAGCGCATTAAGAACAGTAGATATTTTACCAGACAGCTTGATGAGACTACAGATGTTGCAGATTTGGCCAATTTATTTGATTCATTATTTAAGTACAGTGTTTTATTTTCCTATATTTAAACACAGTGTTACTGTTCAAAGTACTGTGTGTAATGTTACAGTGGCCAACAATATTAAATATACTTGTTAAATCAAACCTCCGCCTTGTTTTTAATGAATACTTAGGCCTACTACGCTACTGTATTTTAATGTTGGTCATTATGGTGGTACTTGGAGAGCCAAGTATTTTCTGAGGTGGTACTTGGTGAAAAAAGTTTGAGAACCACTGATCTAACCTGCACCACTTATCCATCAGGGTGGTGGGGGAAGGTGGAGCCAATTCCAGCTGACTTCAGGTGAGAGGCGGGGTTAAACCTGGGCAGGTCACCAATCTAACACAGGGCTACACAGAGATAAACAACCATCACACTCACGGGGGATTTAGAGGAACCAGGTGACCGAATCCACGTCTTTGGACTGTGGGAGGAAACCGCAGACCCGGACGAAACCCACACAGGCACGAGGAGAACATGCAAACTCCACACAGAAAGACCCCAGTCAACCACAAGGTTAGAACCCAGAAGCCTTTTCTGCTGTGATGTGACAGTAATAAGCACTACACCACCGTTCCTACAAATAAACCATAATGAGACCATCAGTGAGGGCGTAGCTCACTCCAGCCCCGTCTAGTCCAGAAGGAACGATCTGCAGTGGGCCATCTTGCACAATAAATGTTTCAAGCTATATACAAGCTATATATAGAAGCGATATCCACCCTACGAATACCGACCTATTTACCAGAAAGAATCCAAAACGGCGAGGAATTGACCGAGAAGAAGCGATTTTTGTTGGCCTGCACATTGAGGCTTAATTGGCCCATAACTTCATTAATAATTGTAGAAGCTATATGCACCCCAGGCAGACCTACCTTCCTGCCAAAAAAAAAAAAAATCGGTGAAGGTTTGAGAGAGAAGTTGTGATTTTTGTGAAATGTGGATGACACCGCACATGTGGATGACAGATGATGGACAGACAACGGACAACACGTGATGGTATAAGCTCATCGCCTGTCAGCTGGATGAGCTAATAAGTAAAATAAACTATCTTCCAAAATCTTCTGAGCAACTTGTGAGGTAAATGGTGGAAAAGAGGAGCTGAGCTGTGCGTCATCTGCATAGAAACGAAAATAAGAAAACCTGTGAGACTTCATCACCGGATCCAGAGAATCCATTTAGTATAAAAGGAGCACATGACTGGACCGAGTGCTGACCCCTGAGACACTCGTGTAATGAAGATGTGAGATGATTTTCCCTCAGAATGTTCTTCTTATTCAGCATACAGTCCCTCACTCTACACAATCTATCATATTTGGCAAACAAGTCTCATCTCATTATCTCTAGCCGCTTTATCCTGTTCTACAGGGTCGCAGGCAAGCTGGAGCCTATCCCAGCTGACTACGGGCGAAAGGCGGGGTACACCCTGGACAAGTCGCCAGGTCATCACAGGGCTGATACATAGACACAGACAACCATTCACACTCACATTCACACCTACGCTCAATTTAGAGTCACCAGTTAACCTAACCTGCATGTCTTTGGACTGTGGGGGAAACCGGAGCACCTGGAGGAAACCCACGCGGACACGGGGAGAACATGCAAACTCCACACAGAAAGGCCCTCGCCGGCCACGGGGCTCGAACCCGGACCTTCTTGCTGTGAGGCGACAGCGCTAACCACTACACCACCATGCCGCCCCGGCAAACAAGTCATATTAGGTAAAATAAAATGTGCATTTCTAATTTTAATTTACTGTTATAATCAGACTGATTTACCTAAATTGTGTCAGAAAACTATGTGAGACTGGTATGTTTTTGATAAGATTGGAATTTTTTTCTGAAAGTCTCGAAACACAAAGTCACAATGTTACTTTCAGCTCAAACTGTCCCAGTGGATTTCTTATCACAAATACCAGCTGTGGGTCTTCTGTTTTCTGATGTTTAGGTCTGGTTTTAACTACTGTATGAAAAACTGTGAAACTTAAAGTAGATTTACATTTAGACATTTAGCAGACACTCACATTCAGAGTGTCCTCGTTAATGTGCAAACAGTTGTGCAGAGGCAGTGAGGAGTTATCCTGAGGAGATACTGCTGAACTGGAGGGTTTATACATATTTGCAGAAGGAACATAAAGCTACAATTCCACTTGCAGCTTATTGCACCAATGTGAAGCAAGACCTTGCACTATGAGAGATAGAACCCAAAACCTCCAGCACCTTGAAGCTGAAACTCTGAACTGGTGAGGTTTTTAGGTCTGAACTAAGATTGGTCGATAATGTTGTGGAGTCTTACAAGAATTTGAAGAGTTTACATGAGAGTTTGAAGCTGGTGGACTTCCTCAGGAGGACCTGCGAGAACTTCTGAAGGATCTAAACCAGGCAACAGCATTCTGAATGATCTGTAGAGGAGATATGGCATTTGAAGGAACACCAGCAAGAAGGTAGGTGCAGTCGTTACTGTACAAGCCAAAGTATAGTTCAGCAGATAAGGTACACAGTCTGTGCACACTCAAATTTGGTGTCTTCATGGACTGTGCGCATTGACTGCGCTTGTGCAAAACTGAGCGTGCAGTAACGCACTGATCCAGTAGGTGCAAGTAGCGGTGGATAGAATCGAAATACAAAATACAGAAGATGGCTGTTGTGTCTCATTCTAATTCTTCCAACAGCAGCATTCAACATGCTAGCACGTCTCTTGAGGCCACCATGGTGAAAACTATCATCCATGCCTTTTGTGGTTTTGTTTTTATCTTCTACTTTGGGGGTTGTCTTACTTTCAGACAATGCTCTCTGCCATTCCCTTAGGTCAGGAGGGGTATTACAATTGTTGAATCTTATTGTTGTGAATGTTCTTGTTGACTTTCTGTTGTGGGTGGAGTTACACGCCGGTGTGCAATTTTCAATAAATGGCCAGGTTGCTCTGGGGAGAGCTGTTCATGCAGGCCAAATGTAATTGAAGGCTGTATGTTGTTTTTCCTCCGTCTGTTATCGGCATTTCCAGCCCTTTAGAGATGGCAGCTCCAACAACGATAAAATTGTACTGTTCAGGCATTCAGTGATTTGAACGCATTCAGCAGAAAATCAAGTAAACTTTGGAGACACCCACTGCTTCTGGAGATGTCCATGTCAGTGCTGCATGGAGCAGCATCCTTGGGCCTCGAGTCTAAAAATGACTAATGTTCGTACAAGCAATTGAGCAGGTTCTGTGTTCAGAAAAGTTCTTCTAATGTCAGGGAGAAGAAATCTGCATGATGTGGTGGCTCATTCCATATGATTGGGAATATCCGGGCCAGTGGTTAAGCCTCTGGGTTAAGCGACTGATCAAAAAGTCGAAAAGTTGTGAAGTTCAACCTCTTGCACTACCACTACTGGGCCCTTCAGAATTTCACCATACTGTGCTTGTACTACATGACAATGTAGGCTCCTTCTGTTCTTCAAATTACACCAAGATTCCGAGCTACATGTCCTGGATGGGCTGTCTCTCACCCTTCTGCGGTAGTATGTAAATCACTTCAGTTTAGTCAAGGCTAAGTCTTCATCCAGACGGAGATGTCAGAAAGACAGTCTGATATCTTCTGAACAACTTGTGAGATGGACGGAGGAAAAGAGAAGTAAAGCTGAATGTTGTTGGTGTAGAAATGATAAGAGAAGACATGAGACCTCATTATTGAGTCCTGAGATTTAGTATAAAAGGAGAACAAGCGTGGACCATGTACTTACCCCTGAGGCACTCTGGTAGTGAGGCTGTTCGCTAATGAAGTGAATTAGCTAATTAAGATTGGTCTTCATTAGCACATTTAGAAATGAAATTAGGTTTTACTGTACCGACTTACACTGTGGTACTGCATTTAGCGAACACACAGATTGATATTTTATTTAAAGTCGATTATATAAACTTCTAAAAAAGGAAAGAGTCTCTGGAAAAGTTGCATAACAAAGACATTACGAACTCCTGTGGGATTGTGTTAGTAAAAACAGAAGAAAAGAAAAACGGTAGAGAAAAGGAAGACAAGTGTTAAGGGTTGAGGTGAAACTCTTTAACCTCAGTGGAGCTTCCATCATTAGCAGGCTGCTGAGTGAGAACCACTGCAGCTTTAATAAGATGACACTTGAAACGCTGCATCGATCCGAGAGGCTGAGAAACATCTCATAATCTGACTCGTACCGCAGCCACTTTAAATGTGCTAATTAGGATCATCGATCTTATAACATGCTGCTATCGCTGAGGGGTAATCCTGCTGTCTTTACCAAACTATACTTGCTTTTATAGAATTTTTTTAACCTTTCCTTTTTTTCCTTGTAGATCTTCAGGGAACTTATTGTGTAGCTCTGCATTTCAATTGCTAAAACTTGCTGAAACATTGAAGTTGAAGTTCACATTGAAGAGTGTGTAAGAGTGTGTATTGCTTTCTGACCTGGAGCTCAGTGAGTGACAGAGCAGTGACAGGATATAAATGCGAGTCTTCATCACTCCGGACACACACGTAAACACGAGAATTCCCTCGGCTCTCACTCCAGCTGTGTTTCTTGCTGCAAAAGCATGTGATGTGCTTACGGGGGGGGGGGGGGGGGGGGGGGATTGTTGGTTATTACACCATAGCACTGTTGGATTCTGGATTGTGGTTGGTTGTCAGGTATAGGGATGGGACATGATTTTCGAATAGTCGAATATTCGTGACGAGTTCGAATAATGAATAGTAATTTCGAATGCCGTTTTGGCTTACGTTACATTCCACTAAAAAAAAAAAATGAGCGCGGAAAGGCGTTTCCTTGTTCCTAACATACTCTGTTGCATTAATTCGGCCAGAGGGTGCCGCTATCGTACAGTAAAGGTAGTCAAATGCCAGCAGCGCACACAAGGTCGCATACATTGCCTCATTTTTGGATCCCAGACACAAACACCTGAGGTTCGCAACTGACGAGGTGAGAAACACAGTGCAGGCCGAGGTGAGAAACCTTCTGTCCATGGCAGATGATGAAGAGGCCGGAGAGGCGGCGGAATCGCATGAAGGGCCCAGCGAACCGAAACATTCCCGAAAGGATGGCCCATTAACAGCAGCAATTGCCGTCATATTTGGCGAGGATTACAGCACAGAGAGGGCAACATGCGTGACTGAATTGACTCAGTACTGCCAGGATACATGCCCACCGCTCCACACTGACCCGATGACATGGTGGAAAGACAATCAACAGAAATACCCTCGCCTGGCAAAGTTGGCCAGCGCCTACCTGTGTGTGCCTGCAACGTCCGTGCCATCGGAGCGTGTGTTCTCCGCAGCCGGTCTAATTGTCAATAGGGTGCGTACCCGTCTCCATCCCGACCACGTCGACATGTTAATTTTTTTGAACAAAAATATGTCTTAAGTTTATTCTGCTCTGACTGTTCGAATGCTTTCATTATCGTTTCCTAAACGGGCAGTTTCACCTGCGGTTCCTTCCAACAGACGAAAATAGTCGTGGCTGCATAGAAATGTACAATAAAATTGGAAGCCTATATTATTGTTTGATACTGTAGGCTATGTGAGGTGAATGGAAGTTTGTTTTTTGATGACTCATTAAACCGTTACCACTTTCACCCTGTCTGTCATGTGTGCGCGCGTTTGGGTGGGGCGGGCGGGGTTCTGTCGATTTTCGAATCGAATTTCGAATATCTTTTAGCGAATTTCGAATAGTGTTTTTGATCAAAAGTCACATCCCTAGTCAGGTATTGATTAATTTTCTATAACAGCAGCTCTGACAGTCTCACATGTTTACCGTATTTTCTGGACTATAGAGCGCACCTGTATATAAGCCGCATCTGCTCTATTTAAAAAAAAAAAAGATATACAAGCTGCACCGGGCTATAAGCCGCAGATATCTATGTTGAAAAATTAGATATTTACTGCATGTACAGAACGATTTTGTACTGTAAATGTACATGTATGTACCTGAACAGATTCTTTCCGAACGGTGCCTTTTAACACGGCAGCAACTTTGCTGATTAAAACGGAACAGAACCAAGAGAAAATAACCGGTATTTATTTACCTTCATTTCTCCTGTGTTTGAAACCACAAGTCACTTTAATCATCTTCGCTGGATTTGAAAATAATTACCAGTTAGTAATTTGTCGTGCGTGTTCTATCTGCTAAAGATCTGCTAATTCTTCTTTGCATTGATTTTTCGTCTATCTTATTTTTGATTCTACTTCCGGTTAGAGCGCCCCTAGCGGTGGAAGAAAAATCCACAGAATAGCCGCACCTTTGTATAAGCCGCATGGTTCAAAACCTAGGAAAAAAGTAGCGGCTTATAGTCCAGAAAATACGGTATTTATAATTAATGCACTCATTCTAATACGTTATTGTTTCTATAGTAACAGATCCTTCACACCAACTTGGATGAGCAAACCTTTTTTTTCCCCCCCAGTTTGCGCTTCTTTGAGGTTTCTCGGTAGCAGGACAAGCTGTGGTTTTTTTGGTCTTCTTGTTCTTTAACAAGATCAACTGTGAGCCACTGCTCACTTACGTATCCTCCCCGCTCTCACTTATATCGGAATGCACGCAATCGAAGGAATAGGACAACTTATGCAGGTTTTTTTCTAGAAAAATTTAGTATGAGGGCGCTCACCATGGCGAGGGAGCGAAGCGGGGGGGGGGGGGGGGGGATGGTGCCGGTTGTCCCCCCCTCTACGCCGTGCAAAGCCTTTGAAAAACTGAGGCTACAATGGGACATTCTGAGGCTATCTGAGAGGGAAATTGTAACAAATTGTCTGTCAACATTGAAAAAGAAAGTAGTAATCTTCTTCTGCCCCGGACAGTCTTTGGATTTCTTCCGCTTCGTGCCGCGGGATGACATCTTTAAATGCCCAAGTGTCAACAAAAACAACTCGCAAACTACTTCTGTCAAAAGCTCCCGGGCCGGTGGGTGAAAAGGTCATTCAGTCTCGAGAAATCTCGCTCTACAAGTCTACAAGTCAGCTGACCTTGTATGTACCCCATGTCAAATCTCGCGAGAGCAGCCGCGACAAGTAAACAAACATGGCGCCTCAGTCTGGAAAACGCCAATTCGGATCGTTTTTGCACCGTCTGGCGGTGTATCTACTATGACTGGAATATTTTTGGAGTAATTATAACGTATTTGATGATCAGACACATTGTCACGTGGTGTTGCTGGGATGTTTTCACGGAGAAACGATCGTTTTGAGAGATTGCATGTTGTGCAGTAGCATACAAGTGCATGGCCTAAGTGTGACTTGGGGTTCAATCGGCATTTCGGTAAGAGGGCGCACGCCGAGAGTAAGAGGGCGCAGCGCCCCTGTTCCCCAGTTTAGACGAAAGCCTGTTATGAATGTTGACTTCAACAAATAATGAACCCTGAAACAAGTAAGTAAAGAGCAGTGTCTCTCTCCAGGGATTTCAAACAGCATCCTGCCAAACTGTCATTCTGAAATAGCATTTTGCTTCTTGAAGTAGCGTCAAAATCCACCCTGTGCGTTTTGTAAGTACGTTCAGTCGGTAAACAGGAAGTCAATGTGCGACAGACCTGAAAACGGTATACATGGTAGAAAACCCCAAGCTGAAGTTTGGTACCAAGTGGCTATGATTTGTGGTTGCTGAGAAAAAGGGTGTTTTGGATGGACGGACGGACAGACAGACAGAGGTGAACCAGTATTCCCGCCGTCCTTTGGAGTGGGGGTATAAATAAATTGTAACGGTGAATAAGTTGCTGTGGTATCAGAGGAATAAAACTCCTGGGGACGTGCTGTTATAAAAACATAATTATCTTTGGCAACAGTTCAGTTTCATCACACCACCCTGTCACACAATATTTGAGTATTGTATTCCATATTTTTAAAAGAACCACACATACACACTCAGAGAGAGAGATGAGGGAATTTCTGCTTCAATATTCAAGTGTTCTTGAAAGACCTGAGTCTTCAGGAGTTTCTGAAAACATCACTATTCTCTGACACTTCAACAGGATGCGCTTTTATGTTCAGCGCTTTCAGACTGTCAAAGAATCTCTTAAAAACATATGGAAATATCTCTTTCCCCAGCTGTAGAGCACACCTCTCTCTCTCTCTCTCTCTCTCTCATGCACACACTCCTCTATTATCATACCATCATGTTAGGCCAGTTGAATTCGTCTTCAAAGACTTAAAAATAGATTTACAGATTATATATTTTTATACTTGTTGCATCAATAGTTTATAGAAGTTGCAAGAGCTACAGATATTTAGTTAATAAATAAAACTGCTGCAAAATAAAAGTTTAAAACAAAACTTTCTGCTTATTATTCGTTTTGTTCTCCTTGTGTTTTGTTTTGGCCAGAAAACCTGTCCAGTCATTATTCTGATGTTCTGTGTTTAGCCATTTGTTGTCTGTTCCCTTGCTGTTTCTGTGCCTTTATGAAGTCTTATCCTGCGTACGGTATCTGTATCATTAAGTTCGAAGAGTTCCTTTGGCTCCTGCCTGTGTGTTGATTTTGATCATGAAATAAACTTGATAATGGACTAAACCCAGCTGTGGACGACCACTATCTTATATATTTCCTCTCTCTGTACCCCAGGCTATATTCAGAGTAATTTCTCTACCTTTGCTTTTAAGTTCTTTATCTTGGTCAGTATGAGGACTCTGCATACTGTACGGTACCTCTGTATTTTATTTTATTTGTTTCCCCAAGAACAGTTTTGTCTCTCCAGATCTTCCATCGTTTGATATGATAAAATTTGAACACTTATATATATATCGTCTCGTCTCGTTATCTGTAGCCGCTTTATCCTGTTCTACAGGGTCGCAGGCAAGCTGGATCCTATCCCAGCTGACTACGGGCGAAAGGCGGGGTACACCCTGGACAAGTCGCCAGGTCATCACAGGGCTGACACATAGACACAGACAACCATTCACACTCACATTCACACCTACGCTCAATTTAGAGTCACCAGTTAACCTAACCTGCATGTCTTTGGACTGTGGGGGAAACCGGAGCACCCGGAGGAAACCCACGCGGACACGGGGAGAACATGCAAACTCCGCACAGAAAGGCCCTCGCCGGCCACGGGGCTCGAACCCGGACCTTCTTGCTGTGAGGCGACAGCGCTAACCACTACACCACCGTGCCACCCTTTTTATATATATATATATATAAAAAACAGTTATTCCATGAAATCCAGTCGTACATGAGCTGATAGGTGACGAGGCGCGTAGCACCGAGTTGTCTATAATCCATGTACGATGAGATTGAGTGGAATAACTGTTTTATTCTCTCCACATTCACTGGATTTTGAGAAACAGAGCAATTTTATTTTAATTTTTTGTAAAGTTGATAAATAAAAACTTTATACAAAACGTCTAACAAAATAATTTCTGCTTAGAATGTAAACAAACCGGCGAAATGACAGGAGCAATTTGTGAAAAATGCAATAATAAGAATGCTTGAAAAATAAAAAAGATATGTTCTTACCATCAAATACTTTTATTCCATATTGTGTTGGGTTTATTTGTATTTTTGGGGGTTTTGTTTTCGAGTAGAGTTTTTATTTTGTCCTTGGTTGGTTCAGTAACACTCCGCCATTTTGTTTTTCTTCTTCTTCTTTAGGGTGATTTTGGTGGTTGGCAAACCAACTTAAAGGTGCATTACTGCCACCGACTGGGCTGGAGTGTGGAACAGGAGACACTGGGGGGGAAAGAACTATATTCTTTTAGCTATTTCTGTTTCTTTTAAATACTTGATAAAGTGATATATCAGACTTGATGCACTCTGCCATTTTGTTTTTCTCTACTCATGGCATATGAGCTGCTATCCTAGTAGTAGAGTAGCCAATCAGAGCACGTGATAGCTCATATTCAGGGAATGTGGATAGAATAATAACTTTGATATCAAGGAAAAGAAGAGATTGTGTCTTATGAAGTTATGTTTTTACATGTACCTCACTGTAACATGCTGCAGTAGAGAGATCTTTACAGAATAGTGTAGATTGTGTGGAATCTGGAAACATCAGAACCATGACGATGGGAAACTCTAGGATTGAGAAATTTGTAGAAATATGTGAAATGGAAATAAGGGTCATTGTTTTATTTGCTGTGATTTCAAACCCAGATTACTTGATAACGCTTTATCAGACAGAGAAACATCTCGAATCATCAGAAAGAGGAAATTCTGCTGATTATTGGTGTCTGTGGGACATCGTGAAGAGTTACAGACTTCGTGACTTATTGAACCGTAAAGCAGGAGTGTGAGAACGGGTGAAGAAATGAGTAAAGACGCTGCATTACTCTGCAGAAGTTTGGTCTGTAGTTATACCGTGATTACTGCAGTGTGTATAAATACTGTAGAAATGTTTCTCACATCATTACAGAGCTCCGGTTCTGCTCTTTCTTCTGAAACGTGTCTCATATCGATACAGTGACGAGTTCATGAGCAATTCAAACAGGAGTAATGTGTGTGGAGACGAACGCTGAGCTGGATGCAGACTGTAACCATGATTACATTTGATATAAATTCAAAATTATTTTTCTTGCTACTAGTATCACTGGAAAGATCAAGTCATTCTGTTTCATGTGAGATGTGAACCACATCACAGAGAAACTTTGTGAGCAATTCAGCTGAAAAAAAGGGATGTGAATTTGATGCAGTTAGTATCAGGCAGGTTCTAAGGGTTAATAAATCCTGTACCTGCATCCTGCCCCCCCCATGTGCATGTGACATCACGCTTATTTTCCAAACCGGAAGTCGGCCATGTTGGAGGATAAACAACAACCAGGAACCAGCGCTTCATGTGTGAGCAGCTGCAACGCTTCACGATTTTCTTTTGATTTCATTTCCTTTGAAGAAACACAATGCGTACTTTGTGTGTGGGATATAACTGTGGTAATAATGCTACTCGTGACAAAGAGAAACGGTTCTTCAGAATTCCCAAAATAATTAAAAACAGTGATAAAACAGATGAAGAACCGTCCAGAGAACACCGTATGTATGCTGTAGTTCAAAAACATACATCGTAAGGACTTAACTGAGGAAAAGGCTAATTACACCCGCGCAAGTGTGTGTGGTGACCATTTTATATCTGGTAAGAGTTCATTGCTAATTAAAGCTCTGATTTCTGCTGATTAAAATGAGTTTTTGAGTATTAGCATGAACACTCTGCTTCTTACCTTGCAGGAGCTCCAGCAAACCTACACGATAAAACAAATCCAGACTGGGCACCAACACTCACATTAGGACATGATAAGATCAAAACAAAAACTCATCTCGCAGTATCAAGAAGCAACAGGATAAATGAAAAATCTGCCAAGAAAGCCAGATTAGAAGCAACGCAAACCTTAGCAAGTTTGGATACACAAGAAGAACAATGTGGGTCAACTTTGCCAGGTGAGGGATTAGCGATGCCGTTCCAGTAACCCAGTAACTGCGGTTTACTTATGCACTTTTTAAAACTTTTATTTTTATTTATTTATTTTTGTAGAATGAGATGGTTTACGGCGGCACGGTGGTGTCGTGGTTAGCACTGTCGCCTCACAGCAAGAAGGTCCGGGTTCGAGCCCCGGGGCCGACGAGGGCCTTTCTGTGCGGAGTTTGCATGTTCTCCCCGTGTCCGCGTGGGTTTCCTCCGGGTGCTCCGGTTTCCCCCACAGTCCAAAGACATGCAGGTTAGGTTAACTGGTGACTCTAAATTGACCGTAGGTGTGAATGTGAGTGTGAATGGTTGTCTGTGTCTATGTGTCGGCCCTGTGATGACCTGGCGACTTGTCCAGGGTGTACCCCGCCTTTCGCCCGTAGTCAGCTGGGATAGGCTCCAGCTTGCCTGCGACCCTGTAGAAGGATAAAGCGGCTACAGATAATGAGATGAGATGAGATGGTTTACAATATCAAGGTATTCAATCGGTGGTAATGAGGGTTTACTTGTGTGGCGCTGTGGAAGACAGCTGCCTCTCCAGTAGCTCTGTAGTTTTTAGCTCTTTGAACCTCTTTTTTTCCACATTTTTACTTTTCTGCTCTTCTTACGAAGACATAGTCTGTTTTTCTTCATATCACATGGATATTTTTAACTTCAACACGCAACCGGGAGCCAGTTTTCTCGCTTATTCGAGAGAGGAGCTGCTGGCCCTGAAAACAATGGAACGAGCCGGGATACGACACCCCATCCCGGCAGAGCTGAGGAGGAGACCCAGGGGCTGCAAAGCCGGGGCTAAGCTAAAGGCTAGGCTAGCAGACAACCGGTGGTCCTGCAAACCATCCATTCCCTCCGTTATCATGGGGAATGTGAACTCACTGCCGAACAAGGTCAACGAGCTATCCGCACTGAACAACCAGCGGATTTACCGTGAGAGCAGCTTGTTTATCTTTACGGAGACATGGCTAACACACCTTGTACCGGATGCTAATGTGAACCTGCAGGGATTCACTGCTATGAGAGCCGACAGAGACACTAAAGCATGCGGGAAAGGCAAACGTGGGGGACTCATCATCTACGAAAACAACCGCTGGTGTAACCCAGGACATATCTCCGTAAAGACAGTCTTATGTTGCCCAGACGTGGAGCTGCTAGCCGTTAGCCTGTGGCCATATTATCTGCAGAGGGAGTTCAGTCACGTGATCACCATCTGTATTTACATCCCTCCGAGGGCAGATGCAGCCGCTGCATGTGAGAGGATTCACTCTGTCACAGCAAGGCTGCAGACACAGCACCCTGAGGCATTTATCATCATTTCTGGGGACTTTAATCATGCTACTTTGGACTCTACTTTGGCTGCTTTTTACCAGGTTGTGGACTGTCCAACAAGGAACAACAGGACAATTGACTTGCTGGATGCTAATGTGAGGGATGCATACAGAGTCACACCCCTCCCCCCACTAGGGAAGTCTGACAACAACCTGTTTCGTCTACAACCGAAGTACACCCCCCTGGTTCAAAGGCAGCCTGCAACAACTAGCTCCATCAGGAGGTGGTCCCCTGAAATGGAAGATGCCCTCAGAGACTGTTATGACACCACGGACTGGGATGTGCTGCTTAGCCCACACTGTGAGGACATAGAGGGGCTGACACACTGTCTGACGGATTACCTCAGCTTCTGTGCAGACGTGGTCTCCCCCACTAAGACTGTACGGTGCTACCCTAATAACAAGCCATGGGTAACACAGGAAGTCAAAGCTGTCCTCAACAGGAAGAAGGCCGCCTTCAGGAGCAGGGACAGGGAGGCGATGAAAGCAGCACAGCAGGAGGTGAAACGCTGCGTGAGGGAAACTAAGGACAACTACAGGAGAAAGGTGGAGCAGAAGCTGAAGGAGAACAGCATGAGGGAGGTCTGGGAAGGTGTGAAAACCATCACAGGCCACAATACAAAGATCAGAGTCATTGAGGGGACAGTGGAGAGGGCGAACGAGCTGAATGACTTCCTCAACCGGTTCAACCAATCAACGTCCCCCCCTCCCCCTCACTGCAGCCATCTCTCCTTCTTCCCTCAACACACCTCCGCCCAGTCATCGCAGCAGCCCCCTCCTCCCCCTCCTCCAACACCTCAACACAGACTCCTCCATGCATCACTGCAGACCAGGTCAGAGGTCAACTGAGGAAGCTTCACCCCAGGAAAGCAGCAGGCCCGGACAAGGTGTGTCCATGACTACTGAAGACCTGCGCTGCTGAACTGGGTGAACCACTCCAACGCATCTTCAACCTCAGCCTGCAGCTGGGGAGAGTGCCCACCCCCTGGAAGACATCATGCATCGTTCCAGTTCCCAAGAAGAACCGGCCCAGCGAGCTGAATGACTTCCAACCGGTGGCGCTCACTTCACATCTGCTAAAGACGTTTGAGCGGCTCTTCCTCAGCCTCCTCAGACCCCAGGTGCAACATGCCCAGGACTGTCTGCAGTTTGCATCCCGGGCAAGTGTTGGTGTGGAAGATGCCATCCTTTACCTGCTACACTGAGCCCACTCGCATCTGGATAAGGGAAATGGCACAGTGAGGATCCTCTTCTTGGACTTCTCGAGTGCCTTCAACACCATCCAGCCCCTTTTACTTTAGGACAAACTGAACAGGATGTGAGTGGACCCCTGCCTGGTCACCTGGATCTCCAGCTACCTCACCGACAGGCCGCAGTATGTCAGGCTGAAGGACATCACGTCTGACACTGTGGTTAGCAGCACCGGAGCACCCCAGGGCACGGTGCTGGCCCCTCTTCTCTTCACCCTGTACACCCCAGACTTCTGCTACAACTTGGAGCTGTGTCACATTCAGAAGTTCGCCGATGACACAGTCATCATGGGGTGTATCAGGGACGATAGAGAGGAGGAGTATAGGAGCCTGGTGAGGGACTTTGCCATTTGGTGCAACAAGAACCATCTGCAGCTCAACACCTCGAAGACCAAGGAGCTGGTCACTGACTTTGGGAGGTCCAGAACAAGGTCACGACCAGTTCTGATCGAGGGAGTCAAGGTGGAGGCTGTGGATTCCTGCAAGTACCTCAGGCTGTGAACTTGCAACACCAACCACTTGTACAGGAAGGGACAGAGCAGGCTATACTTCCTGAGGAGGCTGCAGTCCTTTAACATCTGCAGGAAACTCCTGTGGATGTTCTATCAGTCCGCGGTCGCCAGTATCCTGTTTTACACCGTGATGTGCTGGGGGGGCAGCACATCCAAGAAGGACACATCCAGGCTGGACAAACTGATCAGGAGGGCCGGCTCTGTGGTCGGCATGAAGCTGGACTCTCTGGTGACGGTGGCAGAGAAGAGAACTATGGACAAACTACTGAACATCATGGACGATGCCAGTCACCCTCTGCACACCGTCATCAGCAACCAGAGGAGCCTGTTCAGTGACCGAATGCTCTTTCCCAAGTGCAGGATGAACAGACTCAAAAACTCCTTTGTCCCTCACGCCATCAGACTGTACAACTCCTCTCTGGGGGGGAGGAGGGATAACAGGAGGACAGAGGACGGGAAGGAGCAGTAGCCTAGCCTGACAAAAAGCAATACTGGACAATGTGCAATACCCCCCCTGCTGGACTTTTTTTTCTCCCCATATCTTATTCTTTTTTTTTTGTATATGTAAATACTTAATTTAATTTATCTAGAAGTTTTCTCTATTTTCTATTCTCTGTTTATCCTGTAATGATGCTGCTGGAATTTTAATTTTCCTGAGGGAACCCTCCCAAAGGGATCAATAAAGTTCTATCTAATCTATCTATCTAATCTAAATCCTCCATATAATCAAACGGCTTTAACATACTGTATACAGTATGGGGTAAAGCTACAAATTTGACTCCAGAGAATCATAATATTTCAAGAAAGTTGGAGATGTATCACCGTTATTGTTCGCACGAAACGGCATTTTGGATTTGTAGATCATCCAACATGGCGGCGGATGCATACGTCACACTATTTTGTCACGTGGTTGCACTCTAAGAATATGTAACTTGGTGAGCAGTTTTACCACTTAGCTATCAAAAGTAGAACCTTGATGAAATTAGGATAAAGTGGTTAGCACAAAATTGTTACCAAGCTGCTGAGCTTTTCCTTGTGAAGGAAAAAAAAAAAACTTTATTGGTGCTGCAGAGGAAAGCAAGCATGTTGACTCACAGTCCAGAATGTAAAGTATGTTTGGGTCAGAAGGGATTCTGCTTAACCTTCAAATCACAAGGTTTAAAAAAAAAAGAGTAAGAAATGTCAGGTCATTATGGATTACAATTTTGGTCTGAGAAAATGAATACATGAAATCTTTATTACCCATCAGACACTAAAGAATGAAGAGAGCCTTGGAATAATTCACACGTCTTAGTAAGTCTGTCTTCTGCTTTGAAAGTTTACTTTTAAATGTGGGAATCTCTAACCACATGAGGGTTTCATCAAAGCATCTTCCCTGAACGCAAAGCTTCACATGTCACCTGGAGATTACCATTCCCTCCTTACAGCTTCCTTACCTGCACTAACCAGAGCTCAGACTTCATACTCAGGTTAGATCAAAGTGGCCCAAAATGTTTGTGAGGATAGATAATTAAACCAATGACCACCATACAACAACCAGAAATCATGACTAACACCTTACAGGATGTTATGTGCTGACAGATTCACTCCCCAAAACCCTGGCTGAAAGCTCACACTGACTGATTCAGAGTTTGACAGCTCCCTCAGCTCAGCTCCATCAGAAAGATTAAATACACGGGGAACCTGGACCCTGTCTGTTCTCAGCAGATAAAAGAGTATAACATAGATCTTGTGAAGGATCCCTCCCTTTGGGTCATGGCACAATTCAAGTCTAAAACCAACAACAAACTGAGAAAAGGAGATTGAATCTTAGGATGATGATACGTATCCTTCTGAGCACACTGGGGCAAAGTTTCAAGTAGTAGCAGCTACAGCAGGTTCAGAGATCTGAGTCTATAACCAAGTGCTTTATTTCATCAAGTATAAAAGAACTGACACATATTTCAGGGTACTGCAGAAAATCTGAAGTTGCCAGCTAAAAAAAAAGTAGTAGGCGGCTCTGGGATTTGCGGTGCCAAAGGCAAGCTAATGCAAGGGTGGTCTGGGGGCATGTACTTCAAGAATTTTTTTTTTTAATTTACATGCCTTCTGGTGGCTTCTGGTGCATTCTCAGCTAATAAATTACTAACCATTTCCTTGTAAAATACTTGCAAAATATGTATGAAAGTTCCCTCCAGATGTTTGTGTGCTTGGCTTTCTCAGTTCCCCTCTGTAGTACGCTGCCTGGCTCTGTAACATAACTACATACGCTATGGTGTGATCACGTGGTCTAGCTCAGCCAATCAGAGCGTGAGAATTGTTCAACAAATATGGTGTCACTTCCAGTCATGCTAGACATGAATCAAAGACAATTTCATGGTGGAATAATTGGATTTGCAGCAAATTATGGTCAGTGGAGACTATATAAATCACCTGAAAAGTGAAAGGCAAATGTTTTTTTTTTCTTTGATCGAGTAGCCGGCACAGACTGTCTGTGGAGGCGGAGAAAACCACTGGTTGCCGACGCTTGTGGACATGTCTGATATTTGTAAGCATATTTAGCATAAAGTCTCTACCTGCCTCTGTCTCAGGTGCAGATTCTGTTCCCATTTCTGATCCAGCTCTAGCCCCTGGTCCTACTTTAGTCCCTGTTCAAACTCCAGTGTGCGATCCACCTTTAACCTCCTAAGGCCCAAGCTGTTTTTTTTACATGCATTTTTTATTTCTCTTTGCTATTTGGGCTTATTAGAACCTGATTAGAATAAAAACTAAGCATCATCTTTTGATAAGATGTACTTTTAGAGAAAAAGTATGTCCACATATGTGGATTCTTGTTCCAAATTTCCATAAAGTGCTGTCCACGCATGTGACCACTAAGCCCTAGGAGGTTAATCCATGTTCCAGTACAAGTCCTACATCAGCCACATTCTTTACTGCAACTCCAGTGTCTGATCTAGCCCCACTGCAGTCCTTGATCTAATCCAGCTGTAGTCACTCTGCCTGCACCAGTTTCAGTTTCACTGCTCTAGCCCTGGGTTCTGATACAGCCCACTGCAGTCTCAATTTGATCTGAAGTTCCAGTATGGATTTTCTGTCTCAGCTCCTGAGATTTGCCTTCAGTCCCTGATGTGGTTCTAGCCTCTGATCCAGCTCCAGTGCTTGATGCAGTTTCATTCTCTCTTATAGGTTCAGTCCCAATATTAAACCCATAGTCAGCCCCAAATCTAGCTCCTACCCCTGATCAATAATAATAATAATAACAGTTCATTCTTAAAGCACATTACATAAAATCTCAATGCTCTTACAATATAAGAAGAATATTTAGAATTATGGGCGGCACGGTGGTGTAGTGGTTAGCGCTGTCGCCTCACAGCAAGAAGGTCCGGGTTCGAGCCCTGTGGCCGGCGAGGGCCTTTCTGTGCGGAGTTTGCATGTTCTCCCCGTGTCCGCGTGGGTTTCCTCCGGGTGCTCCGGTTTCCCCCACAGTCCAAAGACATGCAGGTTAGGTTAACTGGTGACTCTAAATTGACCGTAGGTGTGAATGTGAGTGTGAATGGTTGTCTGTGTCTATGTGTTAGCCCTGTGATGACCTGGCGACTTGTCCAGGGTGTACCCCGCCTTTCGCTCGTAGTCAGCTGGGATAGGCTCCAGCTTGCCTGCGACCCTGTAGAACAGGATAAAGCAGCTAGAGATGATGAGATGAGATTTAGAATTATCACATGTCAACGTCCTGGCACCATAATCTCAGGCTCATAACACAGAAAATTCAACAGTGACAGTAATATAAAATAATATCAAATATTAAAAATGTATTAAAATTCATCTCATCTCATTATCTCTAGCTGCTTATCCTATTCTACAGGGTCGCAGGCAAGCTGGAGCCTATCCCAGCTGACTACGGGCGAAAGGCGGGGTACACCCTGGACAAGTCGCCAGGTCATCACAGGGCTGACACATAGACACAGACAACCATTCACACTCACATTCACACCTACGCTCAATTTAGAGTCACCAGTTAACCTAACCTGCATGTCTTTGGACTGTGGGGGAAACCGGAGCACCCAGAGGAAACCCACGCGGACAACATGCAAACTCTGCACAGAAAGGCCCTCGCCGGCCACGGGGCTCGAACCCGGACCTTCTTGCTGTGAGGCGACAGCACTAACCACTACACCACCGTGCTGCCTGTATTAAAATTATTACAAAGAAAAGTAATTTATGCATCAAATAAGAATGTCTTAAGTTTTCCTTTAAAAGGGTCAGTGGATGGAGTGTTTCTTATAGATAGTGGCAAATCGTTCAACATATGTCAGCACACTTATAGAAAATGCACAAGAAACATAGGTCTTAGTAATAAGCCTTAGTCTCAACAGGCATAGGTTATCATTAGCATTAGATCAGAGAACTCTGTTTGGCTTAATCAGAGTGAGCAAATCAGCCAGGTATCCAGGTGCCGTACCATTTAGGATGTTATAAGTGATCAGCAGAATCTTGTCGGTGATGCATTTGTGTACAGGGAGCCAGTGAAGAATACGTAGAATTGGTGTAATATGGTCATACGTCTTAGATTTGGTGACAAGACAAGTGGCAGAGTTCTGAATACGTTGAAGTTTCAAAATATCCTTGTCTGGTAGACCATATAGGAGGCTACTGCAGTAATCCAGTTTTGTGGTTATAAAGGCAAGGATCAGTTTTTCTGTGCTAGGCAGGTCGAGATAGTCGAGATACTCCTGATGCGCTTGAGCACAAAGGATGCCGACCTGCAAAGATTGTTAATGTGAGTATGCACTGTTAGTGACTAATTGAGTGTTACCCCAAGGTCACATACGTTAGATGTTGTCTTGATCTCTACGCCATTAATATTAACCTTTTCTATAGGTTCACGAGGAAGATAATGCGATGAGAAGTGAAAAACTTCAGTCTTAGAAAAATTACAAACTAGCTTGTTATTAGTCATCCACTGTACGACAGGGTTTCCCATACATAGACCATTGTGTGGCGCAGCGCCACACAATGGATTCCTATCGCCACACAATCAGACTCGTGATTTTGGGAAAAAAAAATTAGTTGCGCTAATTAAAAATAACGCAGCCTCCTGATTCGCCTTCCGACCGCTTATTTTAAAAGGTAGCCTACGTCGTGCTCGTGATGAGCTTTATCACAGCCTTCTTGGCTTACAGGAAACGGACATCCCTGAGTCAGGCTATAAACCAATTCTGATGCAGATAGTAGCAGCTTGACGCGAGGAACCGGCCTTATTGCATTATCCCGTTTATCCCGCTTCAGCAATGACTTCCCTTACGATAGGGCACTGGAGTTTTCTTTCAGGAAGCCACGCAGATTTAAATGTTCTGACAGGGCATGCAGGCTTTGCACCAATTAGTGTAATGCTTTTTCATTATTGTTAGTTGCCTTGGTGTTACCTTAAGTGGTTTCTTACATCTAATTATGATATTTTATTATTTTGTTGTTACATTATACTATTTATTTCATTTTAGTATTGGTTGAGGTAAGTGTTGAGTTCAATATTTAAAATAAAAACCTCCAGCTTGTTTTTTGCAATTTATTCCTTGAATGTCAACTAAAGAATGATTGAAAGATTGCCACCACAAAGGCAAAAAACTAAAGGTCAAAACCAGAGATGCACCGATTGACCGGCTGCCGATCGGAATTGGCCGATTTTCACGTGATCGGCCATGACCGGCGACCGGCCGGGCAAAATTAAAATATGCCGATTTTCTGCCGATCAAAACTTGTGTATCACATAGAGATGAAAGTGGAAATACTCGTAATTCGCAACTAAAAAGGCTGCAGCTCCACTGGCAGCTTGAACATGCTTTCTAGTGCGATTGTGTTGCGCTTGCGCAGAACAGTGTCAGTCCTGCGCGCCGAACAAGCTCCGGCGCGCACGCCATTAACAAAAAAAAAAAATTCACTATATTTGGAAATCCAAATATAGTGATTTTTTTTGTGCCAGATATTGGATGTGAAAAGAAGAAAATGTTTGTGGTTGTGTGAATTTCCCATTACAGGAATTAATACGTTAGCCTATTACCAAACATCTAGTTAGATTTGTACAAAGAGAGAAAGAAAAAAATGTCTTTTTGTTTGTTTTACAGCCTTGGTTGCACTTGATTCCATTGGAAATTACTCTACAAATACACATTTGACAAAGATGATAGAATGGCTATGGTATAAGTATGACTGGAAATTATTTTTGTATTTTGATACTGAATGAAGAAATGGGCTGTTCTATAAGGCAGAAGTTTTCAGATCTAAACAGGCTTATGAAAGTGTGTTCCATAGCAGTAGGCAAATAATATATGAGGGGGAAGTTGTTTTTGTGCCAGATATTGGATGGGAAAAGAAAAAATGTTTGTGTGAATTTCCTATTTCAGGAATTAATATGTTAATACCAAACATGAAGAAAGATTTTACAAAGAACAATGTCTTTTTGTTTGTTTTCAACCTTTGAGGTGTTTTTATTACTGAATTATATACTGAATGTATTACTGAAAATCTGGCAGAATGTTCTATTAAAGAAAAGATAAAACGAAAATAGTTTGTGTGTGTGCTGTGAAGTGGTTTGAAAAAATGAAATCAGAATCGGTCAAAATCGGTATCGGCAGGTCACATGCCATGGAAAATCGGAATCGGCCCAAAAAATTGCAATCGGTGCATCTCTACTAAAAACTAAACTTTAACTTCAATTTTGGTGAGTAATTTTCATAAATTTAAAAGACAGGTTTTCCACCAACATCAAGCCCAGCAAACTAATGGCCTGCCCTGTAATGTAAAGTTGGGTCGAGGAATGAAACCAGACAGGCTTCTGGTAAAAATTGTTTTAGCTGTCTTCTCTGAAAGAACTTGAAAGAATTTAGATTGAACTGAATAATCTCAAATGCTTCTTGTAGCTTTAAAATAGTCCCAGCAGGTGACTCTGAAGAAAAATACTGTGTTTGAAAACCGCCCGCTGTAAACACTTTGCATACACCCCAATGACCGACTCCACCGACCGCCACGACACCACCGCGCACGATTCCCTCATCGGCACAGTGGAGCACCACAAATTGCTACCTGGTCTGTGAGAAACACTGTACGACGTCCTTTGCACAAAACTCTAATTTACTGAGACATGATGGTTGATCTGATCTCTGCATAACCAGGTACATTTGGGTATCATCAGTGTAGATCATGGATTGAAGGCCATGTTGACAGATGATTTCTTTAACTGGTGCCACATATAAGGAGAACAACAATGGGCCTAACACTGAGCCCTGTGGAACACCACACTCCAAAGCAGACGGACTAGACTTAGTTTGGTTAATAATTATTGACCGTGTGAGATTTGACAGATAAGATATGATCTAGGTGAGGGCAGTATTCTTTAAATCAAACTGAGTTTTCAGTCTGTCAGAAAGGATACTATTGGTCAATCATGTCAAAACGCTGAAGACAATTACCAGTACAATTTCATTACGGTTATCAAGCGCTAAGTTAATGTCATTAGAAACACAAAGCGGGGCCGTTTCGGTGCTGTGGTGTGCTCGATATGCTGATTGATTTGTAGCATAAAGATTATTTTCAGGCGGCACAGTGGTGTAGTGGTTAGCGCTGTTGCCTCACAGCAAGAAGGTCCGGGTTCGAGCCCCGTGGCCGGCGAGGGCCTTTCTGTGCGGAGTTCGCATGTTCTCCCCGTGTCCACGTGGGTGTGCTCCGGTTTCCCCCACAGTCCAAAGACATGCAGGTTAGGTTAACTGGTGACTCTAAATTGAGCGTAGGTGTGAATGTGAGTGTGAATGGTTGTCTGTGTCTATGTGTCAGCCCTGTGATGACCTGGCGACTTGTCCAGGGTGTACTCCGCCTTTCGCCTGTAGTCAGCTGGGATAGGCTCCAGCGTGCCTGCGACCCTGTAGAAGGATAAAGCGGCTAGAGAAGATGAGATGAGATTATTTTCAACCAAGTAGTGTTTAAGCTCCATTGCCACTATTCGCTCAATCACTTTTCCAAGAAGAAGAAGAAGAAGAAGCCTTTATTTGTCACATGCACACTCAAGCACAGTGAAATTCATCCATTTAACCCATCTGAAGCAGTGAACACATGCATGCACGCACACAAGTGAATAATGAGCACACACACATACCCAGAGCAGTAGGCAGCTATGCTACAGCACCTGGGGAGCAGCTGTGAGTTAGGTGCCTTGCTCAAGGGCACTTCAGCCCAAGCCCACCTCGTATTAACCTAACCTGCATGTCTTTGAACTGTGGGGGAAACCAGAGCACCCAGAGGAAATCCACGCAGACACAGGGAGAACATGCAAACTCCACACAGAAAGGCCCCCGTCGGCCACAGGGCTCAAACCCAAAATCTTTTGCTGTGAGGTGACAGTGCTAACCACTACACCACCGTGCCACTCAAAAAAGATGGGAATGTTACTGATGGGCCTGTAGTTCTTAATTACCTTGTGGTCCACATCAAGTTTTTCAATACTGGTGTCACAAGTCCATGCTTGAGAGAATCAGGGAACGTTCCAAATTCAAAAGACTGATTTATTATAGAAGTAATGCACAGCAGAAGAACATCAATAAACATTTTCACCATACTCATAGGAAGGGGATCTAATGAGCAGGATTTAGAAGGTGCATTCATGACAGACTTCCTTACAGCATCTGATGTAACTGGTTCAAACACAGAGTGAACAATGGTGGCTGTTCGGGAACAAGTACAGATAGACTTTTAGGTGTTATCTTTTCCAAATCTGCCCTAAATATACTGACTTTATTTGCAAAAAAATTGCTGAATCTGTGAGTGAGATCTTGAGGAGAGTCATGAGTAGGTAGGAAGTATAGGTGGACCTTTCACATGAAACAGACCGTCAATTAGTTGGAATAACTGTTTCTGGTTGGAATTCGTAATGTTGTTGTTGTAATAGGTTTGTTTTCCTTCCTTGATAGCATCATAATATCTTTATGACATTTCACTGTGGAGATTTTTGTGTATTTCTAAGCCAAACCTGACCCACATTCTTTCCATCATTGTTTCTCCCATTTGAGAGCACATAAACTATCAGAATGCCAAGGTGCATGAGGCCTCAAAGTGGTTGAACGCTCTTGGATTGGAGCATGCTCTTCAAGTAAGTTATTCAGCTCAAAGTAGTATGCATCAACAGCTGCTGAATGATCAGAGCGAGGCAGGTTGTTGAGTAATGGAAGACAACAAATCTTCACTGACATGACCAAGGTCGATGTCACACACTCTGCAGCTCATGGAATGGACTTTAACCAGAGGAGGTCTCTGCAGATCCAAATAACAAGTGATGTAAGTATGGTGAAGGCAAATCGAAGGAATGATGTAATTGAGAAATAAGTTCTTCGCAGAGTGTGATGACAAGATCCAAAATGTGTCCCTTTGTATGAGTTGGGAAAGCTGTATGTTGATATAAATCAGCAGAGTTTATAAGATCTTGAAAATGTTCCACTTCAGGATTACTTGCATTCATATAGAAGTTGAAATCTCCACTGATTAAGCAGGAGCCCTGAAAAGTTGATATGACTTCTATAAGTTTGCTGAAATCTTCAAAAAACAGATGGAGTTAGTTTGTTCCTGACTGAAGGAGGAGGTCAGTAGATAATCACAAGTCACAGAGATTTATTTCCAGCTTTAACACTGATATCCACACACTCCATAGCACCATATGTGGGATGACTGTTGGATTTGAATTCAAAATCTTTGCACAAGATTACAGCAACGCCTCCACCATTTTTATTTACTCTAGGGTGACGATTGATCGAATAACCACACAATGTATTTGAAAGGTCAGTTATCATCCAGGAATCACGATCATCTCCACAGAGCCAAGTCTCAGTCAAAACCATAATATCAAGTTGATTGGAGATCACAAAGTTGCACAATGAAGCCGTTATGTTCTTTATGGAATGAGCTTTCCACAGGTCAAACTTTAGTCTAGGCGGAGCATAGTGCCGGTTTGGGTCACTAACTGGTGCAATATACCATACACCAAATTATCCAGGCTCCTAGTAGAAAAGTCACATTCTCTGCTGGGTCTAGTTGTTATTCTCACAGGAATTGGAAGGTATTGTTTAAGGATAAAAATAAACTGATTACTATTCAAACTTGAAACAATATGCCCAATTCTGGCTTGAATTCATAGATGATGACCTACTGTAGGATAACTTTAATTTGCATAGAGAGCTGTATGGTTAGGATCAGGATTCACCACAATGTCACTGTAAATGGTTATGTCTACCGGTGGGTCATGACCAGGGATAAACAGCAAAATGATTCCATGTTTGGTTGACTTGTTCACCAGAACATTTGAGTTGGGATATCCAGTAGTTATTAGTCGGCAAGCAGTTAGACCAGAATTCGCTAGCCATGACAGCTGTTGAGGAGCAGTAGAGTCATAATATGAACTTGATTGACAGTAGAAAAATATAGCAAAACCAATTCAAGAAGAAACCAAACATATAAGAGCCAAAGCAAACCTGTGACCACCATTACCAGTACCTAGTGACTGACAAATCAAGGTGACCGAAGTGCACATTCTGATCTAACTCCAGCCCCAGTCTCTGATCCAAATCAAACCTCCTTTTGGAGTGGGTGAGACTGGGCAAACATCTTCTGGGAGTGGGTGTGATTTGTCAAACTTCCTCTGGAAGTGAGTGAGATTGGTCAGACATCTTCCGGGAGTGGGTGAGTTGGGTCAAACGTCAACCGAGAGTGGGTTAGATTCAACAAACATCCTCTGGGAGTGGGTGAGTTTGGTCAAACTTCCTCTGGGAGTGTGGAGATTAGTCAAACATCCTCTCGGAGTGGATGAGATTGGCCAAATGTCCCCTGAGAGTGGGTGAGATTGGTCAAGTGTGCTCTGGGAGTGGGTGAGATTAGCTAAATATCCTCTGAGAGTGGGTGAGATTGGTCAAACATCCTTTGAGAGTGGGTGGGACTGGCCAAACGTCCTCTGAGAATGAGTGAGATTGGTCAAGCATGCTCTGGGAGTGGATGAGATTGGTCAAACATCCTCTGGGAGTGGGTGAGATTGGCCAAATGTCCTCTGAGAGTGGGTGGGATTGGCCAAACGTCCTCTGAAAGTGGGTGAGGTTGGTCAAGCATGCTCTGAGAATGAGTGAGATTAAGCATTACATCACATTAATGGCATTTAGCAGCTGCTCTTACCCACAGCGATGTACAGCGTACCCAGAGCAGCCTGGGGAGCAGTTGGGAGTTAGGTGCCTTGCTCAAGGGCACTTCAGCCATTCCCTGCTGGTCCAGGGACTCAAACCAGTGACTTTTTTGGTCACTGTTTCCCCATGGAAACATCCTCTGAGAGTGGGTAAGATTGGTCAGACCGCCTCTGGGAGTGGGTGGGAGTGAGGCTCAAAATTCTGTTCTGCACACAAATCTAATTGTGGAAGCCATGGCCTAATGGTTAGAGAAGCAGCTTTGGGAGCGTCATGCTGTATCGTGTAATATACTCAGACCACATGAGCAGGAATTAAATTCATTAGCTTTTCACATTTACAAAAAGCTAAAAAGACACAACGGAATATTGTGGAAAATTTCAATGGTCTTGCCAACATGGCCCTCAACTCCTATAGTCTGATGAACACACACACACAAACAAACACACACACACACACACACACACACTTATCTGTGAAAAAGAAAATGAAGGGTAATTGCATGTTTATGCAACAGATAACGCAGACTGCTGAATAGCGGGAGATGGAGGGACGAGTTCCTGCCAATTTCTCTCCAACTCACTCGTCTAGATGAGACCATTCACTCACACACACACACACACACACACACACACACACACACACACACACACAGATAAGAGTTTCTATGTTTCTCTGTCGGCATTAATGTGAGTTGTATTGAAATGGCTTGACGTTATTGATGAATTCTCCTTATCGTGGAGGTTTGATACAAACTTTCTGTTCAGAGGAAAAAACTTTAATGCTGTACAAGAAACTGATTTTTTTTTTCATTGCAGAGCCTGTATGTGTAATTTATTACCATAAAGACACACACAAGCCGTTGGATATTCCAGGCAGGCAGAGTGGCGAGCTCTCTGTTCTCGTCTGTATTTCACACCTTGTTTGGCTTCTGCAGGTTGTGCTGTAATGATAGGATATGCTAAACTCTTCTGACATTTCCACTGTTTAGGTTGGAAACACTTTTATTTATGTTGCATGAGGGTAGAGAGAGAGAGAGAGAGAGTAATTTGGGGAGCGACACTGAAATAAAAGAAAGAGTGGGTTGAAGCAGGGCAGTTTGCTTCAATGTCAAAACATTTCTACCAGTTAATTTACAGCACTTATGTAACACAGCCTCGTCCACTTCCTCTTGCTGAACTCCTGCCACCATTTTAAGCACCGTTTCTTTACTTTATCAGCTCAAGTCAAGTTCATTAGAGTGCTAGATATTACCCAGAAGGCACTGCTGCAATCCGACACAGGCTTCAAGCAGCGTTTGATTATACTGATTGTAAAGCTGTAATATGTGCTTGTGTTTCCAGATTGCGTTTTCTTTGAGTTTGGACCGAGCAACATTGTTCTTTCCACCTGAGTGTGAGGTCGAGTGTGTTTGTCTTTAAAATCTCTTTCTGCTCTATACACTTTCCTCAAGGAGAAGGTCGTGTTCAGGTCTGCTCTAACATATTATTATTTCATCCCAAACGAGAGGAACGATAAACACCGTGTGAAGTGCAGGTTCCTTGATGTTTCTGTTCAAAATCATCCATCAACATTAAACGTGCATGCGGATGAGTGTGAGAGCAGCAGAAACTTGGAATCACACCCGACTCTGTTCACACACACACACACACGTACACACACACACACACATCTGGAGAAGCATGGGAGCTCTGGGCACGGCGAGGTCAGGGGGTCGTCTGATTTAACAGATGGTCCGACATGATGCCAGAGACAAAGGGCAAGAGGAAATCAAACAGTTCAGCTGAGCTAAAACCAGTGAATGCCATATGCTCAGATAAACACAGAAATTAGAATGAGAATAGAAATGATAATCGAGTTATTATACAACAAAGCAACTTGCCAACAGTTATATGTATACTGTATATATATGTAAATATATATATAAGAACACTAGTGCTGTCAAGCGATTAAAATATTTAATCGCGATTAATGTCGCGACTGTCATAGTTAACTCGCGATTAATCGCAATTTAATCGCACATTTTTGTCACATGAAAAACCATTGTAATTCTCTTATCAGCATAAAAAAGTGAATGGGCTTGCTTTGTACCAATGTTTTTTTTTTTTTTATTGCAGAGCATAACACGTCTTGTCACAGCCACTGACATCCATAACTTCCATATTAGATGAGAAAACCAAGGGATGAAAAATAAAGTGCATATCACTGTGAAAATAAAAAATGTTTTATTTTACTCTTCATTAGTTTCTTTTGAAGAGAAGTATTTGCCATAAAAGAAGAAAAAAACAGATAAAAATAAAAACATTCATCATACGTTCAAAAACGTCCATCATAGTGTGGCACTGTATTCTCTAATTCTCACTGCTTATAACTCTACACCCCCCCGGTGGAGATGAGCTGGGAAACTGAAGACTGAAGGAACAGTATTGAAAAGTATTTTTCCAGTCTCACCTGTGAAAGGTAATCCCATGTGATCTCGTTTGGACGGTAAACCTGTTGGTACAGTTAAACGCAGCACATGAATGAGGCATCTTTATTCTCGGTTACTGTCTAGACGCTATACCAGAGACGGTTGAAGAATCTCCACTTTGCCCCATCCAATATGGCGGCGAGGATGTTTATGCCCATAGACATCCTATTATTACGTAGACGGAGCATCCAACGTAAATTCTAAAAGCGCTGACGAGACGCGGGGCCGCCATCTTGGAGTGGTGATACGCTGCACTCAGTGTAATGCGCTGGCAGCGCTGGCTCGCATTTTTTTGTCATACACATAGCTATGATAAAGGATAGCGGCGGGGTTATTATTCATAGTTGGCTTCACGTTAATAGAATATCCTGATATTAAGTGAACAGACGTCGGAGATTGTTGAAGTTGAGGAAACGGTGATTAATATCCTACAAAAAATGTGTGAATAGTAAATACATTAGATATAAACGGCTTAACGTTTTTCTATTGGCTACAACCATCAATCTGTTGCAATGGATAGGGTAAATTCAGGTAAAGTGGGACACTTTTTTAAATAAAATGCGGTTTTAACAATCTAAATCCATTATAATGATTCAAATGTGTGTATGTTTTCTTTAAATAGATTGTTAAGAACATATCAAAGGGGAAATTAATCTGGTCAGTGAATTTGTAAGAGATGGCGAAGTGTAATCTTGTAGCATTTCCTCTACTGTTATTTACAGGTTACTTTAACCGACAAACTTTTTTTTTTGAAACCGAGAAAAATTTGACAGGTTAACGTAGGTTAACAGCCCTACCCCAACACAGTCTAGACTGTACATTTATACCCGTTGGCGTTCACAATCATCATAATTTCTTCATTTATTTTGACTTTATCATATTTCATTCATGTCTATTATTGTCATACTCTTATGTATTAGGCTACGTTCACACTGCAGGCTGAAGTGACTCAAATCCGATCTTTTCGCCCATATGTGACCTGTATCCGATCTTTTATTGACAATATGAACGACACAGATCCGATTTTTTCAAATCCGACCCAGGCCGTTTGGATATGTGGTCCTAATTCCGATCCCTATCCGCTCTTTTCATATGCGACTTCAGTCTGAACCGCCAGGTCGCATTCATCCGACTTACACGTCATCAACAAGCCACAAACGTCACTATTCTGCGCTGAAGTAGGCGGCGGGTCTCTCAAAAAAAGTTACAACAACATGGCGCATAATCACGGGCGCAGATAGAGGGGGGGACATGGGGGACTCGTCCCACCCAGATTTAAATTCACCTCGCTCGGTCCCCCCCACTTATAGGGAGGAAAAAACGTCTGTGCTGTCTTTCTTTGCATAAGGCAAACCTCACGGAAAAATCAAAAGACTAATTACCATTCGGTTTATTGAGGTGCACGGCAGTGTATACATAGTTGCAACAACTCACATAAAACAAAGACTGATATTCGGTTGGTTGAGCTGCGCAGACTGCACAGGTTGCGAGCTCGAGCTTGGTTGCTATGGTAACCCACAAGAAGTTTGACAGGCATATCGGGGTTGGGGTTGGTTTGCTGGCAGCTTTGTCCCCCCCAGTTTTTTGTCCCCCCCAGTTCAAAAAACGTATCTGCGCCCCTGCGCATGACATCAATGCGAGGGACGCTTCGGGCTGTGAAGGTTCTGAATCTTCTCAATGGAAGGACGCAGAGGTTAGGGAGCTGATTTCCATTTGGGGGGATGCAGCTATTCAAGCTAGATTGGATGAGTCATACCGCAACCGGGTGGTTTTACTTCCGTAAACACTGGCCATGCTCACTGCGTGTGACGTCGTCGTATCCTGCAATGCGCATGCGGAACACTTTTAGGTCGCTTTTCGTTCATACTGAGGATCACATACAAGTCGCATATATTTGTTAATGTGAACGACCTCACAAAAAAATCGGATTTCACAAAAAAATCGGAATTGAGCATTAAGCCTTGCAGTGTGAACGTAGCGTTAGACTAGTGCTACCTGATGACGATTTAAGTCTCTTAGCTCCTTCTCAGCTCTGGTAATATACTATTAAAAAAAAACAACAAATAGTACGGTAATGTTAAATCTTACTTGTGAAAACTAATCCCCCTGCTTCTGTTTGAAATGGTTCGCTCGTTTGAGCAGGAGTACGCTGAGCACCAGCCTGGCATCTTGTCTCTTGTCTTCTTCTTCAGTCGTGTAGTATGGTGCAGTAATAGACGTTACCTTGATATATATGAGTATCTCGCGCTTATCTCATCACTCCAAGATGGCGACCGTATTTCTCGCGTCAGAACAGCCAACGCTCCGTCTATGTAATAATAGGATGTCTATGTCTATGCCTTTCTCCGTCACTCACACGTACTCTTATTGAAGCAGCGCGCGACAAGCCTCAACAGGAAGTACGGGTGACTCGCAGGGCCAAATTAGAATTTGCGTTAACGGCACTATTTTTTTTTTTAATCGCAGTAAATTGAGATAGCGTTAACGCGTTATTATCGTGTTAACTTTGACAGCACTAAAGAACACACAACATTTATAAGACAAAAAGAAAAAGAAGAATTGTAAACTCCTCCGTCCTGAAGATGTAATAAAACCTAAAGTTCCAGCTTCACCTCTAACTGTTACAAAGCACTGATTCTGGAGACTCCTTTTTTTCTTTGTTTTTTGTAACATGCCATAATAATTTGGCATAAGATATTTATATCTACAATAATTTGTATACTAATTTTGTGCAAGAGAATGCACATTCGCCTGTTCATACGTCATGTTCAGGAACAAACCAACATTAACGGCGCTAAAATGCCTGGAGAGACGCCGCTAGGATTGGCCGCTTTGCTTATACAGACTTCTCGTGCAGTGGGAAAAAATGCACTGCTATGTGTTCCATACGTAGAAGAACTATCGAGGAGACGACAGGGACAACCTCGAACTTCAATCATCATTTGGTAAGACTCCACCCAGAGAAGGAAGTGACACGCTATGTTCATTGCCCTGTTGAGAGTGGGCGGGGCTTGCTGAGCGATGAACAAGCTTTTTATCTGTAGCCTGTTAACTAAAACGGGGCAGTGGAGCAGTAACGTTAGTCCGACACAGTAGCAGAGACGCTTTCACATAAAGGCAGCAACAGCCACCGTCACATGGTGCGGATGGAGTTTTGTTCTTGGACTCGACTTGAAATTTTCTTTCATGACTTGGACTTGAACACTGGGGATTTGAGACTGGACTCGGACTCGAGCTTTAGTTACTCGACTACAACACTAGCTGTTACTATAGAAACCAAAACATATTAAAATGAGCACATTAATGGGGATCTGCACTGCTGTCAGAGCTGCTGTTATTTCACAATTATTCGCAGAAAGTGAAGTGAATATTGGTGAATAATAACCGAGACGAAGTCTTCACAAGCGGTGTGTAACTGTAATAACGGTGCGGCACAGACTTGTGTCACTTATCTACGCTGAGTTACATAAAATACTCTGTTTTGAAATCGATAAAATAAATCCCAATTCCACCTTTTAGACCAACTTCAGAGCATCTTTATTGCTTTTAGGAACAGCATTTTCTTTCAGCATTTGTAATTCTTCCTCACTTACGGTGACGAAGCGATCGGCCGCCGTTTTGCCGAGTTGCTCGAGGTGGCTATCGAGAAATAGTCTAAATTTCTCAACCAATCAGCGCGTGTGATTTCCTATAATCACCTGCGTATTTACGATATACTAAAGAGAATTAATCAAAACTTTCTGACCAATCCGAATCCAGAACTCAACAGCGCTCTGGTTACAGCATGATTGTCATTGTGGAATTATTTCTCATGAATCAAGTTTCAGGAAAGAACTCAACGTTACGATGAAGAATGTCTGAGTTACAAGCTGTTCGTTTCTTTCTAACAGTGTTGAGGACGGGGTCGTGAAGGTCAGAGAGGACGACGCAAACCTGACAGAGGTGTGAAGTGTGTGACTTCTGTGACCTGTGACAGTGATTCTTTACTACTTCAGCGAGTCACACTGACTGTGATAACGATGAGGACGAGCTGCATGAGCACTGTGTCCACTCTCATTAATCACCGTATTTATCCTAAACCACGCCCCCTCACACTTTTTAATGAAACACACACTCGAGATGAGTGAGCAGTTTTCCACAAAACACTCAAACGAACCTGAGTCGTGTCTCTGAGAACAGAGAGAAAATTCACAGAGAACTCCAGCTGAGTCTAATACTAATGATGAACAGCAGAAAGAGAGAAAATAATGATAAAAAGTAGGGCTGTCAAAGTTAACACAATCTCAATTTATCACGATTAAAAAAAATAGTGGCGTTAACGCAAATTCTAATGTGGCCCTGCGAGCCACCCGTAGTTCCTGTTGAGGCTTGTCGCGCGCTGCTTCAATAAGAGTACGTGTGAGTGATGGAGAAAGGCATAGACATATAAACATAGACGCCGCCTTCTGCGTAGAATCATACGTCATCCTCGCCGCCATATTAGATGTGGCAAAGTGGAGATTCTTCAACCGTCTCTGGTATAGCGTCTAGACAGTAGCCGAGAATAAAGATGCCTCATTCATGTGCTGCGTTTAACTGTACCAACAGGTTTACCGTCCAAACGAGATCACATGGGATTACCTTTCACAGGTGAGACTGGAAAAATACTTTTCAATACTGTTCCTTTAGTCTTCAGTTTCCCAGCTCATCTCCACCGGGGGGGTGTAGAGTTATAAGCAGTGAGAATTAGAGAATACAGTGCCACACTATGATGGACGTTTTTGAACGTATGATGAATGTTTTTAACCTTTCTGAATGTGAAGGAATCAGTGATGTAGTTTGTTTTTAGCCTAGTAAACTAGACCCAACCGCCTAGCGGCCAAAAATATTTTTGCCTAGCGAGTGGGTCTAGCCTCGCACCATATAAACAAAACACCCCGGGCATCAAATCGTGCCCGCCAATCACAACGCAAGGTTTTTGTTTGGATTCTTTGGGCGGGCTTTTGCAGGAGTGACGACAAGGCTGCGCGACGCTGGAGAAAGCGCAACAGGAAAGATGGCTACGGCTAGTGAACAGCGCGCGTTTGACTCCGCTTTGGAATCAGTTTTAGAAGAATTAGACTTGGAGTTTTGGTTGAAACATGAGCAGGAAGAGGCTCTCCGCTCATTCCTTTTCAAGAAGGACGTTTTCGCTGTTTTGCCGACCGGCTATGGCAAAAGTCTGATCTACCAGCTGGCTCCGCTCGTAGCCAAAAGGATGGGGCTAATTTGTGCAGTACGAAGAATTAATAAACGGCTTTGAAACATTACTTTTTGATTGTTTCTTATTTTCCCGTTATTTTAAATTTAAGGGAAATTATTTCACCAAACACCACTAAATAAAAACTCTCAAACACAGTTTAAGAAAACACTTGGGAAAAAAAATGTGTATGTGGTACAGACTCCAAACTTGTGGTCATTATCTCCAAACTTCTTAATATCTAGAACCTGTTTATTAATTAATACGCATTTTGAAAAATTATTTATTTCAAGGCCTCCCCCACTGCTTTCTGTCGCTCTGACTACGTCACAGTCACTGTTGCGCTGATTGGTCAGAGCGTTGGCCTATACGCACAGAGACAGTTTGAAAGACAGCGGTTTGTTCCTCCTACCCACTTCGGAAATGTCTACGGATCGAGGCCAGAATAAATATTCACATTTAGTCTGGCTTGCCAGGCTAATTTGTTTTGGTATGACGTTAGAACCTGGCCGAACTCAGTTTGGCGCTCATTCAGCTCACTTTATTCAGCGAGAGCAGGTCTGTGTGGTGACTCAATAAATAAAACAGTGCATTTTTATTTTCATTCACTATTTCCAGTTTTTCCACTATTTCCATCATTTATCATATTCAGTTTTGTAGGTTGGTTATTTTGGCCTCAGGTTTTGGTAGCTTGCTACGGTATGCTGACTGATTAGCTTAGCTGAGCTATCTATCGCGTACTGCTCCACTCAAAGGACACTTTTCATTTTGTATCAGCCTTTTTAAGGGGCTGCTTTTGTGCCGACATATTTTTTATTTTTGTTATCTGTTTTTTTCTTCTTTTATGGCAAATACTTCTCTTCAAAAGAAACTAATGAAGAGTAAAATAAAACATTTTTTTATTTTCACAGTGATATGCACTTTATTTTTCATCCCTTGGTTTTCTCATCTAATATGGAAGTTATGGATGTCAGTGGCTGTGACAAGACATGTTATGCTCTGCAATAAAAAAAAAAAAAACATTGGTACAAAGCAAGCCCATTCACTTTTTTATGCTGATAAGAGAATTACAATGGTTTTTCATGTGACAAAAATGTGCGATTAAATTGCGATTAATCGCGAGTTAACTATGACAGTCGCGACATTAATCGCGATTAAATATTTTAATCGCTTGACAGCACTAATAAAAAGTCACGTATTCATCATTCTGTAAAGGAGGAAGGACAAAAATCTCTAAACAAAGAACCACATATGATCCATCATACAGGAAGTCATTTCCTCACAACTTCATTTTAGTTCACGATCGATACAGCGTGACGAACGATCTTCACGTAAAGGAATAAAAAACAGAAGGAGAGCTCGGAGAGAAAATTCTCGCAGCACAGCTTTCACTTTTTTCTTTTCAGTGTTTATCCACATTACACTCATATTTTAAGCAGGAAATTGTAGCATGAAAAATTATATTTCTATCCTGAATATTAATATACAAAAATGTTCAAGTTTTGCTTGCTGAATCTTTTCATTTCTTATTTCTGGAGCAGATAAATAATAAATAAATGTTGTGTTTATTTTATAATAATTTTTGAGCTCCTAAATAACTCTGTACTTCTATTTATAAATTATTTTATTTTGCCTTTATCCTTTCCAGAGCTCATGAATAACTGTGTATTTGTTTTATTGATAATATTATTTTCTTTTTCTTCGTCATTTCTAGAGCTGCTAAGTAACTTGGTGTTTCTCCACTGTGAGGAGGAAACGTCCCATGGGATGCGAGTGTTAATCGCCACCATCAGCTCCTCTCGGTGTTGGATCAATGTCAGCACAAATTTCCAGATTGCTTTCCAACTTATCTGTGATTGGGCTTTAATAGGTTATTGAGCGGCGCGGGCGTTTAGGGAGCGAGGGGGCGATATTTCAGGATATCGACAAATCACATCCACACAACCTTCTCATTAGCATAGATCAGGACAAAGAGCATTAATCTTCTACAGCGCTGATGGAGAGAGTTCAGATCAAACACCAACGCAGGACAAACTGTTAACTTTGTGTGTTAAAAGTTCCCATAAATCCAGTCTTACATCAAACACTAACACTCACTGTAGTGTCTAACAGAGTTTTGTTCCAGTCTGCATGTCCTAAAGCCCACGTACATCCCTAAATCCCTGGATATACACTGTTAGATCTGGACCACATGACACAAATATCATTGAAGACATTTCTCTGATATCCCATAGACATAAATCAGCCCTGCGATGACCTGGCGACTTGTCCAGGGTGTACCCCGCCTCTTGCCCATAGTCAGCTGGGACAGGCTCCAGCTTGCCTGTGACCCTGTAGGACAGGATAAGCGGCTACAGATAAGGCCAAAAAAAAATAATTGTTTGTTTCCGGTTACGACCGACCGTTTAAAAAATGCCCCGACCCTAGACTTTTTTGTTAGATGTTTAAAAAAAAATGTATTTTCGTCGACCAACAATAAATTTTGAAAAAAAAAATATCTGCATTACGATTTGCATAATATTGTCGATCTGACAAGTGACTAATTCTAAAACGCATATATCGGACAAGAAACACTCATTGATTTCTCACGGCCTCAATCTGACGTCATGACCTCTTTCCGGGAAACTCCGGCTTGTGTTGTACACAACGCTAGGCATCATGGCGGCCAACGAAGTGTTCTCGATTACCGTGATCGGTTGCGACCACACGGAAGATTGTAAGACAATAAGTTCATTTTATAAGTTTTCAACTGTAAAAGAACTCTACGAACATTATCATCCTCCGCTGGACGAGTCATGCAAACAGTATACACACGGCGCCCAGGCTAACGGTGGTATCGATATCACGATGGAAATCACGTTGGAAAGCCTGCTCAGCAATTTTGGCTTGCGGGCACTGACATTTGAATGTAAACGGAAGCCGGAGTTTCAAAAAATGTTAGCTATCAAAACAAAAATACTAAAAGTACACGAGGACGCAAAAGTAGAGGCAACAAAGGTGACAAATAATGCATTCCAAGTGCTCATGGCGGGCGGCAGAGCTTTTGTTTCTGTGAAGAAGACGGGGTAAGTTTGCTTGTTGTGGGCGCCATTTTGTGTACATCAGCTGTACATATACATACATGCATTTGTGGTGGGGGTTCTGGAAACCGACAATTTAGGCTACGTTTACATTAGACCGTATCTGTCTCGTTTTCTTTGCGGATGCACTGTCCGTTTACATTAAACCCCCTGGAAACGCCAGGAAACGGGAATCCACCAGCGTCCACGTATTCAATCCAGATCGTGTCTGGTCCGGTGCTGTGTAAACATTCAGAATACGCGGATACGCTGTGCTGAGCTCTAGCTGGCGTCTCATTGGACAACGTCACTGTGACATCCACCTTCCTGATTCGCTGGCGTTGGTCATGTGACGCGACTGCTGAAAAACGGCGCGGACTTCTGCCTTGTATCACCTTTCATTAAAGAGTATAAAAGTATGAAAATACTGCAAATACTGATGCAAATACTGCCCATTGTGTAGTTATGATTGTCTTTAGGCTTGCCATCCTTCCACTTGCAAGTGGTAAGTGATATGCGCTGGGATCACACACACAGCGGCTCAGTCCCGAATCACAGCTTGTGCACTTCACTCGCGCGCTGTGTGAGCTGCGCAGGGCCGGAGTGCGCACCCTCCAGAGGGCACTCGCTGTTCAGGGCGGAGTGATTTGGAGCGCAGGATGCCTGCGGAGCCGAGCGTATCCGTGTATTAGGCTTGCCATCCTTCTACTTGCAAGTGGTGAGCCTTGCGCATGCCCTAAATGCACTGGGATCATGTTACGCGCCGTCTGAAATGCACTGGGATCATGTTACGCGCCGTCTAAAGTCATGTGATTAGCGTATCCGCGTATTGGTGTTGCTGTGTGCACGGCTAACGGTTTTAGTGTAAACGCGAATCGTTTTAAGAACGTTAATCTGATGATCCGCTGATTCGACGTAATGTAAACGTAGCCTTAGAGTATGACAGATGGTGTTGTGAAAACCACACAGGGCTGGTCGTTGTTGGCTCGTGGAATCCCCCAATTTACTGGTAGATTCAGATCGATATTTTATTCCAACGTATTTTGAATACATCTGCTTTTGAACATATAAACTGTTGACATGGAATTCTTTGTACTTTGGGCAGATCGACGATATAGCCGTTGGCTTAAAATCATCCAAACAACAACATGCAATGGCATCTCAGCCAATACATGATACAGTGGAATCTTGCAATTGGCATGTCAGCGTCCGAGCACTCCATATTTTATCCATGGGCTCTGAATCCTGTATTCCACAAGCTTCACTGGTTTTCTTAGGCCTGGTTCTGGATGGTTGAGTCACAGAATGACACTTCCCCACTATGTGCCACTGTTTGTCCCACACCTAAAATTTATCACACATCACACACATCACATTATCTCTAGCCGCTTTATCCTTCTACAGGGTCGCAGGCAAGCTGGATCCTATCCCAGCTGACTACGGGCGAAAGGCGGGGTACACCCTGGACAAGTCGCCAGGTCATCACAGGGCTGACACATAGACACAGACAACCATTCACACTCACATTCACACCTACGCTCAATTTAGAGTCACCAGTTAACCTAACCTGCATGTCTTTGGACTGTGGGGGAAACCGGAGCACCCGGAGGAAACCCACGCGGACACGGGGAGAACATGCAAACTCCACACAGAAAGGCCCTCGCCGGCCACGGGGCTCGAACCCAGGACCTTCTTGCTGTGAGGCGACAGCGCTAACCACTACACCACCGTGCCGCCCCTAAAATTTATTTAAAAAAAAAAAAACTACCTACCCGGTATTTTGTGTCTCATCTCATTATCTCTAGCCGCTTTATCCTGTTCTACAGGGTCGCAGGCGAGCTGGAGCCTATCCCAGCTGACTACGGGTGAAAGGCGGGGTACACCCTGGACAAGTCGCCAGGTCATCACAGGGCTGACACATAGACACAGACAACCATTCACACTCACATTCACACCTACGGTCAATTTAGAGTCACCAGTTAACCTAACCTGCATGTCTTTGGACTGTGGGGGAAACCGGAGCACCCGGAGGAAACCCACGCGGACACGGGGAGAACATGCAAACTCCACACAGAAAGGCCCTCACCGGCCACAGGGCTCGAACCTGGACCTTCTTGCTGTGAGGCGACAGCGCTAACCACTACACCACCGTGCCGCCCCGGTATTTTGTGTGATAAAAAAAATAAATAAATAAAATAAAAAGACCTACCTACCTACCCTATTTTTTTTCAAGATGTAATAGGAAACAAACAATTATTTTTTCTTGGCCTAATGGATAGATAATTATTATCAAGCTGCATAATCTCTTAGTTTTTCCGAGCTGTAATTGCATTATTTAGACAGCAGAGGGTGTACCGTAACGTAAAATAGTGGGGAAGCATGTGACTTCACCATAGGTGAAGAATGCCTCAAAAAACAATTGAAAAAAAAGTGAAAGCGCTGTAGGCGGCACAGTGGTGTAGTGGTTAGCGCTGTCGCCTCACAGCAAGAAGGTCCTGGGTTCGAGCCCCGGGGCCGGCAAGGGCCTTTCTGTGTGGAGTTTGCATGTTCTCCCCGTGTCCGCGTGGGTTTCCTCCGGGTGCTCCGGTTTCCCCCACAGTCCAAAGACATGCAGGTTAGGTTAACTGGTGACTCTAAATTGAGCGTAGGTGTGAATGTGAGTGTGAATGGTTGTCTGTGTCTATGTGTCAGCCCTGTGATGACCTGGCGACTTGTCCAGGGTGTACCCCACCTTTCGCCCGTAGTCAGCTGGGATAGGCTCCAGCTCGCCTGCGACCCTGTAGAAGGATAAAGCGGCTACAGATAATGAGATGAGATGAAAGTGCTGTTGCGTGCTTGTACAAATAGATTTATCAAGAAATTGGAGCTCTCTCTTTTTACAGACTGCTGAAAGATAAAGAAAAGAGAAGCAAATGGAGGCAGAACAAATGTTCATAAAAGTTTATTAGAAAAGGAATATTTATTAGCTTTGATTTTTAATAAAAGGAATATTTTAGTTAAAGCTAGACGGCCTTTCAATTTCATAAAATCAGTGAAATTTAGTTCCGTCTGAAATGTGGTGATTGTGATATCTGTTTATTTCTGTAATATCTCACAAAATATCAGGCCATTCTGTGGCTGGGAAGTTATTTAATTTGAGGGGATTAAAGCAAATAATGTGCATGAAATCGCTCGCTTGGCGCAGTCAAGCAGACAGAGGAAGTCCGTGTGCGCATGCGCAGGTTTACCTTCTTCTTCTTCTTTTGGGTTTTACAGCAGCTGGCATCCACAGTGTTGCATTACTGCCATCTACAGGTTTCCCTTTGAGCGTGCACTGACAGTTCCATCATTCTGTCGCTAAACGAACAGCTGATCACACCGAGGTGCTCGCTGAGCGCCCATATTTATTAGTTTGGTCCTGCGTTTCCTTTCCTTCGTATATAACGCAGGGCTCAAAATTTGCGGTGGTCCGGTCGCCCGAGGCGACTTAATTTGTCATTTGGCGGGTAATTCCTGTCACTAGCCACCCCGGCTGGCTAGTTGAAAATAAAAAAATATATATGAAGCAAAGATTCAGACTAGGGCTGTGCGATATATCGAATATACTCGATATATCTCCGAAAATTCTGTGTGAGATACATATAATTATTATATTGTAACTATCGAGTATTTTATGGTCATCTGCCGACTTGCGTTTGTTTCGTGTTTGTTGCGTTTGTTTAAAACCTTTTCTGGTGGTTTTCTCCCTGTCCCTCAGGCAGTAACGTGAGAGGCTGCCTCAGGGTACAAAAAAAACAATAACGTCACATACTCGCCAACCAATCCCGGGCGACATCTCGGTGCTGAAAGGAACTTGCGGGAAGATTTTCTAGTTTTGCTTTACAGCGCTGACTCAGTTCGTGCAATCGCTGGTGTTGCATAGGCTACCATGTAAGCTCTGTCAATTTCAGCGACAAATTAAAAATGGAAGCGGACAAATTGGTTCCTAAAAGAACTAGTAAGGGGTCAGTCATCTGGCATTTTTTGGGATATCGTGAGGAGGCCGTGGAACAGCAAATGGCAATTTGTAAAGTGTGCAAAAAAAAAAACAGTATCAAAATACTCAGGTCTTGAAATAAATGCGCATTAGTCATGAACAATGGTAACGACTCTCTTTTGTGTTATTTTTGACAGAAGTAAAATTCATACATGAACAAATTTTGGTGAGTTGATTTTCTGTTTGGCGAGTTACTTTGGAAGGGAACTAGTCTGGCTGGCTGGTGAAAAAATATATGAATTTCGAACCCTGTAACATAACGTCTTTTCTTCTTGCTTTCTTTCCGTTACTGTAGTTGGTCTTTCACGTTTCATTTACACACTCACGTCCTCCATTTTTCTCTCCTGTTTCAAATTTGTACCCCACAATGCCTTGCGTGAAAGCGCACCACATGATGCCTGACGTAGTATCTTGAACTGGGTCATGGTGAAGCAGGAAAAAATAGCGGAGAATTTAGGGCCACATGGCTCTAAAGTCATTAATTGTTTTATTAAAAAATAATAATAAAATTGGAAGTCTGTGATTCAAATTTAGTAGCTTTCGGTCACTAAACAAAAATAACTGGGTGTCGGGGAAGATTCTTTTTATGACCTACACTTGAAAAATCTGAAAGGCAGTACAGCTTTAATAAGCTATTATATTTGACTCCAACCTTTACAAATGTGGGGAAATTATTATTGTTGGTTATTAAGAAAAGAAACAAAAGGTTTATTTTTTTAATTAACAAAAGGAACATTTAAGTTGATAAAGATTAGGAAAATAAACGCTGATGATAAAATTTTCTGCATTTTATATTTTGTAAAAATATTGTGGGAAAATCGAACCGTGAACCCAAAATCGTGAATCGAATCAAATCGTGAATGAGGTGAATCACTTCATGCCTAATGTACAGCATAATTAATAATTTTTTTTTCCTATAAAATCAGTGTTGTGGCGGCACAGTGGTGTAGTGGTTAGCGCTGTCACCTCACAGCAAGAAGGTCCGGGTTTGAGCCCCGTGGCCGGCGAGGGCCTTTCTGTGCGGAGTTTGCATGTTCTCCCCGTGTCCGCGTGGGTTTCCTCCGGGTGCTCCGGTTTCCCCCACAGTCCAAAGACATGCAGGTTAGGTTAACTGGTGACTCTAAATTGAGCGTAGGTGTGAATGTGAGTGTGAATGGTTGTCTGTGTCTATGTGTCAGGCCTGTGATGACCTGGCGACTTGTCCAGGGTGTACCCCGCCTTTCGCCCGTAGTCAGCTGGGATAGGCTCCAGCTCGCCTGCGACCCTGTAGAACAGGATAAAGCGGCTAGAGATAATGAGATGAGATGAATCAGTGTTGTTATACTGTTTTAAAGGACTCATACCACTCTGTCCCCCGTGCAGCCTTGGGACTATCAGATCACTGCATTGTTCATCTTATCCCAACCTACAGGCAGAAGCTGAAATCTGCTAAGCCTGTAGTTAAGACGGTGAGGAGATGGTCCGATGAGGCCAAAGTGGAACTACAAGCCTGCTTTGACTGCACTGATTAGAGTATTTTTGAGGCTGCAGCTTCAGACCTGCATGAACTGACTGATACCGTGACATCTTACATCAGTTTTTGTGAGGATATGTGTGTGCCCACCAAGACCTTCCGCACATACAACAACAAACCCTGGTTCACCGCAAAACTCAGGCAGGTTCGCCAAGCCAAGGAGGAGGCCTACAGAAATGGGGACAGAGTCCTGTACAAACAGGCCAGAAACACACTGACTACGTTTACATGCACATCCAAATCGAGCTGCTGTCGGTAATCGAGCTGAAGGTCCCAGCAGGGTGCCAGAGAAATCCAATCCTACATGCACACAACTGAAATCGGGCTATTGTGTGAGGTGCATTGTGCACCCGAGCCACAGGTGGCGCAACACGCCCCATCGTGTTGGTACACTTCCGGTTGTCGTCATGAAGAAGAGCTATTCAAGAGTGTAAACAAAGTTATCAGTTCCGTGTTCTCCATTGCGCGTTTTTCTCCCGTCCATGAATTTTAATATATTCAACTCCTTAAGCTGAATGAGCATGAACTCTGTCTCCTCATTGCTCCAGAAGTGCACGTTTCTGCTTGCCTGTGGCAGTGGGGGCGTGGTCAAGCGCCGGTCTGTGACAGGAGGGCGGAGCCAGGGAAGGTGAGTGGCAGAATCACTAAACCTGACGGTAATTAACCTGTGTTTGTGTGTCTTCCCAGTAACCGCGCCCTATTTAAGGAGGCAGAGGGAGAGCAGAGGGGACAGCTCATCCCGGGACTAGAACACAGCGCGCGCGTTTCTCTCAAGAATAAAAGTAGGCTGTTAAACTGAAAAGTCTGACAATAAAAAGCCTATTAGTACCAGAAGCTTTGTCCTGCCGTCCTCTGTGCTCCACCCACACTTCAGAGAGCTCTACATCGCCATTTTCTCTTCTTCGTTTGTTCCTCCTGACCTCTTCTGCTGCTCGCTACTACTGTTGTCATGCCGACCGAGGCTGTTGTGTTTCCCGCTTGTGGTCTCGTCACTTCCGGAAGTAGCTCGACAACTAGCTCGATAGGGTATACATGCACAAAGTAGCTCGGCAGAAATCGCATAAACTAGGTCGTGTAGCTCGATTCCGAGAAATCAAGTTCGGTTCAATTTCAGCCAAATTAAGGTGTATACATGGCATTTTGAACTTCGATTTCAGTTGAGCAACGGCAGAAATTCGATTCTCTCTATGTGTATGTAAACGTAGTGACTGACGAAAGAGGTGAAAGCAGCTAAGAGGAGCTACCCTAAAAGGATCAAAAACAACCTTTCAGCCAACGATCCGGCGTCAGTATGGAGAGGCCTGAAGAATATCACCAACTACAGGAGACCATCCCCCAACGAACCATCAACTGGCTGACGAGCTGAATGTGTTTTACTGCAGATTCGACATATTCACACCTCTCCCCCCTTCAGTCATTAAAGACCCATTTACACCCCCTGCCATTCTGCCACCCCCTGCCTCTGACCCCCCACCAGCACTCAAGATCTGTGAAGAGGATGTCTGTCAGCTTTTCCGCAGACAGAAGATCAGGAAGGCACCTGGCCCAGATGGTGTGTCACCCTCTTGTCTGAAGGTCTGTGCTGACCAGCTGGCTCCCATCTTCACCCAGATCTTTAATAGATCCCTGGAGCTGTGTGAAGTCCCCTCATGCTTCAAACACTCCACAATAATCCCAGTTCCTAAGAAAACCAATATCACAGGACTGAATGACTACAGGCCTGTTGCCCTCACATCTGTAGTCATGAAGTCCTTCGAGAGACTGGTGTTGTCAGACCTGAAGGACATCACAGACCCCCTGCTGGACCCCCTGCAGTTTGCCTACCGGGCAAACAGGTCAGTGGATGATGCAATAAATATGGGTCTACACTACATCCTGCAACACCTTGACACTGCAGGGACGTATGCCAGGATCCTGTTCGTGGACTTCAGTTCGGCATTCAACACCATTGTTCCAGACATCCTCCACACCAAGCTCACCCAGCTCACTGTGCCCTCCTCCACCTGTCAGGGGATTACAAACTTCCTGACTGACAGGAAGCAGCAGGTGAGGATGGGGAGCATCATATCCAGCACTCGGACTATCAGCACTGGTGCCCCCCAAGGGTGTGTGCTTTCCCAACTGCTCTTCTCCCTTTATACCAACGACTGCACCTCAAGAGACCCGTCTGTTAAACTCCTGAAATTTGTGGACGATACAACGGTCATCGGCCTCATCCGAGATGGTGACGAGTCTGCATACAGACGGGAGGTTGAACGGCTGGTCTGTTGGTGCGGTCAGAACAATCTGGAGCTGAACACGCTCAAAACTGTGGAGATGACAGTGGACTTTAGGAAGAGCCCCCCCCACTCTGCTGCCCATCACCATCACCAACACTGTGACTGCTGTTGAAAGCTGCAGGTTTCTGAGTTCCACAATCTCTCGGGACTTGAAGTGGGAGACCAACACAGTCACTATCATCAAAAAGGCTCAGCAGAGGTTGTCCTTTCTGCGCCAGCTCAGGAAGCTCAACCTGTCTAAGGAGCTGCTGACACAATTCTACTCTGCCATCATTCAGTCTGTTCTCTGCTCTTCCATCACTGTTTGGTTTGGATCGGTCACCAAACAGGACAAGAACAGACTGCAACGGACAATAAGGTCTGCAGAGAAAATTATTGGTGCCAGCCTGCCCTCCATCCAAGACCTGTACCTGTCCAGAGTCAGGAAACGGGCAGGTAACATCTCTGCGGACCCATCACACCCTGGTCACAAATTGTTTAAGCTTCTCCCCTCTGGGAGACGCTACAGAACACTGTACGCAAAAACAACCAGACACAAGAACAGTTTTTTCCCTCACGCTGTCTCTGTGATGAACAGCTAAAACCGGACTCAAATATCAATAACATCAACTGTGAAATATCTGCACACTCATACCGTCATTCTGTGCACACTGTATATTTATATTTATATTTACTAAGTCATCCTTGCACTATGCACCATTTTGCACCGATAGATTAAATATATCTTTGTCTATACATATACCGTATTTTCCGGACTATACGTCGCTCCGGAGTTTAAGTCGCATCAGCCAAAAAATGCATTATGAAGACGAAAAAAACATATATACGTCGCACCGGACTATAAGTCGCACTTTTTTGAAGGGTTATTCTATCCATAGAATCTGTGAGTGTATCTGATAAGCGGCGCGTGGTTACTGCGCGACTGCATTGTTTATTTAATAAACGAACAGCTGAGCAGTGATAACGCGCCCTTTGCCCTGTAAGTAGCCTCGTCTGATTATTTTAAATATCTACTACTATCTTTAATACGATCACTATCGTTATTACTAATAGCCTATATTATTATTATAACTAATATTAGTAGCCTATTACTGATGCATTAATCAGTTTGCTTTTAGAATATTTTTACCGGTAGGGCTTATTATCGCCCCATGGCTCTTTCCTCTGTGTTATTAAAGCTGTAGTCATCATCGAGGAGTGTCATTCTTCATTTTTGTCGAATTTTATTTCATTAAATCAGAGGTCAAGTAGGCTATAGGTATATCATCTCCAAAGACAACCGTCTAGTGAAAAAAAAACAACAACCGCTTTTAAATCCCCTACTTAAATCCTTAAAAAGAGTCATTTAACTCATGTCTTGTGTGATCTGATCTCCAATGGTGAAATAAACCGGTTGTGATGAGTACAGTCTGTTATTTTAGAAGATAAATTTAATATATAATTTAATATATAGCCTAATAAAAATAACATTTTATAACATATCACGACATATTACTGTCTGTAACTGTTCGTCACTAAAGTGTTTTCTAAGATCATAATGTCTGATATTATTATTATTTTTTTTTACACACACAATAAGCGCGTGTGCGTAAAGTTATAGTAAACCATCCCCCGCCTTTTTTTTTTGAGTCGCCGGACCCACCCACCTCCTGTGTTCTGGGACCTCCCACTTCACAAATTAAGCACTGCCTAAAATCACTACATAACTTATTTAAATAACTATAGGCCTATCATTAATAATAAAACACAGGTCAATCAAGTTTATCAAGCTGATGATTTCACTCCAAATCAGCAAATCCATTGAATTCCTCATCCTCGGTGTCGCTTCTGAACAGCTCTGCCTCCAGCGGCAGATGAAGCGCCGTTTCCTCTTCTTCTGCGTGGATGTCGTCAGACTCGGCATCAGCTCGTTATTCCGCGGTGGAAAAAAAAAAACCATATATACGTCGCACCGGAGTATAAGTCGCATGGCTAGCCGAACCATGAAAAAAAGTGCGACTTATAGTCCGAAAAATACGGTAGTTACCCTTCTACATGTACATAGCTTTTTGTTTTGTTTTTTGTCTACGCATTTTTTATGTTTGTACTAAGAGAGCTAAGTGAAACCGGAGTCAAATTCCTCATGTGTGTTCACATACCTGGCAAAAAAAGTGATTCTGATTCTGGTTCTAATTATACAAAAATTGATTAAAAAGTTAGAATAAAAATACCCATAAAAAGGATAGACACACCTCAGGAAAGTATTATAAAATTTATGATAATATCAGTATTATATGGTCATATCACCCAGCACTCGATTTGTTACTTCAGCAACTTATAAAACCCTTTTCTCATCTATAACACAAATTATTAAAAAAAGATCAATCTGAATCTGGGGAATATGTGTTACTCTGAACAGATCTGCAGATTCCAAACTGTAAATGAACATTTATGATGATTATCATGTCAATAGATCCAAATAATACACCATATGGTCAAAAGTATGTGCACCCCTGGCCATCACACCAATATGTGGTTCTTCCTCACACTGTTCTCAAAGTCTGAAGCACACAGTTGTATAAAATGTCTATGTTTGCTGTAACATTACAGTTTCCCTTCACTGGAACTAAGAGTCCAAACCTGTTCCAACATGACGATGCTCCTGGACACAAAGCACAGGAGCTCCATGAAGACATGGTGTGTGAAGGTTGGCGTGAAGAACTCGAGTGTCCTGTACAGAACCCTGACTGAACTCAACCCCACTGAACACCTTTAGGATGAACTAGAACTGGAACCTCAACAACCTCAACATCCCAACATCAGTATCTGATCTCACGAATGCTCTTGTAGCTGAACTGAATGAACACAGATCCCCACAGCCACGCCCCAAAATCTAGTGGAAAGTCTTCCCAGAAGAGAAGAGAAGAGAAGAGTGGAGCTCATTATAACAGGAAAGGGGAAGAAATCTGGTTCGAGACATTCAATAAGGACATATGGGTGTGATGGTTAGGGGTGCACATACTTTTGGTTTGTACTTATCATCCAACTAAACAGGGACACTCTAACGAGTGCAAACCCCGCCTTTTCCCTATTAAAATACATTGGGCGAAAATTTCGAAGTTCTGCCATGACCTTGACCTTTGACCTTTGACCTCCAAAATTTAATGGTTTCCTTCCTGGGTGATTGGCAACACGTACAAAATTTGGCCCAAATCGATCCATTGGTTCTTGAGATATCTTGCAGACACACAGACAGACAGACAGACAGTCAGACAGATACACACACACACACAGACTGACGCAGGTGAAAATAATAACCCCTCCGACTACTGTCGGCGGGGTTAATTAGTATTATGCTCATGAATATGATCTGATTAATTATCAGATGTCATTAGGAATGTCCTCATCTGTTATTACTGTTCCTGCAGCTCATGTGACTGAAACCATGATTCATCAATAATCATCGAGTCATAAACAGCTCAGAGAGTCACTTCCTGTTTGACTCATGGATATGAAAGTCATAGAAACAAATCCACTTCAACACTTTTCCTTGTATTTGTTGTCATTTTTGCACTAAATTACCAAAACAAAACATCTGCGCACATCCAACACTTTTCATCCAACAGCACTTTATATGAACAAATAAATGAATGAATAAATAAATGAAAATACATATTCATGCCTCCTGAGTAAACAGACGCTGTGTGACACTTCACTGGGGAAAGTGATGTGAGGTAATTTGGCTCTTTCTCGTGGCTTCATTAGAGTCTAATGTGTACTTCGGGACGCTTCCTAACCCGAGACGCTCTCGAGCTCTCGCATGGCCAACACGAGAGAAATCACAAATCAAACAGCGGATGATGGATTAAACGCGTCTGAAGGACGGCCGGTTTGAGATGAACGATGGTCTCCGCGCTGAAGGGGGCCGTCATTAACCGAGCGTCATCGTGTGAAGGGAACAGAGCCAAGAGCGAGGAAACGCTCCACTGAACACCAGAAGACAATCTCACAATGCTAATGCTGAAAGGGTGAAAAAAAAAAAACCTAAAAACGACAGAAAAAACAAACAAATAACAACAACAACAGGGCAACTTCTACAGAGCAGAAGCTCCATTAACCACCACGGCTCAGTGAAGACCTCCTGCAGTCATTACGCTTACATTATTTATGTGATGTTTCTATTAAAAAAGAAGTTATTAGGCTGCATGCGGATGTTTTTGCTGCCTTGCACATTTCTGTCCTGAAGAAATCATTGTCATTAGAACAGCACTGGGTTCTTTTGGAAACCTGGTGTTCTTTTGTACCAGTGAGCTCACTAGCTTAGCAGTCAGTCCAGCATGGGATTCACATCGCTAATAATAAAGTTTAGAATTACAATTTTAACAGGAAGGCAAGCTCTCATCTTAACCCTGAACTTAAAGACAAAAAAAGAGGCTTTTTAACATTTAGGTTCCTGAATACAATGAGTTCAAGAGTGAAAGCTGACAAAGTTTATGTTTGTTTGTTTGCTTGCTAGCTACACTGCAACAACTACAACTAATTTTATAGCTACAACTGCCATGACTTGACATAACATCATCGTCGGCTGTCCATCAATAGTAATGATGACTGCTTCGTTAGGATGCACAGAAAGGCTTATGGGCCGCGAGGCCCGCACCAGAACGATAGAGTCGTCCACAGCACTGGCATTAATGGTAATCGCATTTACCCCATCACCGCAGGGCGTTCCCATTCTCCTCTCCTAAGGAAGCGTCTTGCACAGTAAGGTAAGACAAACGATGTCATGCCCCCATCATGTTGTCTCTCTGCACCTCCAGACCTGATGCCAAGTGGTGCACAAAAGTGCCACAGACCTGACAGGTATGGAAGTTTCCCCGCAGTGACAACTGACTTGCCAAGTGATGTCATCCGTTGGCCATTTGAGTGGCTCTTCTGTATGCTATCTGGTGGTGTACCATTGACCCTGTTGGGTTCATCTGCCACACTGCACCAAAAAGCACCCTGCTGCCAGCGCCTTATTGGTGATGTACTATTTAACCCATAGCCGGAACCCAGGCAGGTACTACCACTCCGGGGTCAGAGCGGACCTGGGAGCAATGGGGATTAAGGGGTAACTCCACTTTCCCCAATACTCAAGTCGTCCTGGACCTGAGACTCACCACCGGTTTCAGTTTAAACTCATACCCAGGACTATGACATGACATCAACAATATGATGACACTGCAACTTCCTGTAACATCACATGTAAAATAAAACATTTTCATAATTAAAAAGAAACTCCTACACTCAGAATAAAAAAAAAGTTAAAGTTAAAATGCTTAAACGTTCTTTCGGGGTTCTTTTAAATCCAGACTCCGACATGTGCTTCCAGTTCAGAGAGGGTTCTATGTAAAAGCCCTGGACTGAAGAACTCTTACTTTTCCAAAACCTCGTAGATTTTAGTGAATATGGTTAGTCTAATGTTACTGAATCCAACCTCCTGGACCACACTCTTTTTAAGGGCTCAGAAAAAATTGAGGTGATGTGACTAAAGTGTGGCCTTTTCCTCTTTCCATCACATGCTGAATGATGGGATTAGTCATTATTCCATCTGGAGCTCATTATGTTAAAGCAGCCTTTAGCCTGACTGGCAGTTTGTAATTCCTCAGTGCACACGATGCTGTACAGCTCCTGGTGTTCTCTCACACCTGAGAATAGTCAGGGTCTTTTCTTACATTAGTAGATAATAATATTACCAAGTCTGAGACTGATTGACTGGAATTGAAGATGGGTTTTTGTTTTGGTTTTTTTTTCCCCTGTAATCGGAGCTGCGACTTGAACAGGGAAGCAGCATGCAGTGTATTTGAGTGTGAATCTCCTCAGCAGCTCCGAAAACAATGAAGCCTAAAACTGACAGAATCTCAAAGTAACTCAGAAAAAAAATTAACACTGACAAGTTCAAACCTGTTCAGGTGAAATGGCAAATTATTCTAAATCAACACAGGGTTAAACATATACACACACCCACGTCGATGATTAATTCATTAGTGCTGAAAGTTCCAAGATGGCTTTTAACTTGCCAAGGCCAAAACCTCTTAACCTCCCGTTAGTGATGATTGACTGGTAGTTTCTCTGGTAGCAGTCTGATTAACACTTATTGGATTGACCAAAACACAGTACAATGGGAAAGTCCAAGGAGCTCAGTGCAGATCTGAAAAAGAGGGTCAGAGATTTACACACTCAAGAATGCCTCATAGCGTCATTTCTAAACAACTGCAGCTTCCAACATCATCAGTTCAAACAATTCTACAAAAATACAAGTTTTTGGGAGGTGTAGACACTTTGCTAAGCCACTTTGCTGGAAGAAGATCCAAACTGTCCCCCTCAGCTGAGAAGAAATTGGTTCAGATGGTCAGGAACACCCCAAGAATCACCAAGGCACAGGCCTACCATGAACTGGAAGCCGCTGGAACACTGTCTACAGTCAAGTGAGTTTTACATCACCATGGACTAAGAGGCTGCTGCCCAAGAATGAAGCTCCTGCACCAAAATCCACACCAACCTTGACTAAAGTTTGCAGCTGACCACATGGACAAAAAAAAAAAGCCTTCTGGAGGAAAGTTTGATGTCAGATGAGACAAAGATTGAGGTGTTTGGCCACAAAGACCAGAGGAACGGAGGAACACAGTACCTACTGTAAAGCATGGTGGTGGTAGCATCAGGCTCTGGGGCTGTTTTGCTGCCAGTGGAAGTGGATGGAAAAATGAAGAACCTCAGAATTCTTCAGCATAACCTCAAACCATCAGAAACTTGGACACAGTTGTGTGTTCCAACAGGACAATGACCCCAAACACACATCAGAGCTGGTTGTGGAGGATAAAGCAGGAGAACATGAAGCTTAAAACAAGTCCTGACCTCAACCCTGTCAAAAATATGTGGACTGTGTTTAAAAGTCGGGTCTGTTCCAGGAAACACACACACTTAATTGAACTTGACCAATTCTGCCAAAAAGAGAGGACCAGAATTCTGACAGAAGCTTGTTGATGGAGAACAAAAGCACCTGGTGAAAGTAAAACTCGCTAAGGGACATTTAAGGGCTTACTCTGCTTTGGATAAATCTAACAACATTGTACGGATCCTGTTCTTCAACTTCTCGAGCGCCTTTAATACCATCCAGCCAAGGCTGCTGGAGGAGAAGTTGGAGGACATGCATGTGGATGCTCCCCTGGTCTCATGGATCGAGGACTACCTGACATGTAGACCACAGTTTCAAAGCTGTGTGTCAGAGCGTCTGGTGAGCAACATCGGCATCCCCCAGGGAACTGTTTATGTGCCTTTCCTCTTCACCACCTATACAGCAGATTTTAAATATAATTCTGAGTCATGCCATCAACTGAAATATTCTAATGACACTGCTATTGTCAGCTGTGTTGAAGGGAGAAATGAGGATGAGTATAGGGGTCTGGTGGACCGCTTTGTAAGATGGTGTGGGGAGACTCATTTGAAGCTGAATGTGGCAAAGACAAAAGAGATGGTGGTGGATTTTAGGAGGAATAAACCCCTGCTTTCCACAGTCCACATCAGTGGATGTGATGTAGAGATTGTCGAGTCCTACAAGTACTTGGGTGCGATGGTCAATGATAAACTGGACTGGTCCACAAATACTGAGGCCATTTATAAAAAGGGCCTGAGCCGGCTTTACTTCCTGAGGAGGCTCAGGTCCTAGAACATCTGTAAGGAAATGTTGCACGTTTTATCAATCGGTGATGGCAAGCACCATCTTTTTTGCTGGGGTGTGCTGGGGTGCAGGCATCAAGGTAAAGGATGCCAATAAATTGAACAAACTCATAAAGAAGGCAGAGTCTGTCACTGACATGAAGCTGGCCAGACTGGAGGAGGTGGTTGAGGGCAGCCTGTGGGCAAAGTTGTTCAAAATTATTAAAAATGACCTCCACTCCCTCCAGAAAATACTGGATAAAACAAAAAGAAAAATCAGCACGAGGTTGATCCAACCACGTTGTTTCACTGAACGATGCAGGAGGTCATTCTTGCCAGTAGGGCTGTGCCGATAGACGATGCCATCGTCCATCGACGATGGTGGTCATCCATCACGATGGAGAGCCACCATCGTGATACCACGCCCCCTCCTGTCATAAACATGCATATATACGGTATCATCTGGGCCTATTTAACCTAAAAAGTTAGTTTTTTGTTAGTTTAGTTAGTTAGTTTTGTTTAATATATAAATATATAACATTTAATTATATATAAATACATAATTATATAAATCATTATAAAGTAATATCCTATTACCGCTTGTTCACGTAGGCTATGGTGCAGGGACGTGCTAGTGAACATAACATGTGGTTACACAAATACAGTATGCTACTAATAATAAATTTTGACTTCATTTTTTAGCCTACACTATACTTTTAATGTAAAATTTATCATGTTGTTCAAACAAATAGCCACTATTAACGACTTCAGTCGGGAAATATTGCACCTTATCAAACGGCAGTGAAGCGCAGACTTCGGCAGAAGTCAAATAACTTTAATCTGGTAAACAGGCCCACTTTCAGACACAAAATGGTCCACTCTAAGCCATAATGTCAAACCAAATGAAAGAATGAAGGTGATTCTGATAAATGTAAAGACAGTAAAAACAAAACAAAACAATATTAAATCATGATTTTAAAAGCTGGTGCAATAATTCAAACACTAATAAATTGGAAAAATTAGCGCGTTCATGTGCGCACTAAAGGCCGAAACGCATCTTCAATTGATATGGTGTAAATAAACAATGAGTAATAGCTTAAGTGTAGTTTCTTCTCATAGTTTGAATACTAGTCTTTCATTGTTAGAGCAGATTAATATCTTGCCGTGATCAGTGAGTGCTCGGGGAGGTTCATTTCCACCTGCGCTTTGCGCAGCTCATTTCTCCGAAGCCAGCTGTGCGCAAACGCAGTGTTGACTGCTCGGCAAACTCCAAACGCTCGGTCTGTACTGGCCCTCTGTTGCGCAAGCGAGTTGGTTATGGCCAGGTTCAAATTGTGCCCAAAACAACTTAACCACGGCCATTTCAATTGCCTGATGGCTGCGACAATATTCGCCCCGTTGTTATACAGGCGATCTTTTTCTCCTCTATTTTCCATTCGGCAAGTGTCTCGCGCAATGCGTCTTCTAAATTGTCCGCTGAATGTGTCTCTGGCATGAAACTCGTCTGCAGGCATTTGGACTGCATTGCCCACTCTCGGTCCACATAATGTACGGTAGCTGACATATAGGGCATCATGTTGCAGCTGGACCACATATCCGTTATCAAGGCCAAATATTCCACATCACCGAGCGCTTTTTTTTCTTTACGTGCCAAAGCCTCGGATGAGTATATATAATACTTTTAATAATAATAATAATAATAATAATAATAATATATTTAATAACGTGGTATTAAAATCCCCCCCCCGCCCACGATATGATCGTCCATCACGATGTTTGCACTGTAAACATCGTCGATGCCAATTAAGGGGACATCGCACAGCCCTACTTGCCAGCTGCTATCAGACTTTAACTCCTCCGCTTTTAGCAGGTCTGGGCTTACAGAAGTGAATCTAACCTGATCTTTGTACGTTTTTATTAAATGTTCTCAACATGCTGTTTTATGAGCCGGTTTTTAGTTTGTACTGGACTTAACGTTTTTAATTATATCTGCTCTTTTCAACATCTTTTCTTATTCATATGATTGGCTGCTGTGACAATTTAAATTTCCCTCCCCGGGATTAATAAAGTCTATCTATCTATCTATCTATCTATCTATCTATCTATCTATCTATCTATCTATCTATAACCCCGATTCCAAAAAAGTTGGGACAAAGTACAAATTGTAAATAAAAACGGAATGCATGAATTTACAAATCTCAAAAACTGATATTGTATTCACAATAGAACATAGACAACATATCAAATGTTGAAAGTGAGACATTTTGAAATTTCATGCCAAATATTGGCTCATTTGAAATTTCATGACAGCAACACATCTCAAAAAAGTTGGGACAGGGGCAATAAGAGGCTGGAAAAGTTAAAGGTACAAAAAAGGAACAGCTGGAGGACCAAACTGCAACTCATTAGGTCAACTGGCAATAGGTCATTAACATGACTGGGTATAAAAAGAGCATCTTGGAGTGGCAGCGGCTCTCAGAAGTAAAGATGGGAAGAGGATCACCAATCCCCCTAATTCTGCGCCGACAAATAGTGGAGCAATATCAGAAAGGAGTTCGACAGTGTAAAATTGCAAAGAGTTTGAACATCTCATCATCTACAGTGCATAATATCATCAAAAGATTCAGAGAATCTGGAAGAATCTCTGTGCGTAAGGGTCAAGGCCGGAAAACCATACTGGGTGCCCGTGATCTTTGGGCCCTTAGACGGCACTGCATCACATACAGGCATGCTTCTGTATTGGAAATCACAAAATGGGCTCAGGAATATTTCCAGAGAACATTATCTGTGAACACAATTCACCGTGCCATCCGCCGTTGCCAGCTAAAACTCTATAGTTCAAAGAAGAAGCCGTATCTAAACATGATCCAGAAGCGCAGACGTCTTCTCTGGGCCAAGGCTCATTTAAAATGGACTGTGGCAAAGTGGAAAACTGTTCTGTGGTCAGACGAATCAAAATTTGAAGTTCTTTATGGAAATCAGGGACGCCGTGTCATTCGGACTAAAGAGGAGAAGGACGACCCAAGTTGTTATCAGCGCTCAGTTCAGAAGCCTGCATCTCTGATGGTATGGGGTTGCATTAGTGCGTGTGGCATGGGCAGCTTACACATCTGGAAAGACACCATCAATGCTGAAAGGTATATCCAGGTTCTAGAGCAACATATGCTCCCATCCAGACGACGTCTCTTTCAGGGAAGACCTTGCATTTTCCAACATGACAATGCCAAACCACATACTGCATCAATTACAGCATCATGGCTGCGTAGAAGAAGGGTCCGGGTACTGAACTGGCCAGCCTGCAGTCCAGATCTTTCACCCATAGAAAACATTTGGCGCATCATAAAACGGAAGATACGACAAAAAAGACCTAAGACAGTTGAGCAACTAGAATCCTACATTAGACAAGAATGGGTTAACATTCCTATCCCTAAACTTGAGCAACTTGTCTCCTCAGTCCCCAGACGTTTACAGACTGTTGTAAAGAGAAAAGGGGATGTCTCACAGTGGGAAACATGGCCTTGTCCCAACTTTTTTGAGATGTGTTGTTGTCATGAAATTTAAAATCACCTAATTTTTCTCTTTAAATGATACATTTTCTCAGTTTAAACATTTGATATGTCATCTATGTTCTATTCTGAATAAAATATGGAATTTTGAAACTTCCACATCATTGCATTCCGTTTTTATTTACAATTTGTACTTTGTCCCAACTTTTTTGGAATCGGGGTTCTATCTATCTATCTATCTATCTATCTATCTATCTATCTATCTATCTATCTATCTATCTATCTATTTTAACCAAATATTCAGTGGTTGGATGTATAATTTTGACCCAAAATAGATTAAAACTTGTGCACCAAATTCTTTTTTTAAATAATTAAAGATGTATGTTGTACAATGGCAGCATGGTGGTGTAGTGGTTAGCGCTGTCGCCTCACAGCAAGAAGGTCCTGGGTTCGAGCCCCGGGGCCGGCGAGGGCCTTTCTGTGCGGAGTTTGCATGTTCTCCCCGTGTCCGCGTGGGTTTCCTCCGGGTGCTCCGGTTTCCCCCACAGTCCAAAGACATGCAGGTTAGGTTAACTGGTGACTCTAAATTGAGCGTAGGTGTGAATGTGAGTGTGAATGGTTGTCTGTGTCTATGTGTCAGCCCTGTGATGACCTGGCGACTTGTCCAGGGTGTACCCCGCCTTTCGCCCGTAGTCAGCTGGGATAGGCTCCAGCTTGCCTGCGACCCTGTAGAACAGAATAAAGCGGCTACAGATAATGAGATGAGATGAGATGAGATGTTGTACAATCGTTCTGCCACAGAAAAATAACAATTCAAACAAATCTCTGAAAGCTCAAAATTACCATCACATTCATGTCCATGATGAGCGTATGTAAACTTCTGACTACACTTCTATGCAGCGCCACTCAAAAGTTTGGACACCCCTTCTAATTCAGTGTCTGCTCTTTATTTTTATGAATGAAAAGTCACTTCATGTCTTAAAGTAATGATGGATGTTGTTTCTCTTTACTTAGTTGTTCGATTCTTGACATAATATGAAGGATTACTACAGTTGTGGTGTTGAATAGGACTATTTACTGGATTGTTATTATTTACTATTTACTGTTTGATCACGAACACATTAAGAAGGCAAGAAACTCGTCCACTAATTAACTTTTGACGAGACACAGCTGTTAATTGAAAGATTCTTTCCTCTCCTTATGAAGCTCTCCCAAGTTCTTGAATCGAATTTTCTCAAGGCTGTATGTGTGTGTGTGTGTGTATGTGTGTGTGTGAGAATGTTAGTGATGGTGCATGTGTGTGTTAGTGTATTTTACTGATGGTGTGTATTAGTGATTGTGGTTGTGTGTGTCAGTGATGGTGTGTGTGTATTTGTGTTAGTGTGTGTTAGTGATGACCACAGGTCTCAGCAAGGTGAGATTCGACACCAGCACTTCATCATCACTAACACACTCCTGCTTCCTGAGCAAACAGCTATTTCTCTCTACAGGAACACACACACAGACACACACACTCTCTCTCTCTCGCACTCTCTCTCTCTCTCTCGCTCTCTCTCTCTCGCTCTCTCAGAGGAACCTGTAGAGCGATGCAGCTTACATAACCTGATCTCTGAAGGTGAGTGTTGCTGATGCAGGAGTCGTGTTGAATGTTATTGCTGTTTACACCACAGCGCTGTACAATCCTGGACTCTGATTGGTCGGAAAGCATTGATTAATTTTCACAGCAGCTCTGACAGTAGTGCAGGGTTATATATAATTAATGTACTCATTCTAATATGCGGCGGCATGGTGGTGTAGTGGTTAGCGCTGTCGCCTCATAGCAAGAAGGTCCGGGTTCGAGCCCCGTGGCCGGCGAGGGCCTTTCTGTGCGGAGTTTGCATGTTCTCCCCGTGTCCGCGTGGGTTTCCTCCGGGTGCTCCGGTTTCCCCCACAGTCCAAAGACATGCAGGTTAGGTTAACTGGTGACTCTAAATTGACCGTAGGTGTGAATGTGAGTGTGAATGGTTGTCTGTGTCTAATGCCGCTTTTCCACTACAAACGCGGCTGAGTTGGGCTGAGTCGGGCTGAGCGGGGCTGTTGGAGTTGCATTTCGACTACAACCGCGCTGAACCGTGCTGGCTGGAAGTGGGTGGACACATTGGGTGAAGTTAGTGAAAGTGGGTGGACGTCACGTGATGTCGTTAAGCGGCGCAAACAGTGACATCAGTGAGCTTTTAAGCGGTAGTCTCACGACCCGAATAGTAAACAATAAACATGGAGGACATGGAGTCGTTAGTGTTGCTGGTCTTGGTGCTGTGGCTTGTTGTCACCGACAACGCCAACAGATACTGGCAAGAGCGTATAGATGAGGCGAGGCGCATAAGGCTTCAGAAATTCTCGTAATTCGTAATTCTTCTCCTTCCGGGTTTACGGTGTTTACAGATCCCAGCGTGCTCGCGGGGCGTGTGTGGGCATGTGAGGACACTCCTCCTCACCAATCAGTGCACAGGGGAGTGTCTGCTCACGCCCCCAGCCTCACTCGGCACGGTTTGGCTCGCTTCAGCCCCACTCCAAAACCGTGCGAGTTTTAGGGGCTAAGCAGGCCTGAAGCGAGCTGAGTCGTGCTGTTTTTTGGTAGTCGAAACGCGAGCCGTGTCGGGCTGAAGTGAGCTGAAGCGAGCTGAAGTGAGCTGAAAAAGGGTAGTGGAAAAGGGCCATATGTGTCAGCCCTGTGATGACCTGGCGACTTGTCCAGGGTGTACCCCGCCTTTCGCCCGTAGTCAGCTGGGATAGGCTCCAGCTCGCCTGCGACCCTGTAGAAGGATAAAGCGGCTACAGATAATGGATGGATTCTAATACGCCATGGTTTCTATAGAAATCGCTCGTTCACAGGGGTGTGTACAGCAGATGCTCCACTCATAATATGTAATCATTGACATGGTTAAGTTTTCTGTGAGTAGAAATGTGTTTGTGTTACATTTCCGGAAGGAGTCTCCAGTGTCAGCGCTTTGTAACAGTCAGAGGTGAAGCTGTAATTGTAAGTTTTCTAACTTCTTCAGGACAGAAGAGTTTACACTTCTTTGTGGTTTCTCAGGAAAAATGACTGAAATAAAGAGTGGCTGATGAGGGAACGACTGTTTATAGCTGCTATAACGTCAGTGAGTACAGGAATGAACTGAATGAAATGGATAAAAAGTATGACGTGTCAGTCTTTCATGAAATAAAGTGTAATTGTTGGTAAGTTGCAGTAGTATAAGAGAAATAAAACACTTGTGGATGTGCTGTATTCGGAAAATAATCAACTTCAGGGTGGTTACAGGAAGTGCACTTCATCACACTACCCTGTACTGTACAGGAACAGAGACACACACATAGTGTTTAGTATTTACTACACTGCCTGGTCAAAAAAAAAGTCACCGTTTGGATTTAAATAAGCAAATACCTAAGAGCCTTTGATTGGTCAATTACTGCCGTGATTAATGAGTTTCAGTTGCAACAATTCTTTGAATCCGAACTGATGCAGTGAGGAGCTTCTCATTTCTTAAACAACCATATTGGAAGACGTATCCCGTGCTCATGGAAAAGACATTACTGTGTTTCAGAAGGTCAAATGATTGGGCTCCATGCAGAATCCATGGCTTAATGGTTAGATAAGCATGGCCTAATTGTTAACGAAGCAGCTATGAAACCAAAAGGTCGCTGGTTTGATTCCCTGGACCAGCAGGACTGGCTGAAGTGCCCTTGAGCAAGGCACCTAACCACCAGCTGCTCCAGCAAGAGTGGTGGTGTAGCTTGTGCCTGATTAGCCAAAGAAAAACTGGTGATATGGTTGTCAGTTTGGGCGGTGCCCAGTCTAAACTAAATTATTGTCCTGCATCAAGCAAAGAAAATAACTAAGGAGATCTGAGCTGGAACTGGGTTAAGAACTGTCCAACGCATTATTAAAACCTGGAAGGATGGTGGAGAACCATCAACTTAATGGGGGAAATGTGGTTGGAAAAAGATCCTGACTGACTATGATCAGAGATCACTTAAACACTTGGTGAAGTCAAATCGTAAGCAGTCGACGGTAGAATGCACGGCTATATTTAATAGTGAACTTAAGATCATTTCCACACTCACAATGTGACAAGAATTCACAGGGATGGGACGAAACAGCTGTGTGTCCATAAGAAAACCACCTGTTAGTGAAACTAATCAGAAGAAAACGCTTCAGCTTGCTAGGGAGCATAAAGATTGGACTATGGAGTGATGGAAAAAGGTCATGTGATCTGATGAGTCCAGATTGACCCTATTCCTGAGTGATGGGCGTGCCAGGGAAAGAAGGGAAGCTCATGAAGCGATGCCCCATCATGCATAGTGTCTACTGTACAAGCCTCTGGAGGCAGTGTGATGATCTGGGATTGATTCAGTTGGTCAGGTCGAGGCTCAGCAACGTTATGGGGCAATAAAATGTCAATAAAAAGTCAGCTGACGACCTGAATGTACTGAATGACCAAGTTCACATCACATCAGTGGGGTTTTTCTTCACTGATGGCACAGGCATAAAATTAGGGCTCAGATTGTGAAAGAGTGGTTCAGGGAGCGTGAGGAATCGTTTTCACACATGAATTAACCACCACAGAGTCCTGACCTTAACCCCACTGAGAAACTTGGAATGCTGGAGAAGACGTTACGCAGTGCTTCAACTCTCCCAACATCAACACAAGATCTCAGTGAAAAAGTAATACAACTCTGGACTGAAATAAATGTTGCATAAGTTTGTCAAAACAATGCCACGGCGAATGCGTGCTGTAATCAAAGCTAAAGATGGGCCAAACAAATTTTCGAGTTCAGCGTCCTCTGTTGGCTGTGAGCCAAACTGCACTAAATTTAAAAAAAATGGACGACTTTCTGACACTGTGTTATATGACGCTTCGTTAGCTGTCGAGAGTTGGGGGCGGAGCCAATTTCCAGGACAGAAAATGTGAGCAAAAGCTCGAAACAAAGACACCTGCTAGAGTCAGTGAAATTTACTGAAATTCCTAAAAACAGGACAAAGAAGTACTGAGTCAAGCCAGGTTTCCATTGCAGTGTTAAAAAAATAGAAGCAATTTTTTTAAAAAGTTGACAAAACACAATCGTGACTGGTCTGTTCTTCCACTGAGTGATGTTAGACAATTAATACTGGGTTTTCTCTTTGCATGATAGTAGAGATGCACCGATTGCAATTTTTTGGGCCGATTCCGATTTCCGATTTTCCATGGAGTGTGACCTGCCGATACCGATTTTGGCCGATTCCGATTTCATTTTTTCAAACCACTTCACAGCACACACAGACTATTTTCTTTTTATCTTTTCTTTAATAGAACATTCTGCCAGATTTTCAGTAATAAATTTTCAACACCTCAAAGGTTGAAAACAAACAAAAAGACATTGTTCTTTGTAAAATCTTTCTTCATGTTTGGTATTAACATATTAATTCCTGTAATAGGAAATTCACACAAACATTTTTTCTTTTCCCATCCAATATCTGGCACAAAAACAACTTCCCCCTCATATATTATTTGCCAACTGCTACGGAACACACTTTCATAAGCCTATTTACATCTGAAAACTTATGCCTTATAGAACAACCCATTTCTTCATTCAGTATCAAAATACAAAAATAATTTCCAGTCATACTTATACCATAGCCATTCTATCATCTTTGTCAAATGTGTATTTGTAGAGTAATTTCCAATGGAATCAAGTGCAACCAAGGTCGTAAAACAAACAAAAAGACATTTTTTTCTTTCTCTCTTTGTACAAATCTAACTAGATGTTTGGTAATAGGCTAACGTATTAATTCCTGTAATGGGAAATTCACACAACCACAAATGTTTTCTTCTTTTCACATCCAATATCTGGCACAAAAAAAAAATTAACTATCGTGAATTTTTTTTTTTGTTAACGGCGCGCGCGCCGGTGCTCGTTAGGCGCTCAGGACTGACACTGTTCTGCGCAAGCGCAACACAATCGCACTAGAAAGCATGTTCAAGCTGCCAGTGTAGCTGCAGCCTTTTTAGTTGCGAATTACGAGTATTTCCACTTTCATCTCTATGTGATACACAAGTTTTGATCGGCAGAAAATCGGCATATTTTAATTTTGACCGGCCGGTCGCCGGTCATGGCCGATCACGTGAAAATCGGCCGATTCCGATCGGCAGCCGGTCAATCGGTGCATCTCTGCATGATAGTAATGGGATTTGATACGGGGTATCGACTGCATCCACCACAATAGCCGTTGTACTGTTTCATCAAACGCAAAACATGGTGTTTTGTCAAATTGTCTGAAAAAACACCTTATGTGAGCATATAACCTTTCTTGCTATATTTGAGAGGTTTTTTTTAATGAATGTGTTTTCTCATCTTATCTCTCATCTCATTATCGGTAGCCGCTTTATCCTTCTACAGGGTCGCAGGCAAGCTGGAGCCTATCCCAGCTGACTACGGGCGAAAGGCGGGGTACACCCTGGACAAGTCGCCAGGTCATCACAGGGCTGACACATAGACACAGACAACCATTCACACTCACATTCACACCTACGCTCAATTTAGAGTCACCAGTTAACCTAACCTGCATGTCTTTGGACTGTGGGGGAAACCGGAGCACCCGGAGGAAACCCACGCGGACACGGGGAGAACATGCAAACTCCGCACAGAAAGGCCCTCGTCGGCCCCGGGGCTCGAACCCAGGACCTTCTTGCTGTGAGGCGACAGCACTAACCACTACACCACCGTGCCGCCCTGAATGTGTTTTCATTATAAGAATTATATTCTTCTTGCTGCTCCTTTCCAATCATGAAAAGAGTCACTTTGATCTATGTATCTTGAATTATGTTCTAATTCAATACTGTATATTGTGCATTTTCATGAAAGGAATGAATAAAAAATAAATAAACAAATAAAAAAAATTTAAAATTACATGTTCTTTAGTTTGCAATTTCAAATTGCACATTAAGTAGGTCAAGGGAAACATGGCCACACACACACACACACACACAAGTGCATGCTCCATCCATAGCGATGATTTCCTCCAGGACCCGAGTGATAGCACATCCTAACATTAATAAACTGACATTTCTTCATTTGATATATGTGTAGCACTTCTGATTGGATTTATCATTGTCTGATCTGATTCACAGATTAACATTAGGCCATAACACAACACAGATTTTTACAAATAAACACATGACAAACATAGCACCGCTGGTGTTTCCCATAAATCACGAGACGTTTCCAGAAACCTAAGAGGCCATCAAAATCAGAACAAATCAGGAAACAATAAAAACTCAGAGCTCTGATATCAGTCGTCTTTTACGTTTGTAAAATATCGATGTTTAAATCTCACGTCTATGATTCAGAGTAATGCATACAAGAGAAAACTTTACTTATTTCTGTCTAGAAATAAATCAAGTGAATAAAATACATTGCAGTCAAGAAAATGCGAGTGAGTACTGAGGAAAAACTGGAATAAATCAGAGCTCGAGCATCGCCTGTGGATGAGACAGCATTTCCACCAAAAACACGAGACCAAATGGTCTTTCATTTACTTTCTATATGTCTGCAAAATTTTCATTATAAGCAAACCGTCATCAAAAGTGTGTTCCATGGATGGCAAAACATTTGACTAAACATCTGTCTGAACATCTGTGTGATGGAGAAATATCATTCCATAATGCTACAGGGGAAAAACGAAGGACTGTCAGAGGAAATGCACATTTATTCTGGTTTACTGAAACAGGGTTGCCAGATTGGGCTTTATGGTTCCAGAGAATGACAGAGGGCACAGTAAACACACACTGCACATAACACACACACACGCACACTGCACATAACACACACACACACACACACACACACACTGTACATTACACACACTCACAATGCACATTACATACATATACACACTGCACACAGCATATTACACACACAAACACACTCACTGCACATTACACACTCACTGCACATTACACACTCACTGCACACTGTACATTACACACTCACTGCACATTACACACTCACTGCACACTGTACATTACACACTCACTGCACATTACACACTCACTGCACACTGTACATTACACACTCACTGCACATTACACACTCACTGCACACTGTACATTACACACTCACTGTACATTACACACTCACTGCACACTGTACATTACACACTCACTGCACATTACACACTCACTGCACACTGTACATTACACACTCACTGTACATTACACACTCACTGCACACTGTACATTACACACTCACTGCACATTACACACTCACTGCACACTGTACATTACACACTCACTGTACATTACACACTCACTGCACACTGTACATTACACACTCACTGCACACTGTAAATTACACACTCACTGCACATTACACACTCACTGCACACTGTACATTACACACTCACTGCACACTGTAAATTACACACTCACTGCACATTACACACTCACTGCACACTGTACATTACACACTCACTGCACATTACACACTCACTGCACACTGTACATTACACACTCACTGTACATTACACACTCACTGCACACTGTACATTACACACTCACTGCACACTGTAAATTACACACTCACTGCACATTACACACTCACTGCACACTGTACATTACACACTCACTGCACACTGTAAATTACACACTCACTGCACACTGTACATTACACACTCACTGCACATTACACACTCACTGCACATTACACACTCACTGCACACTGTAAATTACACACTCACTGTACATTACACACTCACTGCACACTGTACATTACACACTCACTGCACATTAAAAACACTGCATATTACACACACTATATTACACACTCACTGCACACTGCATATTACACACACTGCATATTACACACTCACTGTAAATTACACACTCACTGCATATTACACACTCACTGCACACTGTACATTACACACTCACTGCACATAACACATTATACACACTGCATATTACACACTCACCGCACACTGCACATTACACACACTGCATATTACACACTCACTGCACACTGTAGATTACACACACTGCATATTACACACTCACCGCACACTGCACATTACACACACTGCATATTACACACTCACTGCACACTGTAGATTACACACACTGCATATTTCACACTCACTGCACACTGCACATTACACACTCACTGCACATAACACATTATACACACTGCATATTACACACTCACCGCACACTGCACATTACACACACTGCATATTACATACTCACTGCACGATGTAGATTACACACACTGCATATTACACACTCACTGCACACTGTAGATTACATACACTGCATATTTCACACTCACTGCACACTGTAGATTACACACACTGCATATTTCACACTCACTGCACACCGCACATTACACACTCACTGCACATAACACATTATACACACTGCATATTACACACTCACCGCACACTGCACATTACACACACTGCATATTTCACACTCACTGCACGATGTAGATTACACACACTGCATATTACACACTCACTGCACACTGTAGATTACATACACTGCATATTTCACACTCACTGCACACTGTAGATTACATACACTGCATATTTCACACTCAGTGCACACTGCACATTACACACACTGCATATTACACACTCACTACACACTGCACATTACACACACTGCATATTACACACTCACTGCACACTGCATATTACACACACTGCATATTACACACTCACTGTAAATTACACACTCACTGCATATTACAAACTCACTGCACACTGTACATTACACACTCACTGCACATAACACATTATACACACTGCATATTACACACTCACCGCACACTGCACATTACACACACTGCATATTACACACTCACTGCACACTGCACATTACACACACTGCACATTACACACTCACTGCACATTACACACTCACTGCACATTACACACTCACTGCACATTACACACTCAGTGTACATTACACACTCACTGCACACTGTACATTACACACTCACTGCACACTGCACATTACACACTCACTGCACACTGTACATTACACACTCACTGCACACTGTACATTACACACTCACTGCACACACTCACTGCACATTAAACACACTGCATATAACACACACAGCATATTACACACTCACTGTACATTACACACTCACTGCTTATTACACACTCGCTGTACACTGCACATTAAACACACTGCATATAACACTCTCACTGCACACTGTACATTACACACACTGCATAGTACACACTGCAAACTGCACATTACACACACTGCACATTGCACACAGTTTCTTACACATGCAGATTAGACAGACACTGCACATTTTACACACTGCACATTACACACTCACTGCACACACAAACACACACACACACACACACACACACTTTGCACATTTTACACACACACACACACACACACTCTGCACATTTTATACACACACACACACTCTGCACATTTTACACACACACACACACACACACACACACAGACTGCACACACAAGCACACACACTGCACATTAAACACATCAATTTACACACACTACACATCAAACACACTGCACATTACACACACTGCATATTCCACAGGCGCGCGCGCACACCACATATTACACACACTGCAAGTTAGACACACTGCGCATCACACTGTGCACTTTACACACTGAAAGTTACACACACACACTGCACATCTCTCTCTCTCTCACACACACACACACACTGCACATCTCTCTCTCTCTCACACACACACACACACACACACACTGCACATCTCTCTCTCTCTCACACACACACACACACACACACTGCACATCTCTCTCTCTCTCACACACACACACACACACACACTGCACATCTCTCTCTCTCTCTCTCACACACACACACACACACACACACTGCACATCTCTCTCTCTCTCACACACACACACACACACACACACACTGCACATCTCTCTCTCTCTCTCTCACACACACACACACACACACACACTGCACATCTCTCTCTCTCTCACACACACACACACACACTGCACATCTCTCTCTCTCTCACACACACACACACACACACTGCACATCTCTCTCTCTCTCACACACACACACACACACACACAGGGAGAGTGAAGCGCATCCGAAACTTTGTGCACTCACCACGGAGAAGTCTCGCGCTGAGCAGTTGTGTCCGCTGAAGTTGCAGCTCTTGAGCATGTCCTCCAGCTGGTGTCCGGTCCGGTTGAAGATGTCCTGCATGTCCGGGGCGGGGTACTGCAGGTCAGCCGCGCGGTGCCCCTCGGTGTTTTTGGGCGGGAGGCCGGTCAGGTTGGCCAGGTGGTAGATGTCTGCGTCGGTGAGCGCGGAGAAGCGGAAGCGGTTCGTGTTGCAGATGGTCACGGCGGGGAAGAGCAGCTCGCGCGCGGCCTCTTCGCGCAGCGCCGTCACGTGCGCGCGCTGCAGGTACGACACGGCGCACTGGGTCGCCTGGTACAGGAAGAGCGCGAGCGACGCCAGCAGCGCCACGGCCCAGAGCGCGCGCCTCGCGCACCCGCCGCCGCTCCCGCCCGGAACCCCGAACACCTGCTTCATCCCGTGCAGAGAGCACGAGCTGGCGAACCCGGCCAGGTCCTTCACCGGCGCGCGGCAGCTCTCCTCCAGCAGACTCGCGCGCTCTCCGCCGTCCGCTCCGCCTCTCCGCTTCTCCTCCTCCTCGGAGAATTTAATCTTACACACGAACTCCACCGGCATCATGGGCTCGGGCTGCAGGGCTCCGGGGGCTGCAGGGCGTACCGTGGGCTCTTCTCCCTTCCCCGCGTGCGCGCGCGCTAAAACAAGACTTAAACTCCAAACAGACAGACAGACAGATGTTGATGTCCGTGTGTTTAAACCTCTGGATCTCGGGTTTCCCCGCGCGCGCGCTCCTCTGTTCCCCTCTGTGATCCTCGGACTGAGAAAACAAGAAGGAAGACCTGAACAACTCCTAAAAGAGAGAGAGAGAGACACCCCCCCCCCGTCTCTCTCTCTCTCTCTCTCTCTCTCTCTCCCTCTCTTTTTTCTAGTGCACTACTTCAGTACCGGATCACCCTCATCATCACCGGTGCCGGAAACAAACAAATAAACAAACTCATAAAAAAAAATCATATAAAGGAAGAGCACGCGCTGTTTCAGAGCCACGGTGACCGGATATACCCGAGGCTCGCGAGTTGCTTAATAATTCAGGTGATTAGTTATTTGCTTTATTATTTTTGGAGACAAAAGGAAGCACCTCTCTCTCTCTCTCTCTCTCTCTGTGTGTGTTTCTGTTGCATGTCTGTAATAAAGGACCCTCACACTGCCCTTGTGTGCAACATGAATAAACAGTGAAGAACAGTTGCAGCACTGTGAACATCTCATCATTTCATCCTTGACTGTGAAATTTAACGCGACACTCACATCAGATCACACTACAGGAATTCAGCAGATGCTCTTATCCAGAGCGACGTACATCAGGACCCTTACATACCCCAACAGCAGTGGGCAGCCCACGGTGCGGTCAGGGGTTCGGTGCCTTGCTCAAGGGCACTTCAGCCATTCCCGCTGGTCCAGGGAATCAAACCAGCGACCTTTTGGTCCTAAAGCTGCATCTCTGACATTTAGGCCATGATTAGTGAAACCCGGATCCACATTTTCCTGGAGAAGTGTGTCATAGTTAATATCTCACAATGATGAAGGAGTCAGAAATAAGTTGCTTGGCTTTAATTTCTCTTGTGTTTTCCTTCCATTCTTCCATAAGCAGCTGTGATTTCTGAATGATGACACTGTAACACCAGTACGTTGTTAACCATGTCCATAATGCAAGAGCTGTAAACTGAATTCATCAAATGATGCGTTATACCAGTAAAGAGTTTTTGATATTGGGAAGCGATCCACTAACATCATGGTGACTAGCTCTCAGATTTGGCGTTCGGTATTATGAAGAGTCAAAAATCTATAAATAAATAAAGCAAGAGCTCTCAGAAATGTGTGATTAAACATGTGGGTGAACGTACAGTGTCCTCTTCAACTGATCTGAGTTCAGTCCGATCTTCCACACAGTGGACTACATTCTTCCAACATGTGATCAAGATGGAGTTGGTTCACACCTGGCTGAGAAAAATAACAAAACCAAAATCACATTTGAATGCACAAACACAAACTCAGTAATGAATGCAAAAACCGAGTGTCAGTCTCAGAGCACTATTTATTAAACTCTTATCAGACACATTAACCGAAATCCATCCATTATCTGTAGCCGCGTATCCTGTGCAGGGTTGCAGGCGAGCTGGAGCCTATCCCAGCTGACTACGGGTGAAAGGCGGGGTTCACCCTGGACAAGTCGCCAGGTCATCACAGGGCTGACACATAGACACAGACAACCATTCACACTCACATTCACACCTACGGTCAATTTAGAGTCACCAGTTAACCTAATCTGCATGTCTTTGGACTGTGGGGGAAACCGGAGCACCCGGAGGAAACCCACGGGGAGAACATGCAAACTCCACACAGAAAGGCCCTCGTCAGCCGCTGGGCTCGAACCCTGAACCTTCTTGCTGTGAGGCAACAGCGCTAACCACTACACCACCGTGCCGCCCATTAACAGAAATATCATCGCTTAAAAAGCAGTACATTCAAATTCATATTATAAAATGCATTACATAAAAATAGCACTCTTTAAATCTACAGAGAACTAAAAAATAAATTCAGTTATGATTCTTATTTTTAATCTCATGACTAACCAGGTCACAACTGAGGGGAAAGTGAGAAAAACAAACACGGAGGACAGAAAGCCAGAGAATAATTAAGCATGAGTCCAAAACTACAGTGAAGGCAAACAACCTCCTGACCAGCAGAGTGGCACCGACGTTTATTTAATCTGCCTTACTGATCATAATAAATCTAATCTGGACATATTGTGAAAAGAGTCGAAACGGTCGAAATTCATGAAGCGAATGTAGAATTGTAAAATTGTGGTTTGGTGGGATCTTGTCATTTCCAGGATGGTACTAGTTATTTTAAGAGCTTTATTTTTACCTTAGTATCTGGGCATTTTAATACAGGAAGTGGTCCTTTAGAGGATTTTGAGATGGTCTTGCTGCTGATTCTGCTGAGAACAGATGCCTGGATGCTTGCCTTGGAAAAAAAAAAAAAAAAAGCTGCTGCCAGAAAACTAGTCACTAATAAAAGTTTGTAAATCCCTGGAATATTTGCCACTCATTAACACGTTTGGTCTTTGGTTCGCTCATTACTGCCTTGACTATGGTATTATCTTGAAAGCTTATTGTGTACTCAAGGATATATTGGGTTTGTGAAAATCACACTATTCTACTTTTACAAATAAATTATTCTGTAGCAGGCAGATGGACAGGTACCAGGTGCATAAAAAAGAGGAAGGAAGAATAACAAACAACATCAGTGTAAATAATGGCATCTATTCAGCACGGCTCGAAGGAACATGAGCTTTGGCAAGATGTGCTGCGATGAATACAGAGTCCTCTAAATTGGTTCAGTAATTACCTGTAATAGCTTCAGTTTTCAGCCCATTAAATACTCATAACAATGTTGATGAGGCTGAACTGAGTTTGGATTAAAGCTTCTTCCGAGCACGTTCTCATTTTCTTTGTTTGAACACATATATTCATTCAGGTCAGTGGCCTTTCACTTAAAAGACCTTTAAAGCAAAGCAGCATTTACAGGAGAATTAAACAGCTTTCAGTTTGAAGGCCACAGAGCTAAAGTGCAGCAGAGCAAGATTATCGTACAACACACAGACAGAGCGAAAGAAACAAAACTGATATAGATGGAGACATAATACAGGAACAGAGTGATGCTAATGACGTAAATATTTCAGACTTGCTAATCATGATATGCCGTGATTATATTTATTTTAAAAAAACTCATAAAAATGACTGAAATTATCCTCTATTTTAGCACATGGTCTATTAAACACACTGCATGTTTTTATTTCTTTGGCCTATTTTCAGTGAAAGGTGCTCAGCTGTGCAAATCATTTTGTTATTTCATTGGCAAAACCAGACAGCAAATAGAGAGGGAAATTATGTGTTTGAAATTAAAAAGAAAAAAGATTTCAGAGAAAATATTGAAAGCATATTGCACATTTTACTGAGACTGTGCCTGTAAACAGAACACAATAGCGACATTTAATAGCTTTTGGTCTGGATATATATATATATTTTAAATTACCAACAAACAGAAATCGATGGAAAATGTTAAAGGCAAATGACTGTTTTATATCTCGTTTCTGTGCTATATTGCAGCATTTCCTTACATGGACATGGTGCATGAAGTTGCTTATTTCATATTCTGACCTGCAAAAACTCTGCCATATCAGCATCTGTGTCAGGGCTGTAGACCATAGACAGGGAAGAAAGACATCCAACCAGGGCTAGAGACAAAGGGGAAAGAAGTAGGGCCTGTCTTACCTGGGTTCATGGCTTGGGTCTGACACTGAGGAAGGTTCAGAAGCTGGGGCTGGCAGACAGGAGGGCTAAGGAACCAAGTTTGACATTCAGGAAGTCTGGCATACAGGAAGGTTTGGGGGATGTGTCTGAGTTTCAAAAAGGTTCAGGGCCTGGGTTTGACACTCAGGAAGGACGAACAGACTGATTGTGACCTTCAGGAAGGCTAAGAGTCTGGTTCTGATACTCAAGAAGGTTCAAGGGCTGCAGAATGGTGTAAGAGGAGGCTAAGGGACTGGATCTGACTCTGGACAAGCCATCTGGGCCAGGTCTGAACTGAAAACGGAGAAAAAGAAGAATCAAGGACTGAGTGTAGTACTGGTAAAGTCTCAGGGGCATGGTGTGGTGCTGGAAAAGAGTCAGGAACTGGGCATGATGCTGATAAAGGCTCAGGAACTGGGTGTGGTGCTGGTAAAGACTCAGGGGCTGGGTGTGGTGTTGGAGAAAACTCAGGGGCTGGGTGTGGTGTTGGAGAAAACTCAGGAACTGGGTGTGGTGTTGGTAAAGACTCAGGGGCTGGGTGTGGTGTTGGTAAAGACTCCGGGGCTGGGTGTGGTGCTGGTAAAGACTCAGGGGCTGGGTGTGGTGTTGGAGAAAACTCAGGAACTGGGTGTGGTGTTGGTAAAGACTCCGGGGCTGGGTGTGGTGCTGGTAAAGACTCAGGGGCTGGGTGTGGTGTTGATAAAGACTCCGGGGCTGGGTGTGGTGTTGGTAAAGACTCCGGGGCTGGGCGTGGTGTTGGTAAAGACTCCGGGGCTGGGTGTGGTGTTGGTAAAGACTCCGGGGCTGGGCGTGGTGTTGGTAAAAACTCCGGGGCTGGGTGTGGTGTTGGTAAAGACTCCGGGGCTGGGCGTGGTGTTGGTAAAGACTCCGGGGCTGGGTGTGGTGCTGGTAAAGACTCCGGGGTTGGGCGTGGTGTTGGTAAAGACTCCGGGGCTGGGTGTGGTGTTGGTAAAGACTCCGGGGCTGGGCGTGGTGTTGGTAAAGACTCCGGGGCTGGGTGTGGTGCTGGTAAAGACTCCGGGGCTGGGCGTGGTGTTGGTAAAGACTCCGGGGCTGGGCGTGGTGTTGGTAAAAACTCCGGGGCTGGGTGTGGTGTTGGTAAAGGCTCCAGGGCTGGGCGTGGTGTTGGTAAAGACTCTGGGGCTGGGTGTGGTGCTGGTAAAGACTCCAGGGCTGGGCGTGGTGTTGGTAAAGACTCCGGGGCTGGGCGTGGTGTTGGTAAAGACTCCGGGGCTGGGCGTGGTGTTGGTAAAGACTCCGGGGCTGGGCGTGGTGCTGGTAAAGACTCCGGGGCTGGGCTTGGTGTTGGTAAAGACTCCGGGGCTGGGCGTGGTGCTGGTAAAGACTCCGGGGCTGGGCGTGGTGTTGGTAAAGACTCCGGGGCTGGGCGTGGTGTTGGTAAAGACTCCGGGGCTGGGCGTGGTGCTGGTAAAGACTCCGGGGCTGGGCGTGGTGTTGGTAAAGGTTCAGGGGCTGGGGCTGGTGTTGTTAAAGACAGGTGCTAATACACTCTCTGTAAATAATTAAATAATACATACTACCATGTATACCTCTTTATACAAATAAGTAAATACATTATTATTATTATTATTATTATTATTATTATTATTATTATTATTATCAAGAACAGAAATAATTATTCATAGCAGTAAATGTCTGGGTTTATAAGAATTGTAGTGTTGATGTGAGGGGAAAAAAAGCTCCTTTAAAGCACAGATGGCAGCATGTCCCAGTCCACAGGTTTAATAATTCAGAAACAGATGCATGATGAAGAACTGACCCTCATCATCCTCATATGCAAAGAACTCCTCCTCCTAGGACTTCCTCAATTTATAGCTCTTATATATTAGAATAGAGGAATAAAACCTTCAAGAAAGTAGATTATTAATTATTTAAGATGGCTCAGTGGAATAACTGTACAGTTATAACTCTATAGTAGGTGTATAATACACTCTATCACACTTCTGCAGCTGATGACTTCCTGCTTTCTGCCTCCACATACAAGGAACCTCTGCATCGTCTGCTGGGAAAATGTCAAATACATCTCAGTAATGATGCAGTATCATGGAAAAGTCTGCAGGACTCTGTACTGACCAAAACAAAACACACAATTATAATAAATGAAGTGTAAGATATTAGAGTGCATTACACCACAGTACTGGTGAGTTCTGGGTTCTGATTGGTGGTTATTGTTTCTGTAGTAACAGGGACCCGTACAGTGGATGCTGTCTGTTTGTCCTTCCTCTCATGTAAATGGATTAAAAACATGTAATAGTTGATACTGTGACATGATGTGGAGAGAAATGTTTGTGTAATGTTTGTGGAAGGAATTTCCAGTGTCAGCGCTGTGTAACAGTCAGAGCTAAAGCTGGAACTTTAAGTTTCCTGATATTTTCAGGACGGAGGAGTTTACACTGCTTTGCAGTTTCTTGGTAAATAACAGAAACTACCATCTTTTGTAGACGTGAACATTTTACTTTTAGTTTACTTTAAACTTTATTATACACAGAATCCAAAAAAGATAAACCTTATTTACACTGGAGCTGTGTTATCCTCATTATGAATAATGAGGAAATAAATGTAATTAATGTTGTTTAATAAACAATAATCATTATTCTAGCCACATTCCCTGGATATGAGCAATCGTGCGCTCTGATTGGCTACTCTACTACTAGGATATCAGCTCATATACTATGAGTAGAGAAAAACAAAATGGCGGAGAGCATCAAGTCAGATAAATCACTTTGTAATCAAGTATTTAAAAGAAACAGAAATAGCTAAAAGAATATACAGTTAGGTCCATATATATTTGGACACTGACACAAATTTTGTTTTTTTACCTGTTTACTGAAACATATTCAAGTTATAGTTATATAATGGACATGGACATAAAGTCCAGACTTTCAGCTTTCATTTGAGGGTATCCACATTAAAATTGGATGAAGGGTTTAGGAGTTTCAGCTCCTTAACATGTGCCACCCTGTTTTTAAAGGGACCAAAAGTAATTGGACAATTGACTCAAAGGCTATTTCATGGGCAGGTGTGGGCAATTCCTTTGTTATGTCATTCTCAATTAAGCAGATAAAAGGCCTGGAGTTGATTTGAGGTGTGGTGCTTGCATTTGGAAGATTTTGCTGTGAAGAAAACATGCGGTCAAAGGAGCTCTCCATGCAGGTGAAACAAGCCATCCTTAAGCTGCGAAAACAGAAAAAACCCATCCGAGAAATTGCTACAATATTAGGAGTGGCAAAATCTACAGTTTGGTGCATCCTGAGAAAGAAAGAAAGCACTGGAGAACTCATCAATGCAAAAAGACCTGGACGCCCACAGAAGACAACAGTGGTGGATGATCGCAGAATAATTTACATGGTGAAGAGAAACCCCTTCACAACAGCCAACCAAGTGAACAACACTCTCCAGGAGGTAGGCGTATCAATATCCAAATCTACCATAAAGAGAAGACTGTATGAAAGTAAATACAGAGGGTTCACTGCATAGTGCAAGCCACTCATAAGCCTCAAGAATAAAAAGGCTAGATTGGACTTTGCTAAAAAACATCTAAAAAAGCCAGCACAGTTCTGGAAGAACATTCTTTGGACAGATGAATCCAAGATCAACCTCTACCAGAATGATGGAAAGAAAAAAGTATGGCGAAGGTGTGGTACAGCTCATGATCCAAAGCATACCACATCATCTGTAAAACACGGCGGAGGCAGTGTGATGGCTTGGGCATGCATGGCTGCCAGTGGCACTGGGTCACTAGTGTTTATTGATGATGTGACACAGGACAGAAGCAGCCGGATGAATTCTGAGGTATTCAGAGACGTACTGTGTGCTCAAATCCAGCCAAATGCAGCCAAACTGATTGGTCGGCGTTTCATAATACAGATGGACAATGACCCAAAACATAAAGCCAAAGCAACCCAGGAGTTTATTAAAGCAAAGAAGTGGAATATTCTTGAATGGCCAAGTCAGTCACCTGATCTCAACCCAATTGAGCAGCATTTCACTTGTTAAAGACTAAACTTCAGACAGAAAGGCCCACAAACAAACAGCAACTGAAAACCGCTGCAGTAAAGGCCTGGCAGAGCATTAAAAAGGAGGAAACACAGCGTCTGGTGATGTCCATGAGTTCAAGACTTCAGGCAGTCATTGCCAACAAAGGGTTTTCAACCAAGTATTCGAAATGAACATTTTATTCACAATTATTTAATTTGTCCAATTACTGTTGAGCCCCTGAAATGAAGGGATTGTGTTTAAAAAATGCTTTAGTTCCTCACATTTTTATGCAATCATTTTGTTCAACCCACTGAATTAAAGCTGAAAGTCTGAACTTCAACTGCATCTGAATTGTTTTGTTCAAAATTCATTGTGGTAATGTACAGAACCAAAATTAGAAAAATGTTGTCTCTGTCCAAATATTTATGGACCTAACTGTATCCCCCCCCCAATATCTCCTGTTCCACACCAGCCCAGTCGGTGGCGGTAATGCACCTTTAAGCTGGTTTGCCAACCATCAAAAAACCCTAAGGAAGGAAAACAAAATGGCGGCGCATGTTACTGAACTAACCGAGGATGAAATAAAACTCTACTCGAAAACAAAACCCCCCAAAAAAGCAACAAAATATGGAATGAAAGTATCTGATGGTGAGAACGTTTTTTTTTTCAAGAATTATTATTATCACATTTTTCACAAATTGTTCCTGTCATTTCGCCGGTTTGTTTACATTCTAAGCGGAAATGATTTTGTCGGACATTTTGTGTAAAGTTTTTATTTATTGAATTTGCAGAAAATAAAAATGCTCCTTTTCTCAAAATCCAGTGACTGTGGATCGAATTAAACAGTTATTCCACTCAATCTTGTCGTACATGGCTTAAGAGAAATAAAACACTTGGGGATGTGGTGTTATCGGAAAATAATCAAATTCACGTTGGGAACAATAATTAAACTTCATCACACCACCCTGTCTTTGATTATTATCTCATCCAGCCGGCAGGTGATGAGTTTATGCCCTCATGTGTTGTCCGGCATTGTCCTCATTTTACGAAAATCGCTTCTTCTCTCTCAATTCTTCACTGATTTTTATTCTTTTTGGCAGGAAGGTAGGTCTGCCTGGGCTGCATAGAGCTTCCACCCAAATTTGCATAATTGCAATTAATAAGGAAAATATGGGGTAATTAAGCCCTAATGAGCAGTTTCCACACAAATCGCTTCTTCTCCCTCAATTCTTCACCGATTTTGATTTTTTCTGGCATGTAGGTAGGGGGCGGCACGGTGGTGTAGTGGTTAGCGCTGTCGCCTCACAGCAAGAAGGTCTGGGTTCGAGCCCCGTGGCCGGCGAGGGCCTTTCTGTGTGGAGTTTGCATGTTCTCCCCGTGTCCGCGTGGGTTTCCTCCGGGTGCTCCGGTTTCCCCCACAGTCCAAAGACATGCAGGTTAGGTTAACTGGTGACTCTAAATTGAGCGTAGGTGTGAATGTGAGTGTGAATGGTTGTCTGTGTCTATGTGTCAGCCCTGTGATGACCTGGCGACTTGTCCAGGGTGTACCCCGCCTTTCGCCCGTAGTCAGCTGGGATAGGCTCCAGCTTGCCTGCGACCCTGTAGAAGGATAAAGCGGCTAGAGATAATGAGATGAGATGAGATGTAGGTAGGGGTACCTAGGGTGCATATAACTTCTGCCCAGATTTGCATTAAGCCTTAATGCCTTAAGCAGTTCAACAATTGACTTCGTCTCAGTCAATTCCTCACCGTTTTGGATTCTTTCTGGTAAATAGGTCGGTATTCCTAGGGTGGATATCGCTTCTATATATAGCTTGTATAGAGTGTATATAGCTTGCAACATTTATTGCGCAAAGTGGTCCACTTTAGATCGTTCCTTCTGGACTAGACGGGGCCGGAGTGAACTACACCGTCATTGATGGTCTTGTTTTACTGTTCCAGGACAACACAGTGTTTTATTCCTTTCTTGGCAAAAAAGTAGGTAAATAAAGCAATAAAACAAATGCAGGTCAAAATTGTTCATTCAATAAATTCCAGCATGTGAAAGGATTAAAGATTTCAGAAGCAGGTTAAAGCGACGTGAGAAGCAGTCGCTTCCTATTTCACACAAACACACACACACACACACACACAGAGGGAAATTGCTGAGTTAGCATTTCTGTGGTTAGCACTGATGAAAGAAGCGCGTTCGTGAGGAAACGGTGTCCTGACATGACGGATTAGGAGAGGAATAAATCACAAAATGCTGCTGTATCATCCCTGCCTTGATCAATCGCACCTGATCAATAATTCTGTCTCTTGTCTGATATGAAGGAGATGCAGGAAGACACCTGGTGGCCTTATTAGCATCAGGTAGCGAGCGGCTAACGGCAGGGCTAACGACACTTTTATAGATTAATATTATATTAGGGTTGTGCTGGAGGGATGAGGAGGAGGAAGAGGAAGAGGAAGAGAGCTCCACGTGTCACTGAAACTTGAACACCACATTTTATTGTTGACCAAATTCTGTTCCAAGTTGATGAGGACATGTTAAGAAGTTGATGGGACTTTAAAAAGTATTCCTTCACACAAAAGAAGGACTTTTTTCATACAATTACTGGAGTGCCCCCCCCCCCCAAAAAAAGTGTTAATGTCCAATGCCTTAAAATACAGTAGATGAATACCGTCCAAAGGTGTGGAGGCTCAAAAATAGTCCACATGCCACCCGTCAAAAGTTTGTCCATTTTAAATAAAAAGACTGGAGTCAGCTGATGTGCTTTACCTTTCATCAGCTAGAAAAGAAAAAAAATCACAAAGGGCTTCATTATAAGGAGGAGAGGAGAAAATAACAGGCGTTTTGTTAAAAATGGTATTTCTGAAGCTGCAATAACGCCGGGCTTTCTGATGGCCGCCAGCGTTAATTAGATGAGCAGCGTGCATAATGCTGAGTGACCTTTAGCGCTGCGGTTCCTTCACCCCCAGATTGGGACATTTAGTCATCGCTGTGACCAAATTATCTTTCTGCTTCTACCTGCTGTGTCAGAAAATGGAGCCTAATAAGAACAAGAGTGGATAAAAGAAAAAGGAAAAGAGAGGGAAGAAGAGAAGAGAAGAGTCAGTCATGTCCAGGTTATCATCTCCTCACTCGGTTGCTCAGCAGAACGTCCAGCCAGCTCAGAGATGAAGGCAAGGAATTCAGAGGAAAGTCATGTGTAGCAGGTGAAATGATGAAGATGAACTTGCTCCTCAAGTTGGAACCTCAAGAGTGCAAACACTGAGCTAGTGAGTGCAGAGTTGCTTCATCATCTTGCTGTTCTTTTATCAAGACAAGCCTTTCAACAACAAAATATAATGCATCAGAATACTTTAGAAAATGTGGTTGATATAGTTGTATTTATTTATTTTTTTCCTTGTTTTAGCCAAAAACAGTGACAAAAACACACTCAAAGATAAATGCTGGTAGGGGCAATTATTTATGATTAGGACAGCTGGGTAAAGCAGGAAGATGAGTTGGTGTGTTTGTATTGTCCAGTGAGATGAAATGGAATGGGTTAGCATGCTAGCTGTTAGCATGTTAGCATTAGCATGCTAACAGTGAGCATTTTAGCCATAGTATGTTAGCGTGTTAACCGTTAGTATATTGAGGTTTTTCACCTGACGTCACAGGGTCACGTGACGCCCCGGTGTCCGCCATTTTGAAGGTCAAGCTAGCTAATGTCAACAACATAGTAGCTAGTATGTTACTGTAGCAATGTTTACGTTCAGTCATTTGGATGACTGTTAAAACCTTTCAGTCTCAAGTTTTTCCTTTACTGTATTTACTAGTTTACTGTAATTATGATCCGGCAGCTATTTACACCGAATCCAGTGTAAATAGCTGCCGGAGCGCGCTCCGGTTTGCTCCCCCTCAAATTAAGCAGCGCGCTCCGGCTTGCTCCCGGAGTGCTCCGGCCGAGGTTCCGGAGCGTGCTCCGGCTTGCTCCCCCTCAAATTAAGCAGTGCGCTCCGGCTTGCTCCCCCTCAAATTAAACAGCGCGCTCCGGCTTGCTCCCGGAGTGCTCCGGCCGAGGTTCCGGAGCGTGCTCCGGCTTGCTCCCCCTCAAATTAAGCAGCGTGCTCCGGCTTGCTCCCGGAGTGCTCCGGCTGAGGTTCCGGAGCGTGCTCCGACTTGCTCCTCCTCAAATTAAGCAGCACGCTCCGGCTTGCTCCCCCTCAAATTAAGCAGCGCGCTCCGGCTTGCTCCCCCTCAAATTAAGCAGCGCGCTCCGGCTTGCTCCCCCTCAAATTAAGCAGCGCGCTCCGGCTTGCTCCCGGAGTGCTCCGGCTTGCTCCCGGAGTGCTCCGGCCGAGGTTCCGGAGTGCGCTCCGGCTTGCTCCCCCTCAAATTAAGCAGCGGGCTCCGGCTTGCTCCCGGAGCGCGCTGCTTAATTTGAGGGGGAGCAAGCCGGAGCGCGCTCCAGCAGCTATTTACACTGGATCCGGTGTAAATAGCTGCCGGATCATAATTACAGTAAACTAGTAAATACAGTAAAGGAAAAACTTGAGACTGAAAGGTTTTAACAGTCATCCAAATGACTGAACGTAAACATTGCTACAGTAACATACTAGCTACTATGTTGTTGACATTAGCTAGTGCTAACAGCTAGCTGCTAGTACACTGCTACAACACAGACACCGACCCTAATAATACAGTTCTTGGTCATTGCCTGGTAACAGCAAATTTATAACGGGCCATGTCTCAACAGACTAAGAAGTTATTTCAATGACATTTAATAACATTTTGTTTATCCTGAGGACCGAAAGTAAATGAAAATGTGAACAAACCTTAGCTGTAATAAGATGGCGACCACCGGCTCCAGGGACGACCCGCTGATGTAGGCATGTTACCCAGCCTGACACAAAATATTTGTAGGCATCCAAACTCTTATACGCTTTCAGATCAATACCTGTGTATGGCGATGGGTTTTTAATGACATAGGTATACAGATCATGTGGGCCGAAGTCAGGTAAAGACGAGGGCTTCGTGTACTTCCGTACGTCAGTGAACAATCCTGGTGGAAGCAGGTAAACGTCGTTCTCTAAGCCTGCTAACCTCAATTTTTGCAAATACCTCTCCCTCTGCTCGCCCTGTAAATGCCCTACGTCGCTGGATAGTGAAGGTGTTTTCTGCATCTCGCTCCTTTTTCTTTTATGTTTTTCGTTTGTCGCCTTCCTCGCATTCAAACTGATTCGAGCCGTGACGTCCAAAATGGCAGCCTAACGATGCATCACATGACTTGGTCATGTGGGTGAAAAACCTCAATTGACATGCTAGCTGTTACCATGCCATCTGTTAGCATGTTAGCAGTTAACATGTTAGCATGCTCAGTGTTAATGGTTTGTTGAATCGGCACAATCACACTAAGCTCAGCCATTTAAAACAGATTTTAGAGCGTGAGGTCTCATGTCTGATTCAGTTACGACAGCTCAGTAAATGCACACTTTGCATTTTCTCTGTGGAAATGCAATCTAGTTAACATTAGAATGTAAATTTTAGTGTGATAACGTCAAGTACATTTCCAGCGCAGAGCCTTTATTGCTAATGTCACACCTGCAGTTCCTGAAATTAAGTAAATTTTTGAATGCTATGAATTTATTACAGAATCCTGCACTACAAAAATCTATTACCAAGTGAAAATATCAAAATGTAGTTGAATGTATGAATATTTCTCAAGCTTCAAATTCGTAAAAAAATAATTCTAGAAATAGGATTAATAATTCAATCATGCTTTTAACATTAGACATTGTCACAAAACACCTTTGCAGAATCTACAGATGTAGATGTAGAGCCAGTTGAATCAGCCAGAGGAGAGCTTAAACACTGAAGCACAGGAGAGACTTGGACTCTTTTTTTTTTGTGTGTGTATATATATATATATATATATATATATATATAGGGCGGTGTAGTGGTTAGCGCTGTCGCCTCACAGCAAGAAGGTCCGGGTTCGAGCCCCGTGGCCGGTGAGGGCCTTTCTGTGTGGAGTTTGCATGTTCTCCCCGTGTCCGCGTGGGTTTCCTCCAGGTGCTCCGGTTTCCCCCACAGTCCAAAGACATGCAGGTTAGGTTAACTGGTGACTCTAAATTGAGCGTAGGTGTGAATGTGAGTGTGAATGGTTGTCTGTGTCTATGTGTCAGCCCTGTGATGACCTGGCGACTTGTCCAGGGTGAACCCCGCCTTTCACCCGTAGTCAGCTGGGATAGGCTCCAGCTTGCCTGCGACCCTGTAGAACAGGATAAAGCGGCTACAGATAATGAGATGAGATGATATATATATATATATATATATATATAAAATTTTGTCATGATTTCATATTAAATTGCATGTTTAAAAATAATAACAGTTAGTAAAACTAGCACTTAATATGTAGAAGCTTACAAAATATGCTTAGATAACACTGGTTATTTTTGTATTATTTGTTTATAACCGCTTTCCCCCAGGGTTCTGAAAAATATTCTCCACTCTTTTCCCCCTTGAAAAATCAAATCAAAGAAGTATTCTTCACTTTTTCTAATTTTTTTCTTAGTTACCAACATACCAACGTGGACTTAATACACATTTATACCAACCAAACTGGCACAATTCAAATATTTGTACAGATACAGGCCTCTCCATTACAGATAAAATTTGGGCTCCACTCCAGCCTCTAATAAGAGAGACTTGATTTTGGGCCCCTGTGCACCATCAAGCTAAAATAAACCTCTTTAGTTTGAGCTTACCAAAGGTTATTTTAGCAGGGAATTATTCAAAAGAGGTATTTGGACTTTCTTTAGCCTTTACTTCAACACAAAACTTGGTTTACAATTGAACAGAGTCAAGAAGAATTTGGGAACAACCATCAGTGAAGGAATTAAAATTTCCAGTTGATTTACAAACTGGGGCGGCATGGTGGTGTAGTGGTTAGCGCTGTCGCCTCCCAGCAAGAAGGTCCGGGTTCAAGCCCCGTGGCCGGCAAGGGCCTTTCTGTGTGGAGTTTGCATGTTCTCCCCGTGTCCGCGTGGGTTTCCTCCGGGTGCTCCGGTTTCCCCCACAGTCCAAAGACATGCAGGTTAGGTTAACTGGTGACTCTAAATTGAGCGTAGGTGTGAATGTGAGTGTGAATGGTTGTCTGTGTCTATGTGTCATGACCTGGCGACTTGTCCAGGGTGTACCCCGCCTTTAGCCCGTAGTCAGCTGGGATAGGCTCCAGCTTGCCTGCGACCCTGTAGAAGGATAAAGCGGCTAGAGATAATGAGATGAGATTTACAAACTGAACACATCATGGCAGTGTGGTTTTCATCATATGTTCGCCACGGGAAGTCAACATGCCACACCCCCTGAAGTGGAGCTCCCTTCATTTGCTTGCCAGCTGACAGGATTTTCACTTTGGCATTTTTTTTAACCGACCGCTGTATTACTGACAATGATGTGCTCAGGGACGGTAGGGGCTCTGATTGTGTTTTTTACTGACCCCTGTATTACGGACACTGTCTGATGTGCTCGGGGATAGTCGGGGCTCTGAGTGGTTTTTTACCAACCCCTGTATTACTGATGCTGTCCGATGTACTTGGGGATGGTCAGGGGTCTGAGTGTGTTTTTTACTGACCCCTGGATTACCGACACTGACCAAGGTGCTCAGGGACGGTAGGGACTCTGAGTGTTTTTTAACCAACCCCTGTATTACTGATACTGTCTGATGTACTTGGGGATGGTAGGGGCTCTGAGTGTGTTTTTTACTGACCCCTGTATTACCGACACTGACCAAGGTGCTCAGGGACAATAGGGGCTCTGAGTGTTTTTTAACCAACCCCTGTATTACCGATACTGTCTGATGTGCTTGGGGATGGTAGGGGCTCTTAGTGTGTTTTACCAACCTCTGTATTACTGACAGTGTCCGATGTGCTTGGGGACGGTAGGGGCTCTGAGTGTGCCTCCCCTGTGGCTGTTTCAGCCCTTAATCATCTTCAGTGCTTGAAGAAGCCCACCCAAAAAACTTCACCAGTTTAGACTATGCCATTGTCCAGTTCATGCAGAGATAATTACACTACCACACCAGGCCAATTAAGACGCATTGTGATTGGTCAAAAGCTTGGTGCTCATTTGGTCATTATGTGTAGTCGATTTTTGTTGGTCACAAGCACATGCTCATTGTTTCCACTCTGGCTTTATGCTGTCTCTTCACTGGGGGCTGGATTTCATCAAATGGAGGGATTTGTGGAGCAATTTCTAGAAAAGATGACTTAACATGATGACAAATACATTCGTCACTCTGATGACTGCTAGTAATTTTCTCTTCGTCACTGATTGATTATGTTCGCCAATGACGAGCATGACGAGCACCACCAGGAACCCTGTTATAACAAGTAGGGTGACTCTGAATTGCCCGTAGGTGTGAATGTGAGTAGGAATGCCTCTGCTGCCAACAGGTCCTTCTTCATCTCATCTCATTATCTCTAGCCGCTTTATCCTTCTACAGGGTCGCAGGCAAGCTGGAGCCTATCCCAGCTGACTACGGGCGAAAGGCGGGGTACACCCTGGACAAGTCGCCAGGTCATCACAGGGCTGACACATAGACACAGACAACCATTCACACTCACATTCACACCTACGCTCAATTTAGAGTCACCAGTTAACCTAACCTGCATGTCTTTGGACTGTGGGGGAAACCGGAGCACCCGGAGGAAACCCACGCGGACACGGGGAGAATGTGCAAACTCCACACAGAAAGGCCTTCGCCGGCCCCGGGGCTCGAACCCAGGACCTTCTTGCTGTGAGGCGACAGCGCTAACCACTACACCACCATGCCGCCCCAGGTCCTTCTTGTTACTTATTTATAGGCTCCAAATACCCATAAACTATACTTCAAACAGTAAGGATGCTACTGAAGACATTTTGACCTCACTTTGACCTTGACACCACCTGGACCAATTCTAAAATCTAATCAGGTCATCTGCTGTGTACAGTGGTAATGCCATATCAGTCCTCCAAACATTCAGCCACTTGTTTTTGAGATCATGACAAGAATCTTGGACAGACAGATGGTCAGATGCAAAGCCAAGTCACATTCCAGGCTAAAGAGAGTTTCAACTGAGCCATCAGCCACCTAAAGCTTGTTAATATAGTCCAATGATGTGTCCTCCTGATCTGAAGTCTTGGACTTTGATATCTGATGGTCCAGTTTGTCACAAAGTTCCATCGTGCCATAGTGATCTGACTAAAACATATGAGATATAGATATAGACCATCAGCATTACCATGCAGAGGTCAAGACCAGTGTGTCACCAGAATCTTAACCAGAAAGTTATCCTAATATAACATACTCAAATGGAGGGTAGCATGATGTGCTACCAATGTTTTTGAGGTACATGCCTTCATTCATTTAAAGGGGTTGAAGGACAATGTGTTCAAATCCAGAATGTCACTGTCACTCCCTGAAGACTGAAAGACAGGACCTGGTACTGCTGTAATCCAGTGTAATGCTAAATACCATGCTAATGAGTGCTAATGTATTGTGCCTGATTTAGTCACTCAATAAGGTCATTAACGGAGGGCAGGAGGTACATTTTGAAGGCCTGACAGGGATGAGTAAGCATTTCACTGACAAAAATTACTGTGCAAATGTAAGCAGTACAGTAATGTGATGTCTGACTTCTACCCATCACAGGTAGCTTTGTAGGTACAGTAAGTAATGTTTTACACTAATGATCAAGGACATCTGATTCACTCTAAACCAACCAAGAGGGCAGGAAAAGTTTGTTTTAATAGTTTGTTGAATCTGATTTTTATATTTTGCCTCATCCCAAATAAATGATCATGATTCATTTTTAGGTTTGATGAAACAAATATGTTTTCAGCCTAGACTTAAACACCAAGACTGTGTCTGGGTTCCGAACACTAACTGGAAGGCTGTTCCAAAACTGTGGGGCTTTGTAAGAGGAAGCTCTGCCCCCTGCTGTAGCCTCACTATTCTAGGTACCAAAGAAGAGCCTGCACCTTTGACTGAAATAGGAGTAGCAGATCATGAAAAAGACCAGAAGTTTGCTCAGGTATTGTGGTGGAAAAGCATGAACTAGTTTTTCTGCATTATGCAGTAACATTATATTTCTTATCTTCTTATCATGAATGTTATTTCAGTGTAGTTATGAGCATAACTGCTGTGTCACACCCTTTTCGAGGATCTTGAAGATAAAGTTCGATACAGTATTGGCCTATAGTTGGACAGCTGACAGGGGTTGAGTTCAGGTTTTTAATCAGGCATTCAGTAACTGTTTCAAGAACAGTTTAAAGGATTTAGGTACATAGCCAGTGCTAAGAGAAGCACTGATTATTTTTAGAAGAGGTTTGATTGCTTCTGGTAGTGGCTGTTTGAAGAAATGTTTCAGTAAGGTACCTAGTACAGAAGTTGATGTTTTGATGAGGAAATTACTGAAATTAGTGAAGTCTCAAAGGGAGGGAAAACATTCTAATCATTAATCTGATACAGTTATATTGTTATCGCTAGGGTTATTTGTGAAATTGTCTGAGTTTAAATGAATAGTTTAATTTTTTTCCTGATATTTTCATTGAAAAATTTCATGAAGTCATCGCTACTATAAAGTGAAGGTGTGTATGTTTCTGTCGTGGTCTTATTCTGAGTTAATTTTGCTACAGTATTAAATAGGACTCTTGGATTATTATTATCTCGTCCGGTCGACAGGTGATGAGTTTATGCCATCATGTGTTGCCCTTTGTCCTTCTGGCATTGTCCTCATTTCACGAAAATCATTCTTCTCTCTCAATTCTTCACCGATTTTTATTCTTTTTGGCAGGAAGGTAGGTCTGCCTGGGGTGCATATAGCTTCTACCCAAATTTGCATAATTGAAATTAATAATGAAGATATGGAGTAATTAAGCCCTAACGAGCAGTTTCCACACAAATCGCTTCTTCTCCCTCAATTCTTCACTGATTTTGATTCTTTCTGGCATAAAGGTAGGGGTACCTAGGGTGCATATAACTTTTACCCAGATTTGCTTCATTACAATTATTAATGAAGTTATGGACGAATTAAGCCTTAATGAGCAGTTCAACAAAAATCACTTCTTCTCGGTCAATTCCTCACCATTTTGGATTCTTTCTGGTAAATAGGTCGGTATTCCTAGGGTGGATATCGCTTCTATATATAGCTTGTATATAGTGTATATAGCTTGAAACATTTATTGTGCAAGGTGGCCCACTTAAGATTGTTCCTTCTGGACTAGACGGGGCTGGAGTGAGCTACGCCGTCATTGATGGTGTCGTTGTTATCCTCTATTAGGGTGGAGAGATACATTGATTGAGCAGTACTCAAGAGCTTTTCTGTACTTCAGGAAGCTCCCCTTCCATGTTAATTGGAACACTACCAGTTTAGTTTGATGGGTTTTACATTCTAATTTTCGAGTGGTCTGTATTAATATTAGTGTGATCATTATATCAGGGTGATAGTTTTTTCTCTATTATTATTATTATTATTATTATTATTATTTAATGGAACTCCATGCATTATCTAGAGCATAGCAGAACGTTGTCTGATCAAGTTCTGTGGAGTCCAATGATGATCCAACCAAAGTTGATAACTCTGGGAGATTATTGATAAAACTTTGTGCAGTAATTGACATGAAATGTATGTTTCATGTGGGAGTGTGGCGAGATGCACATATTATTACTAAGACACATTTTGAATAAGATGAGATAACGATCTGAGGTAGCTTCAGACTGTGGAAATGTGACTATATTTTCGATATTTAATCTGAATGTTAGAGTGTGACTACCATTATGAGCAGGCCCTATTCTGATTAGGACCTTAAGATCTGATTAGGGGTTCTGATTAACCCCTACTGAATATAGAATGGACCCGAACAGTGTTTTCAGAGGATCTTCTGAGCTATCAGAGTGAATATTAAACTATCCATCAATTCATGGTTTGTCTAAAGAAACAGTCAGGTTTGAGATGAAATCCACAAATTCAAAAAGAAACTCAGAATATGGCCCCGGGGCCTGTAAATAACAATTAGCAAAATCATCAGCATAGACTCAGTTTTTGAGGCTACATATGTTATGTTAGTGTAAAGAACTTTAAACATATTGAATTTATAACCAGGATTTTGTGTTACGCCTAGATAATCATAAATAACCATGACGCCTCCTCCTCTGCCAGTTAGACGAGGCTGGTGTATATAACTGTATCCGGGAGGACTCGCTTCATTTAATGCTATATATTCATTTGGCTTAATCCATGTTTCTATTAAACACAGTACATTAAACTCCTGATCAGTAATAAGTTCATTAACATTAAGTGCTTTAGATGTAAAAGATCTAATATTTAAGAGCCTTACCTTTAGATCAAAGGCAGCAGCTGCACAGTCAGTATGATCTAATTTTATCTTAAACATAGAGTGCCTTTCAAATTGTTCAAGTGTAGGTCATAAAAAGAATTTTCCCTGACACCCAGTTATTTTTGTTTCGTGGACTGAAAGCTACTGAAGTCGAATCACAGACTTCCAATTTTATTCTTTTTTTTTTTAAATAGAGCAATTAATGAATTTAGAGCCACATGGCCCTAAATGTGCCGTTATTTTTTCCTGCTTCACCATGACCCAATTCAAGATACTACATCATGCATCACGTGGTGGGCTTTCCCCATTCACGCAAGGCATTGTGGGATACAGATTCGAAACAGGAGAGAAAAATGGAGGACGTGAGTGTGCGAATGAAACGTGAAAGACTGACTACAGTAACGGAAAGAAAGCGAGAAGAAAAGACGTTATGTTATATACGAAGGAAAGGAAACGCAGGACCAAACTAATAAATATGGGCGCTCAGCGAGCACCTCGGTGTGATCAGCTGTTCGTTTAGCGACAGAATGATGGAACTGTCAGTGCACGCTCAAAGGTAAACCTGTAGATGGCAGTAATGCAACACTGTGGATGCCAGCTGCAGTAAAACCCAAAAGAAGAAGAAGAAGGTAAACCTGCGCATGCGCACACGGACTTCCTCTGTCTGCTTGACTGTGCAAAGTGAGCGATTTCATGCACATTATTTGCTTTAATCCCCTCAAATTAAATAACTTCCCAGCCACAGAATGGCCTGATATTTTGTGAGATATTACAGAAATAAACAGATATCACAATCACCACATTTCAGAGGGAACTAAATTTCACCAATTTTATGAAATTGAAAGGCCGCCTAACTTTAATTATATTACTAGAACAAACTCTGAGTATTTTTACTTTTTTGTATAGCTCAGGGAACAGCCAAGGAAGTCTCAAAATTGTGGACCCTGAATGACGACTCTGTGCAGCTAGCAGACAGTCGGTTTAGCCTGTACATCTGCTCCCTGGCCTTGGCTCTGGATTGTCAGAAGTTAACTAGGCCTGTTCTGAGACTATGACCTATGCTGCAAGAAAAGAAAGCAGCACCTTCCCGAGTGGGATGGATCCCTTCCCGCCCTAACAGGCCAGCAGTGCCCTCAAAATTAGTCCAATTATCTATAAAGCCCACACTGTTTTCAGAGCACCACCTGGACAACCAGCAGTTCATCGACCATAACCTGCTGTAAGCTACATCGCCATGCTGCATTGGGATGGGGTCAGAGCATACTACAGCATCAGTTATTGCCTTCCCTAATTTAAACACCTCTACAAAGTTACTCTTAGTAAACTCTGACTGATGGTGTGCATCACAAGCTCCTATGTGAAACACTACTTTTGAAATCCTCTCTTGCTCTAAGACCCTAACATTACCTGCTATGCCCGGCTCCCTGGCTCCTTTTTATACACCTAGCAATAAAACCTGATTAATATTTGCACTTCAGTTTCCTGTGTGTATGAACTTCAATTTCAATCGATTATTGAACTTATAATCATTACTTGATCATAATTATTAATAAAAAATAATTTTAGAACCCCTTCAACACAGTATATAGCTTTTAGCCAACTAAATGGATAACAGACTCCACTGATGCCCCTTTTCCACCAAAGCAGTTCCAGGGCTGGTTCGGGGCCAGTGCTTAGTTTGGAACCGGGTTTTCTGTTTCCACTGACAAAGAACTGGCTCTGGGGCCAGAAAAACCGGTTCCAGGCTAGCACCAATTCTCTGCTGGGCCAGAGGAAAGAACCGCTTACATCAGCAGGGGGGCGGAGTTGTTAAGACCAACAACAATAACAAGACCGCAAAAGATCGCCATTTTTAAGCGATGAGAAGCCGCAGCTGTACAAATGCGAAGTCATCCATTATTATTATTGCTGTTGCTGCTGCTGCTTCTTCCGTGTTGTTTTTGTTTCGATATTCGCGCCAAGGTTTATGCAAACGTAGCGACGTAACTGACGTATACAGCGATGTAATGACATGTCTTCTCTTAGCACTGCGAGCTATGGAAAAGCAAACTGGTTCTCAGCTGGCTCGCAAGTTGAACGAGTTGTGAACCAGCACCAGCACTGGCCCCGAACCAGCCCTGGAACTGATTTGGTGGAAAAGGGGTATGAGTGGACTGAAAGTATAGCAGTTTCAGCCATCTTAGAGTTTTCACTCGACACAGTGATTGACAATGTGGTGCCACTGCCATAAAAGTTGGCCTAACAGAAGTATTTATAACAAGATAGTACCTTTCTTTTAAAATATAACATGAGTTGCTTAATTATGCAATCACTTTGCATTCAAAACTTCAAAAGAAATCACTTCAAAAAATAACTCACGAGTGAACTTTACACATTTAACATATATGGCATGTTTGTCATTCTATTTTATTGTCCTACAAGGTGAACTTGACTGTATGCTTGCATTAACTTTATAATTCAGAAATTTAAAGCTCTTCTACAATGGAGTACAGTGTAGAAATGGAACTGCATAACTTCCTGGGAGGTTGTAATACAGTCTAAGTTCAATCTTGTATCTTAAATTTAATCCTGTTCAGACTCAGCTACACTTTTGTGCTGAGTGAACCACAATTGAAAAGAGGAAATAGAAACTCGTTGCATTGAATTGCATATGTAGTACGTTCAGTAGGAGGGACTTCGAGATGATTGGCTATTCCTTAAAACCAATGAAAGATGTGTTTTAAAATGAAATAGAAATACTGTACAAAATACAGAACTAGCCAAATTATTATTTTTATTGACTTATGAAGTTTTGCTATTTTATAACAAGGCACATCAAGGTTTGAACTGAAATGACATTATTAATTATTATATATACAGGACACTTTTTTGATGGAATTAAAATGTGTTCTATTCCCTTCTAGCAGATTTCATTCATTTGGTTTGATAGCATACAATATTGTTAGCGTATCGCTTATCCTACATGTATTACATCACTCTACCTAACAGAGAATGAGTGTTGAATATGGTTTACGATATTGCACGGTTGTCAAGACAACATGACGTCACATGTCAGAGACGTAAAACTTCCACGCTAGTGAGTGACTGTGACAATTTATAAACAAACATGGCCACCAGGTTTGCTTCATTAAATATGGAAGATTTTGAGAGAATTTTGTAAGAGAAAGATGCATTGAACACATGAAGGGAATGTATAATAATAATAATAATAATAATAATAATAATAATATTGGCTGGCTTTCTTTTCGTGGTCTATCAGATATATTCCATTCAGCTACTCATCTTCAACTCATTCAGTATCATGCTAGCTGAATGGAATATATCTGATATACCATTCAACACCAGCCAATATTATTTAAATGTTAATACTCATCACTTGTAAAGCAATTTCTATACACATACAGCAGTTCCACCAAGAGAGCCCTCAGAGGCCAGAGACACTTTGAACAACCTGTAGAACAATCAAACCAAAGAAAACCCACTGGAGGCCGGAGGCACTTGGAACACAAACAGGACACTTTGGTCAAAAAATAACTAATCCAAGTCCACGGACTAATAGTACAGCAATTAGACCAAAGAAAGCCTTTTGGAGGGCAGAATCCTGGAGGACTTGAAGCACAAACACAATAGTTCCCTACATATACAGGTGTGTCCAGCCAAATGAGATAAATTTCTTCACATATCCTAGCTTGTTAAGAAGCTGGGGTCAGAATGCAGGGTCAGCCATTATACAGCACCAGTGGAACACAGAGGATAAAGGAGCTTGCCCTAAAATTACCTGCTATGCCCGGTGCCCTGGCTCCTGGTAATATACACCTAGCAATAAAACATGATTAATGCTTGTGTTTAAGTTTGTATTTAAGGCCAACAGTGGCAGTTTGGCTGTCCTGGGATTTGAACTCATAACCTTAAGGGCAGTAGACCAGAACCACTGAGCCACCACTGCTCACTGAAGACTATTATTTTGGAGGGGAAAATATGTTCTCAAAGCCAGAAGTATAACTTGTAAAATCCTCCACAGTTGGTGTTAGTGAAAATCATGCAGGTTTGACTGCATACATTTAATTCTTTCAAAGATTTGCTTGAGCCTGGAAGCATCACCAGCTCCAGCATCAGCACTGGGTTGATGGAGAATGTATTAAGTTGGAAAATCTGATGAATAGCACCTGGATGTCACAGAGGCTCACACAAGTCTTCCAATGCCTGGGAGACAAATGCTGTGCCATGATCTGTTCGTATATCCTTGCATTTTTTTTTATGATAAATCAGACAGCAAGATGAACACAAAGGCAACACTTTCAGACAGTGATCTTTTGAAAACATAAATGCTTTGATCCATGTATCTGCCCCATTCCATATTCTGAAACAGTATATTTCATTACAAGGACGTGCAGGTGGTGTAACAGAAAAGCCTTGGCCCTATTCCTGCCATGTTCCAGTTTCTATTGTAAAATCAACAACACTAACACAGTATGTAGTGTGTTTTATTCTTCTTATTTTATCTACTGGGGCGGCACGGTGGTGTAGTGGTTAGCGCTGTCGCCTCACAGCAAGAAGGTCCGGGTTCGAGCCCTGTGGCCGGCGAGGGCCTTTCTGTGCGGAGTTTGCATGTTCTCCCCGTGTCCGCGTGGGTTTCCTCCGGGTGCTCCGGTTTCCCCCACAGTCCAAAGACATGCAGGTTAGGTTAACTGGTGACTCTAAATTGAGCGTAGGTGTGAATGTGAGTGTGAATGGTTGTCTGTGTCTATGTGTCAGCCCTGTGATGACCTGGCGACTTGTCCAGGGTGAACCCCGCCTCTCGCCCATAGTCAGCTGGGATAGGCTCCAGCTCGCCTGTGACCCTGTAGAACAGGATAAAGCGGCTAGAGATAATGAGATGAGATTTTATCTACTTCTTCTTCTTCTTATTATTATTATTATTGGGGTGGCATGGTGGTGTAGTGGTTAGTACTGTCACCTCACAGCAAGAAGGTCCTGGGTTCAAGCCCAGCGGCCAACAAGGGCCTTTCTGTGCGGAGTTTGCATGTTCTCCCCGTGTCTGTGTGGGTTTCCTCTGGGTGCTCCGGTTTCCCCCACAGTCCAAAGACATGCAGGTTAGGATAATTGGTGGCTCTAAATTGACGGTAGGTGTGAATGGTTGTCTGTGTCTCTGCACAGCAAATTCCTGTGTTGAATTAACACTTTCAGAGTTAATTTGGGTCCAACTGGACCTATATAAACACTCTGGGTGTTAATTCAACACTGGGGATTTTGCTGTGTGTGTGTCAGCCCTGTGATGACCTGGCGACTTGTCCAGGGTGTACCCCGCCTCTCGCCCATAGTGAGCTGGGATAGGCTCCATAAAGCGGCTACAGATAATGGATTATTATTATTATTGCACAACAAATCCAGTGGATAAAGTGTTTACTGAAGCTGAGGGACTGAATGAATGATTGGGATTCATCAGTTCACGCCTGTGTTACACTGATGAGCATTTCCACAGTACAGTCCATGAAAAGATGGCGCTCCTGGAAGATCAAGTATTTAGTTGTAGCAAAATGCTGGCGGCAGTAATTATTAGCAGTGATGACAGTTTTACACTGTACAGCCTCTACAGTGCATTGGTGAGGTGAAAAAATTATAATGTGGATGAGGGCAAAGAGAGCACAATGCAGTAGTGCTGCCTCATACTGCAATGGGCAGTGCATGCTTTTCCACTAAACTAACCACACCCTGGTTCCACTCAATGACTGGTGTTTCTGTATCAATGAGTGCGACTTTATCAGCCAGTCATCTTCTGTCACGAATAGTACTAACAGGACAGAATAATGGTTATACTACAAAATAGGGTCATATTTAACAATATTAGCAAAGATGGCTGCCTAAACTGAGCATTGTGTACTTAAAATTGCTGGTTTGCAGGTACATAATTTATGGCTAGAACATTAATTAGCTGAATGATTGGTTGGTTGGTTGGTTGGTTGGTTGGTTGGTTGGTTGGTTGGTTGGTTGGTTGATTTATTGACTGACTGACTGATTGGTTGGTTGGTTTATTATACTGGAGTCATATTTTGTATAAAATTGAAGTTTCCTGAAATGGAAGGTGTAACAGTATACATATCCCCCCCCCCCCATCTGTCCCTCTGAGTTACATGTTGATCCTGGGATTGAGATGCTGGCCTCTTCTGCCCCTCGGACCTGCTTGATCCATCCTGGTGCCCTGTGTCTGGTCGGAGTTTTATCGCACCGCTCCTGTGAAGGACGGTCCCATGAGGACAGTTGAGGGTTATACCTGTTAAAACTGTTAATATTATAGTCAGGCTGTCTGTTGTTGCCCAAATGAGGATGGGTTCCCTTTTGAGTCTGGTTCCTCTCGAGGTTTCTTCCTCATGTCATCTGAGGGAGTTTTTCCTTGCCACCGTCGCCACAGGCTTGCTCATTGGGGATAGATTAGGGATAAAATCAGCTCATGTTTTAAGTCGTTCAAATTCTGTAAAGCTGCTTTGCGACAATGTTATTGTTAAAAGCGCTGTACAAATAAACTTGAAGGTGTAATTTACTTATTGTTCGTCTGAGAAAATTCATTCTAGTAAAAGAACCAGTGCTTAGTGTCCAAAAATTTTTCGAAATAAAATGAAAAAAAAAAAATCAACAGCTGTGTTCATTAGAGAAACATCTTTTCATGATTTGTGTCTCTCCCAATTAAAAAAAAAAAAACAAAACTTTTTTTTTGTAAATATTTCAGGTTAGCTGCACATTTCCACATTCCCTGGTGTGTAATTGCTCCTGAAGGAGATTACAGTCACTGAACCTGAGCATCCATCACACACACCTGCTGTGACATCTGTCACCTAACCTATTTACTGTTTCCTTTTATAGCCCTGCCCTCTGTGTGACTTGCAAACACAGTGAGGACGGTTCAGTTCACAGAGATGAAGATGAAACACTGAGTGGATCTGACTGAAGAAACGGCAGGAGTTAATTACTCTATTAAACTGTTACGGAAACGGAGTGTAGTGATTATGGAGCCTGGATCAATCGCTGATCAATGAGGAAGCCCAGTAACATCACCCCCCCCCCCACACACACACACACACTGAAAAGCAGCAGTCAGCAGTTTCCCAGATAACAGATTTGTGTATTTTTGTTCATTTGCTGGTGATTGCTTAAAGCACTATTCAGATTGGTTAAAATTTTCAGATGTATGTCGGTTAAGTAATGTTTCTGGAGAATGTCTGGAATAATTCTAATTGATTCACACAGGATAAGTGACCTCTGTATGACTCACAAAGTCTTCATAACGTACACATGTTCATCACACACACATGCACACAAAGTGTACCAAACACATTATTAGTTTAAACTGATTTTCTGAGCTTTAATTATAAATGCTTGTGGTAGAAGGCATGGCTGTACAAGTGTGCTCGGTCATTAGTAGGTCACATGACCATAAAATGTGCAAGGAACTCAATACCTTATGTAAAACTTAGGAAGTGTTGTTTCTCTGATACATCCTTTTAAACGCAATCTATATTTTATTGCTCTGTTGTTTAAACTCAGACTTGGTTTCATTTTGATTTTCAGCCAGAAACAAAGTGGAAATCTTAAAATTAAGATTTCCTTTATTGTCGTTTCTCCGCACATGTATAGGGAAAAATTAAATGTGTTTCCTCGCACAGTGAAAACAGTGCAGAACAGATGAAGAAGAGAGAAAGTCTGTAAAAAGCTGCATACAGTATAAAAGATGTTTAAAAATGTAGGACAGGTGGAATGGGCCTTTACTGAGGCTGGAGACTCTGTGGGTGCAGTGCTGGTTGTGAGGTTGTGTTTCTTACACCATACTGCCAGCTGCTCTACCTCCATACTGTATGCTGATTCATCACTTTACTGAGGAACCTACCACTATTGTGTCATCAGGATAGTTGATGATGTAGTTGTTGACTCTGGTGATGCAGTTATGTGACAGCTGGCTCTCTCTCTCTCTCTCTCTGTGTGTTTAGCAACACATGCTACTCTTAAGATACCAGTGATCCGGACTCCATCTGCTCTCCAGACCTTCCTTGGAGTTTTATCACCTGGAAATCACTTGTTGCTACAAAGGATGGCCCCACAGGGACATATCACCATGAGGTCCATACTGTGGATCGTACAACACAGAAACCACACTGATGGCTGTGGATGTTCTTCCTTGGAGAGCCCTAGAAATGCAAGCACTAAGAATAATTTGCACTCAAGTCTCCATCATTGTTCAGTTAATAACGTCAGCTTGATGCAATAGACATTAATTTAAAATTCAGAATTCAGAAATGACTTGGATGCTCATTTTGATAAGTTGCTCATAAGGTTCTATACAGAAGAGAAATTATTTATCTGTCAACATCTCATCTCATCTCATTATCTCTAGCCGCTTTATCCTTCTACAGGGTCGCAGGCAAGCTGGAGCCTATCCCAGCTAACTACGGGCGAGAGAACTATCTGTTATCACCAAGAGGACAATGGGTTCCCTTTTGAGTCTGGTTCCTCTCAAGTTTTCTTCCTCATGTTGTCTCTGGGGGGCGGCACGGTGGTGTAGTGGTTAGCGCTGTCGCCTCACAGCAAGAAGGTCCTGGGTTCGAGCCCCGGGGCCGGCGAGGGCCTTTCTGTGTGGAGTTTGCATGTTCTCCCCGTGTCCGTGTGGGTTTCCTCCGGGTGCTCCGGTTTCCCCCACAGTCCAAAGACATGCAGGTTAGGTTAACTGGTGACTCTAAATTGACCATAGGTGTGAGTGTGAATGGTTGTCTGTGTCTATGTGTCAGCCCTGTGATGACCTGGCGACTTGTCCAGGGTGTACCCCGCCTCTCGCCCGTAGTTAGCTGGGATAGGCTCCAGCTTGCCTGCGACCCTGTAGAAGGATAAAGCGGCTAGAGATAATGAGATGAGATGAGATGTTGTCTCTGGGAGTTTTTCCTCACCACCATCGCCTCTGGCTTGCTCATTAGGGATAAATTTATAAATCTAAAATTTATATACAGAATTTATATATTTCTGTAAAGCTGCTTTGTGGTAATGTCTATTGTTAAATGCACCATACAGATAAAATTGAATTGAATTGAATGGATCAGCAAGGACTCAGGATGAAGCCCTGAGGTGAGCCTTTGCTCACTGAAATGGGTCTTAATGTGTGGCTGCAAACACTCACTGATTTGCTGCATCAGTATAAACAAGTCCAATACTGAAGACATGAAAAATATTCTGACACAGGTGTCCCTGTTTTCTAGGTGGGACAGAGTGAGGTGAAATGGTCTGTATGCAGGTGTTAGCATGACAGTTATGTATATGAACCTATAGGATTAGCAGTTAATTTGAAGGTGAAATTATGCCGCTTTTCCACTACCAACGCGGCTGAGTCGGGCTGAGCCGTACCGTGCTGAGTCGAGCTGAGCGGGGCTGTGGGAGTTGCATTTCGACTACAACCGCGCTGAACCGTGCTGGCTGGAAGTGGGTGGACACATTGGGTGGAGTTAGCGAAAGTGGGTGGACGTCACGTGATGTCGTTAAGCAGCGCAAACAGTGACATCAGTGATCTTTTAAGCGGTAGTCTCACGACCCGGATAGTAAACAATAAACATGGAGGACATGGAGTCGTTAGTGTTGCTGGTCTTGGTGCTGTGGCTTGTTGTCACCGACAACGCCAACAGATACTGGCAAGAGCGTATAGATGAGGCGAGGCGCATAATGCTTCATAATTCTCGTAATTCGTAATTCTTCTTCTTCCGGGTTTACGGTGTTTACAGATCCCAGCATGCTCGCGGGGCGTGTGTGGGCATGTGAGGACACTCCTCCTCACCAATCAGTGCACAGGGGAGTGTCTGCTCACGCCCCCAGCCTCACTCGGCACGGTTTGGCTCGCTTCAGCCCCACTCCAAAACGGTGCGAGTTTTAGGGGCTAAGCAGGGCTGAAGCGAGCTGAGTCGTGCTGTTTTTTGGTAGTCGAAACGCGAGCCGTGTCGGGCTGAAGTGAGCTGAAGTGAGCTGAAAAAGGGTAGTGGAAAAGGGCCATTAGAGTTGGGTGTTTTCAGTGAATGGGGTGACAATCAAGTGTGACTGTTTGCTCTCTTTTATGTAAAGAACAGGGATCCATCAAAATGATTTTAACAACACGTTTGTGGAAGTGTATCATGGCACAAACAAAACAGATTTTTGGGGACCCCAGAAAAAGCGTTCTTGATGCTCTTTAGGCTGGAAAAGATTACAAAACCATCACTAAAGAGTTTGGACTCCACTAATCCACAGCCAGACATATGGAGGAAATTCATGATCACTGTTACCCTCATCAGGAATGGTCGACCAACAAAGATCAATCCAAGAGCAAGGTGTATAATAGTCCACAATGTCACATAGGAACCCAGGGTAACTTCTAAACAACTAAAGTTTATGCACTCATGATCTCCCAGTCGAGAGGCAGATGCACTACCCACTAGGCCAGCTCATGGATGTACTGTATATTCCCAGGGGTTATTTCTATAGGTCATATTATTGAAGCTATAATATGGTGTAATCTTCCCAGATGCGTGCACATGCACTCCATAAAATTTACTGACTTACATCTAATGATGGATTCATGCAAGACTAAAGTCTCCTTTATACTCCAGTGATAATTAAAGTACCCTACGTCCTCCCCATGTAAAACTACTCAAACACAAATGGGGTTCAGATACAACCCCGATTCCAAAAAAGTTGGGACAAAGAACAAATTGTAAATAAAAATGGAATGCAATAATTTACAAATCTCAAAAACTGATATTGTATTCACAATAGAACATAGACAACATATCAAATGTCGAAAGTGAGACATTTTGAAATTTCATGCCAAATATTGCCTCATGGCGGCACGGTGGTGTAGTGGTTAGCGCTGTTGCCTCACAGCAAGAAGGTTTGGGTTTGAGCCCCGTGGCCGGCGAGGGCCTTTCTGTGCGGAGTTTGCATGTTCTCCCCGTGTCCGCGTGGGTTTCCTCCGGGTGCTCCGGTTTCCCCCACAGTCCAAAGACATGCAGGTTAGGTTAACTGGTGACTCTAAATTGAGCGTAGGTGTGAATGTGAGTGTGAATGGTTGTCTGTGTCTATGTGTCAGCCCTGTGATGACATGCAGGTTAGGTTAACTGGTGACTCTAAAAATTGACCGTAGGTGTGAATGTGAGTGTGAATGGTTGTCTGTGTCTATGTGTCGGCCCTGTGATGACCTGGTGACTTGTCCAGGGTGTACCCCGCCTTTCACCCGTAGTCAGCTGGGATAGGCTCCAGCTTGCCTGTGACCCTGTAGAACAGGATAAAGTGGCTACAGATAATGAGATGAGATGAGATGAGAATATTTCCAGAGAACATTATCTGTGAACACAATTCACCGTGCCATCCGCCGTTGCCAGCTCAAACTCTATAGTTCAAAGAAGAAGCCGTATCTAAACATGATCCAGAAGCACAGACGTCTTCTCTGGGCCAAGGCTCATTTAAAATGGACTGTGGCAAAGTGGAAAACTGTTCTGTGATCAGATGAATCAAAATTTGAAGTTCTTTATGGAAATCAGGGACGCCGTGTCATTTGGACTAAAGAGGAGAAGGACGACCCAAGTTGTTATCAGCGCTCAGTTCAGAAGCCTGCATCTCTGATGGTATGGGGTTGCATTAGTGCGTGTGGCATGGGCAGCTTACACATCTGGAAAGACACCATCAATGCTGAAAGGTATATCCAGGTTCTAGAGCAACATATGCTCCCATCCAGACAACGTCTCTTTCAGGGAAGACCTTGCATTTTCCAACATGACAATGCCAAACCACATACTGCATCAATTACAGCATCATGGCTGCGTAGAAGAAGGGTCCGGGTACTGAACTGGCCAGCCTGCAGTCCAGATCTTTCACCCACAGAAAACATTTGGCGCATCATAAAATGGAAGATATGACAAAAAAGACCTAAGACAGTTGAGCAACTAGAATCCTACATTAGACAAGAATGGGTTAACATTCCTATCCCTAAACTTGAGCAACTTGTCTCCTCAGTCCCCAGACGTTTACAGACTGTTGTAAAGAGAAAAGGGGATGTTTCACAGTGGTAAACATGGCCTTGTCCCAACTTTTTTGAGATGTGTTGTTGTCATGAAATTTAAAATCACCTAATTTTTCTCTTTAAATGATACATTTTCTCAGTTTAAACATTTCATATGTCATCTATGTTCTATTCTGAATAAAATATGGAATTTTGAAACTTCCACATCATTGCATTCCATTTTTATTTACAATTTGTACTTTGTCCCAACTTTTTTGGAATCGGGGTTGTAAAATAACACATCTATAACAGACAGTGGTGCTTGAAATTTTGTGAACCCTTTAGAATTTTCTATATTTCTGCATAAATATGACCTAAAACATCATCAGATTTTCACACAAGTCCTAAAAGTAGATAAAGAGAACCCAGTTAAACAAATGAGACAAAAATATTATACTTGGTCATTTATTTAATGAGGAAAATGATCCAATATTACATATCTGTGAGTGGCAAAAGTATGTGATCCTCTAGGATTAGCAGTTACTTACCGTATTTTCTGGACTATAAGCCGCTACTTTTTTCCTAGGTTTTGAACCATGCGGCTTATACAAAGGTGCGGCTATTCTGTGGATTTTTCTTCCACCGCTAGGGGCGCTCTAACCGGAAGTAGAATCAAAAATAAGATAGACGAAAAATCAATGCAAAGAAGAATTAGCAGATCTTTAGCAGATAGAACACGCACGACAAATTACTAACTGGTAATTATTTTCAAATCCAGCGAAGATGATTAAAGTGACTTGTGGTTTCAAACACAGGAGAAATGAAGGTAAATAAATACCGGTTATTTTCTCTTGGTTCTGTTCCGTTTTAATCAGCAAAATTGCTGCCGTGTTAAAAGGCACTGTTCGGAAAGAATCTGTTCAGGTACATACATGTACATTTACAGTACAAAATCGTTCTGTACATGCAGTAAATATCTAATTTTTCAACATAGATATCTGCGGCTTATAGCCTGGTGCGGCTTGTATATCTTTTTTAAAATTTTTTTTTTTTAAATAGAGCGGATGTGGCTTATATACAGGTGCGCTCTATAGTCCAGAAAATACGCTACTTACTTACTTACTTACTTACTTACTTACTTTACTTTTACTTTATCTTCCACTTGTACTCTAGGCTGGGGTGTCGTGGGGAGGCGGAGACGGCAGTCAATGGCTTGATGGGACGCTTCTGTGACAGACAGGCCATGGGACTTGAGTGTTTCTACCACACCCTCAATCTAGTGCCTGCATGGTTGTCCTCTGGCTTGGACACCAGAGCTCTTGAGGTTGCATGCTCTGAGTGCTGGCTGGTCGGGTGCCATTCTTATCAAGTGATCAAACCACTTGATTCTCTGATGCTGGATATGTGTGTGGACTGGTGTTGTTCCGACCATTTCTTGGATCCTCTCGTTTTGGATCATGCCCCTCCTCATCTTGCCTGTTGTTCGTCTGAGGCACCTCATCTCACAGGTTGTAATCTTCCTTTCCTGGGCCTTGATAAGTGTCCATGTCTGGCACTGGTAGGTCAGCGTCAGCAGGAAGATTTCATTAATAAGCTGCGCCTTGGTGTCCATGGGGATATTGGGGTGTTTCAGGAGGGGAGACAGCTGGAGACTAACATTGTTTGTTTGCTTTTTGAATGCGAGTCTCAATCTCTCTGTCTAGCTTTCCATCTTCAGTGAAGATGCTGCCCAGGTATTTAAACTCCTTGGACTGTTTAAGGATGGTGCCGTTGATGGATATGTCCAAGGTTTTTGGTGTTTGGCTGACTGTCATGACTTCCATCTTCCCTGTGCTGATGCGCATGACATGATTTTTGCACACAGCATTCGGTATGTTGATGTGCAGTTAGAGGTGGTGTTGGTCTTCGTTGAGCAATCCTTGGTCGTCAGTGAAAAGTAGCTCGTTCAGCGTGTCAGGGTTTGGGTTTGCCTCCCTGGTGATCCTGTCCATGTAGATGATGAACAAAAATGGTGACAGGACACAGCCTTGTCTCACCTCTGATGTCACCTCGAACCAGCTGGTCAGTCCAAATGATGTTCTTACAGCACTTCTGCTGATGACGTACATGACTCTGATGTTGTCAAGCAGCTGACCCCTGATGCCATAGTCTTCTAAGATTCTCCATTGCATTGCTCTGTTGACTTGATCAAACGCTTTCTCTTGGTCAACAAACACCATGTGGAAATCCTTGCTGTACTCGATGGCCCTCTCGCTCAGCTGCCTCAGGGCAAAGATCGCATCAGTGCATCCTCAGCCCTTCCTGAACCCAGACTGTGCATTGCTGAGCTGGGGCTCCATGATGTATCTTGTGCGCTGCTCCAGGATTTTGGCATACATCTTCCCAATGTGGCTCAGGAGGGAAATTCCCCTGCACGTGCCACAGTCCTTCTGGCTCCCCTTCTTCCATATTGGCACTACTACTGCCAGCTGCCAGTCTTCTGGCACTTTTCGTTCTTGCCAGGCTTTCTGAAAGATGGTTGTGAGCCACTGTATGCCTGTCTCACCACATGCTAGGATGACCTCTGTGGTGATTCCGTCCACCCCGGCTGCCTTGTTTTTTGGGCTGGTCTTGACTGCCTGCCCGATGTCTGACTCCAAAATAACTGGCTCTTCTTCTTCCGGGTATCTTGGAGTGAACTGGGTCTGGTCTTGCTGGCCCTCCACTGGGTTCAGGAGCTGTTGGAAGTATTCCTGCCATCTGTCTCTGATCTCATTGTCCTCATACAGTGGCTGGCCCTCTTTGTCATTGATGACTAATGTAGGGTCGTGGGGCTCGTCTCTCAGTCTCATTGCCTTCACACTCTTGTAGAACTCCCTTGGGGAGCATCTGCACAGCTCTGATAGGTTTTCTCCATACTGCTTCCATGACTGGTCTTTGGCTACCTGCACCACTTCTTTACAGGATCTTCTGGCTACTCTGTAGTTCTCATAGTCTTCCTCCTTCTTGGACTTGACCCAGATCTTGTAGAGTATTTTCTTTTCTTTTATTGCTGCTTTGACAGTCTCGTTCCACCCTGATGTTGCTTTGCCTTTTCCTACTTTCTTCTTCCCACAGTGCTCTTCTAAAACTTCCAAAAGTTGTCTTTTAAAAACTGCCCAGGACTCTTCTGCATTCAGATTCTCTGTGTAAATGTCCTGAAGTCTGCTATCTATCCCTTCTTGTACCTTCTGTCTAATCTCTTCCTCCTGCAGCTTGTGTAGGTTGATCTGCTTGGCTGCCTCCCTCTGCACTACCCTTTTCTGTTAGGACTTGGACTTTGTTGGCCTCTAGAGGCCGCTATCATTCCTTTTTTGTTGTCATGTTTGTTTTGACTGCTAGAGGCCGCTATTGTTTCTGTGTGTTTTGTTTTGTTTTTCCATGTGCCTTGTGCCCCGCCTAGTCCTCATTATTGTCACCTGTGTTCTATTTAGTTTGTGTATTTATACTCCCTCAGTTTGGCCTCTAGTCACGGAGTCTTTTTGCTATGCTGTTTAGTGCTAGTTACCTCTGTCCTGTGTGCCTTGCCTATGTCCTTGTGTTCTTTGTATTTTTGCTTTCTTTTGGACTTTGTGGATTTTGTTTTTGACTTTTTGGATCTTCTGAGCGTTTGGATTTTTACCCCTTCTTTTCTGGTTATTGGCTTTTGTATTGACTTTGAACTTTTGGATTTTTTATTTTTTCCCTTATATCTTCTGAGCGTTTTGAATTATACTTTTTGGATTTTTGCATTGTAAATAAACTGTTTTTTTGCTACTCTACTTTCGCCTCATGCCTCTGCACTTGAGTCATTCCCCTGGTGGCCTAGTGGGGGTTTGCTGGATCACTACACCAGTGACCCGGGTTCGATTCCCAGCAAAACCCTAACAGAAAGACTCAATCATGACCGACTCAGCAGAGGCTTCGTCAACTGTCTACCCAGCCAACCTTCAGGGAATTATGGCTGCTTTAACGTGTTTCAGAGCTACCATGGACACTCATGGACGTACACTTGCAAGCCAATGTGAGGCCCTTGCTTGTCACGAGGTACTGCTTCAGCAAATTGGGAAAACCCTGGCACAGCTGACTCCTCTGCCTCCATCTTCTCCTCCTGTTCCACCATCTGCTCCCTCTCCAGTGTCTCCTGCCATGCTGTCTCTTCCACCTCGCGAACCCTGCCTTCCTGCACCACAGAGGTATGACGGCAAGCACAGTGAGTGCTGAGAGTTCCTTACCTAGTGCCAACTCACCTTTGAGCTCCAGCCTACCACCTACACTATGGATTGCCGCAAGATTGCCTTTGTGATAACCTTGTTAGCTGGTAAGGCACGAGCTTGGGCAACAGCCATCTGGCAGTGACAGGGACCTGAGTGCTCTGATTTCAAGCTGTTTACAGAGGAGATGCTTCATGTCTTCGACCAGGCGGACATCAGTAAGGATGCAGCCAGGAAGCTCATGTCCATCTGACAGGGAGGAAGCGTGGCAGACTACGCCATCTCGTTCCGGACGCTCGCAGCAGTAAGTGGATGGAATGAGACTGCCCTTGTTTCAGCCTTCCACCATGGCCTGTCTGACCCCATCAAGGATGGTCTGGCCTGTATCGGATGCCCAAGTGACCTCGAAACACTGATCTCACGTGCCATTCGTCTTGACAACAGGATTAGAGAGCGCCGCCAAGTCCAGAGCTTCCCCGGCCTCACCACCTCAACCTGGAGCCCGTCTACCTCCTCCAGCGACTGTCCAGAGCCCATGCAAGTGGGCCGTATCCGTCTTTCCACGTCTGAGAGGGAGCACAGAAGGAGGGACAAGTGCTGCGTCTACTGTGGCAAGCCTGGCCACTTCCAAGCATCATGTCCCGAACTCTCAGGAAAAGGACCGCCCCGTCCAGCCGAGGGAGGGTTGTGATGGGGCCTGCCCTCTCTCCCAAACTTCCTGGCCAAGGAGTCTACATCCCGGTCTCCATCTCCTGGGGTGAGTCCGTCCACTCTTGCCAGGCCTTGTTAGACTCTGGGGCGGCTGGAAACTTTATGGATGTTCACTTCGCCCAAAGAATCAATGTCCCGACTGCACCTCTTGAAGTCCCACTGTCTGTGTCTGCCCTGGATGGCCAAGCCTTAGGTGACAGAAGAGTCACTCAAGTTACTTCTCCAGTCTTTCTCCAGTCTCAAGGTCACAAAGAAGAAATATCCCTGCACCTTATTCATTTGCCAGAGTTCCCAGTCATTCTAGGCCTTCCCTGGCTTACCCGCCACAATCCTCGTATAGACTGGGTAACAAGCCAGGTTGTGGAATGGGGTCCTGCATGCTATGCCTCTTGTCTGCTCTCCAGCTCTCCTGTGTCTTCTGCCAAGCCTTCTGATCTCACCGAGTTATCTCAAGTTCCCACAGAGTACTGGGATCTTAAAGAAGTTTTCAGCAAGAGCAGGGCTGCCGTTCTTCCTCCGCACCGTGCCTACGACTGTGCCATCGACTTGCTTCCTGGGGCTACCCCTCCTCACGGCAGACTGTTTTCCCTCTCTCAGCCAGAACGCAAGGCCATGGAGGAGTACATCAAGGACGCCCTGGCCTCTGGGTTCATTCGACCCTCCACCTCACCCGCTGGTGCCGGCTTCTTCTTCGTCGGCAAGAAGGATGGGGGGCTCTGGCCATGTATTGATTACAGGAGCCTGAACAAGATCACTGTGCATAACCGCTATCCCCTTCTGCTGATGTCCACAGCGTTCGATCTGCTCCAAGGCACTACTATCTTCACCAAGCTGGACTTATGGAATGCATACCACCTCATCTGCATCCGACAGGGAGATGAGTGGAAGACTGCCTTTAACGCCCCGTCAGGGCACTATGAATACCAAGTGATGCCCTTCGGACTCACCAATGCGCCAGCTGTCTTTCAGGCCCTTATCAACGACGTCTTGAGAGACATGATCAACCTATATGTCTTTGTTTACCTCGACGACATTCTGATTTTCTCCAAGACCTTGCAGGAGCATCGCCACCATGTCCACCAGGTTCTCCAAAAGCTGCTACAGAACAATCTGTTTGCCAAAGACCAGAAATGTGAGTTCCATGTCCCCGAGGTCTCCTTTCTGGGTTTTATTGTACGAACGGGACAACTCCAGATGGATCCAGCCAAGACCCTGGCCGGCCGGGACTGGCCCACTCCCAAGTCCATTAAAGAAGTTCAGCGGTTCTTAGGGTTTGCTAACTTCTACCACAAGTGTGGCAGTTCGTGTAAATGGGTGGAGCACAGAAGGACGGCAGGACAGAACTGAGAGTACAAAAAAACTCTTTATTCAGCTTTTCAGCTGTCAATACACACACGCGCACACATCAGCTATCTGCTGTGGAGAGACTCCCTCTGCTCTCACTCTCTCTCCTTAAGAAGGGCGCGGTCACTGGGAAGACACACAAACACATCAATTAACAACAGGTGTAATGATTCTGCCACTTAACTTCCCCGACTCCGCCCTCCTGTCACAGACTGATGCTAGACCACGCCCCCGCTGCCACATACCCCCACCGTCCGACTCAGGCCGGGCAGCCGTCCGGCCCGCAGCCGACTCCCCCCCCCTTGATGGGAGAGGAAGTCCGCCACGACCATCTGTGCCCCCGGCCTGTGGATCACCTTGAAGTTAAAGGGTTGGAGTGCCAGATACCAACGGGTGATCCGCGCATTGGCATCCTTCATGCGGTGGAGCCACTGGAGGGGCGCGTGGTCCGAACAGAGGCTGAAAGGGCGTCCCAGCAGGTAATACCGGAGGGCGAGGACCGCCCACTTGATTGCCAGGCACTCCTTTTCGATGGTACTGTAGCGCCCCTCACGCACCGACAGCTTGCGGCTAATGTACAAGACAGGGCGATCCTCCCCCTCCACCTGCTGGGACAAAACGGCCCCCAGCCCTCTGTCCGACGCATCCGTCTGCAACATAAAAGGGAGAGAAAAGTCAGGGGAGTGTAAAAGTGGCCCCCCACACAGTGCAGCCTTAACCTTAGAAAAAGCCCGCTGGCATTGCTCCATCCACTGGACCGGATCTGGTGCCCCCTTTTTAGTCAGATCAGTCAGCGGGCTGGTGACGTCCGAATAATTAGGTATAAACCTACGATAATAGCCAGCCAGCCCCAGGAACTGTCTCACCCCCTTTTTGGTCTTGGGCCTCGGGCAGGCCGCAATCGCTGCAGTCTTGTTAATTTGGGGACGCACCTGCCCGTTGCCCAAGTGGAAGCCCAGATACCGTACTTCCACCCGCCCAATCGCACACTTCTTCGGGTTGGCCGTGAGACCCGCCCACCTCAGCGACCTAAGGACGGCCCTCAGGTGTTGGAGGTGCCGTGGCCAGTCATTACTATAAATAATAATATCATCCAAGTACGCGGCCGCATAGGTGGCATGGGGGCGGAGGACCCTGTCCATCAGCCGCTGAAACGTAGCAGGAGCCCCAAACAGCCCAAAAGGAAGTGTGACGAATTGGTGTAAGCCGAACGGTGTGGAAAAGGCCGTTTTTTCACGGGATAATGGAGTCAAGGGGATCTGCCAATAACCCTTTGTTAAATCCAGTGTCGAGTAAAAACGAACCGTGCCTAGCCGATCGAGCAACTCATCAATACGAGGCATTGGGTACGCATCGAATTTAGACACCGCGTTGACTTTTCTATAGTCCACACAGAACCGGACCGACCCGTCGGCCTTGGGTACCAAGACCACCGGGCTGCTCCAGTCACTGTGGGACTCCTCGACGATGCCCATTTCGAGCATGGCCTCGAGTTCTTCCCGAACCACCTTTTTCTTGTGTTCGGGTAACCTGTAAGGGCGGCTACGCACTACCACCCCCAGGGGCGTCTCAATGTGGTGCTCTATGAGGTTAGTGCGGCCGGGCAGGGGTGAAAACACGTCCGAAAACTCGGTCTGCAACTGGGCAACCTCCGCGAGTTGGGTCGGGGAGAGGTGGTCTCCACAGGGGACCGGAGAGGGACGTGATGCCAATGTTCCTTTTTGAACCTCCGGCCCCAGCTCCGCCTTCTCTGGAACCACCGACACCAACGCCATGGGGACCTCCTCGTTCCAGAGTTTGAGTAGGTTGAGGTGGTAAATCTGTAGCGCCCCACCCCTGTCCATTCGTTTCACCTCATAGTCGACGTCCCCGACTCGCCGTGTGACCTCAAAGGGTCCTTGCCACTTGGCGACTAATTTAGAGCTCGATGTGGGCAAGAGTACGAGTACCTTCTCTCCCGGTGCAAACTCTCTAAGGCGCGTACCCTTGTCGTACAGGCGGGTTTGCCGTTCTTGGGCCTGCCGCAAATTCTCCTGGGTTAGTTGTGTGAGTGTGTGGAGTTTTGCACGCAGGTCAATAACATATTGAATTTCATTTTTGCTTGGTGAAAGTCCCTCCTCCCAATTTTCTCGCAGCACATTTAAAATGCCGCGCGGCTTACGCCCATATAGTAATTCAAACGGGGAGAACCCCGTGGAGGCTTGGGGGACTTCTCGCACTGCAAAGAGCAAGGGTTCGAGCCATTTATCCCAGTTACGCGCGTCCTCACTTACAAATTTCTTAATTATGTTTTTAAGGGTGCGATTAAACCGTTCCACTAAGCCGTCCGTTTGTGGGTGATAAACGCTGGTGCAGATCGGCTTAATACCTAATCAGTGTTCGTGACATAAACGAGGTGCCTTGGTCAGTCAGAATCTCTTTCGGGATTCCAACTCGGGAGATAACGCGGAAGAGTGCCTCCGCAATACTGCGTGCTGAGATATTGCGAAGAGGCACCGCTTCCGGGTATCGCGTTGCATAGTCCACCAGAACTAATATAAAGCGGTACCCTCATGTTGACCGATCTAATGGCCAGACGAGATCCATGCCAATTCTTTCGAACGGGGTCTCGATTAACGGTAGAGGGCGCAAAGGCGCTTTTGGAATGGCCGCTGGATTTACTAACTGGCATTCGCGGCATGCCGTACACCACCTACGGACATCGCCGCGAATCCCCGGCCAATAGAATCGGGCCATTATTCGGGCTAGTGTTTTATCCTGCCCTAAGTGTCCAGCCATGGGATTAAAGTGAGCTGCCTGGAATACCAATTCCCAGCGGCTCTTTGGAATTAAAAGCTGCGTGACTCGCTCTTTCGTTTGAGTGTCCTGCGTCACTCGGTATAATCTATCCTTCATAATCGCGAAGTAGGGGAAGGACGGCGTGGCGTTCGGCTGGAGCGTTTGACCATCGATTACTCTCACTTGGTCAAACGCATGCCGCAGAGTCTCGTCTCGCGATTGCTCTAACGGGAAATCCGCGAGGGATTCCCCGATAGAGAGAGGAGGAGCCGGCGGCTCCTCACTCTGGCGCGGAGATGACGTAGACGGCTCTGTGACAGCTGCTCCCGCCAAAGCGACACTGGGACCTCCCCCTGTCAAATGGCAGGACCCACTCTTGACTAAGTGTGTCATTAAACCCCGAAATCCCGGCCAATCCGTCCCCAAAATTAAAGAGTGGGTAAGGCGAGGATTAACCGCCGCCTTTACTATAAATTTTTCCCCTCTGAAAATAATGTGGACCGACACTAAAGGGTAGTTGTGAACATCCCCGTGCACACATAACACCTTCACCAATTGTGCTCCCCCCAATGCCTCGTCTTGCACCAGGTTTTGGTGGATTGAGGTCTGATTACAGCCCGAATCCACCAACGCCTGATATGTATCCCCTTGGATACTCACCGGTATGCGATACGCTCCGGCCCGATCGAGGGCGGCTCCTGGCGCGTTGGGGATCCGAACCACCGCGCCCACCTCCATTATCGAGCACTGCTGTTGGAGGTGGCCCGGTTCCCCGCAGCGCCAGCAAACCGGCCCGGGCTTCCTCTCTGCACTAGTGCTCTGGGGCTCACTCACCTGAGGGGGGGGAGAGACAGACACAGAAGGGAGACACGAAAGGGCACCGCGGGTGCGGCGGGCCGGCTGAGGTGGCGCCGGCCCCCATCTCCGCGGTGGGGGAATGGGGCGAGGAGAAGACACAGGAGGAGGGGAGAGAGAGAGAGAGAGGAGAGAAGAGAAGAGGTCGTCTGCTGTCCTGCCGTCGGGACAGCCGCCAGATGATCCTCCGCCAGCTCGATTGCCTGATCCAGCGACGCCGGGCGGTGGCACTGGACCCACTCTGTGGTTCCTGCTGGTAGACGCGCGACGAACTGTTCCAGTACCACCTGGTCGATGAGTCCCTCGGCGTCGCAGCTGTCGGCCCTCAACCACTGCCAGCAGGCGTCCCGGAGTTGCTGGCCAAACGCGAACGGACGGCCGACTTCCTCCAAGCGTAGAGCGCGGAAACGCTGATGATGTTGCTCCGGGGTGCGTCCCACCCGCTGGAGGATGGCCCGGTGAAGGTCCGCGTAGGCCAGCCGGCGGTCGGCGGGGAGCTGTAGTGCGGCCAGCTGCGCCTCTCCCGTTAGCAGGGGGAGGAGGCGCGCCACGCGTTGTTCCACCGGCCACCCCGAGGTCTCTGCTACCTGCTCAAAGAGCGTGAAGAATGCCTCGGGGTCGTCCTGCGGGCCCATCTTCGTGAGGGTGAGGGGGGAAGGGCCCGCGGCGGTGGAGTTGGTGGACCCCGCCGACGCGAGGAGGTGCCGGAACGCCCGACGATCTTCCTGTTGCGCCAGCACCAGGGCCTCGAACCGTTGTTCTTGCTCCTTTCGGAGGGCGAGCAGCCCCTGGTGCTGGCTCTGTTGGGCCGTGGCGAGGGTGTGGATCAGGTCGGTGAAGGTGGAGGACTCCATGGGGCTGTTGTCTTCTGTGCTCATTTCCCGGGTTTCGGCACCACTGTGGCAGTTCGTGTAAATGGGTGGAGCACAGAAGGACGGCAGGACAGAACTGAGAGTACAAAAAAACTCTTTATTCAGCTTTTCAGCTGTCAATACACACACGCGCACACATCAGCTATCTGCTGTGGAGAGACTCCCTCTGCTCTCACTCTCTCTCCTTAAGAAGGGCGCGGTCACTGGGAAGACACACAAACACATCAATTAACAACAGGTGTAATGATTCTGCCACTTAACTTCCCCGACTCCGCCCTCCTGTCACAGACCGATGCTAGACCACGCCCCCGCTGCCACAACAAGTTTGTCAGGAACTTCAGTTCTGTAGCAGCGCCCATTTCGGATCTCACCAGAAAGACAGGTGGATCCTTTGTCTGGTCTCCTCAGGCGGAAAAGGCATTCAGGGACCTCAAGCAACGCTTCTGCATGGCACCCATTCTGGTCCTCCCGGATACTTCGCAACCATTCGTCGTCGAGGTAGATGCCTCGGACAGTGGCGTCGGCGCGGTCCTCTCTCAATGTTCGGATGGAAGGTTGCACCCCTGCGCATACTTCTCCCACCGCCTGAGCCCTGCGGAGTCCCGGTATGATGTGGGGGATCGGGAACTGCTCACAGTTAAACTGGCCCTTGAGGAGTTGAGGCACTGGCTGGAGGGAGCACAACATCCATTCCTGGTTTGGACAGACCACAAGAACCTGGAGTACCTCCAGCAAGCCAAGAGACTTAATCCACGACAGGCTAGGTGGGCCTTGTTCTTTAGCCGATTTAACTTCACCCTATCGTACCGCCCTGGCTCTAAGAACACCAAACTGGACGTGCTTTCCAGGCTATTCTTGTCCAACAACAGGGAAAGTGAAGTTGGACTTATCATCCCTGTGTCCCAGATTGTGGCCCCTGTCAGCTGGGGTGTTGAGGAGGCCATCCGACAAGCTCAATGCCAGGACCCCGGCCCTGGGACGGGGCCACCGGGCCTCTTGTATGTCCCTCATCAAGCCCGGGCCAAGGTTCTCCAGTGGGGTCACTTGTCCCCTCTCACCGCCCACCTGGGAGCTCGGAGGACTCTGGACTTCTTGAGAAGACGCTTCTGGTGGCCAAGCATGGAGAAGGAAGTGAGGTAATTCGTCCTGTCCTGCGAGGTGTGCACCAGAAGCAAGAACCCACGACAGCATCCTCAGGGCCTCCTGCATCCTCTGCCCATTCCCCGGCGTCCCTGGTCCCACGTGGCAGTCGACTTCATCACGGGTCTTCCTGACTCACAAGGTAACACTGTCATTTTGGTTATCGTCGACAGATTCTCTGCCCGCCACTTCATACCGCTGTGCAAACTCCCTTCTGCTCTTGAAACTGCCAAACTTATATTTACCCATGTCTTCCGAGTCTTTGGTCTCCCACAGGACATCGTCTCAGACCGGGGGCCCCAGTTCTCCTCCTCCTGAGTGTGGTGCAGGTTCTGCAAACTCATCGGGGCCACTGCCAGCCTCTCTTCTGGGTTCCACCCCCAGTCCAATGGCCAGACTGAGAGGCTCAACCAAGACCTGGAAACCACCCTGCGAGGCCTGGTGATGGATAACATGACATCGTGGAGCACCTGGCTGCCATGGGCAGAGTACGCCCACAACACCCTGCAGTCATCGGCCACCAAGCTGTCGCCGTTCCAGTGCCAATACGGGTTCCAGCCACCTCTGTTCCTGGAACAGGAGGAGGACGCTGGGGTGCCCTCGGTCAACCAATATGTGAGACGGTGTCGCAAGACCTGGAGCAAGGTCAGGAGGACCCTCATCCAGACCTCCAGGGCCAACCAGACTCAGGCCAACTGCCATAGAAGGCCTGCCCACGTTTTCCGCCCTGGGCAGTGGGTTTGGCTGTCCGCCAAGGACCTTCCGCTGCAGGTGGAGAACCGCAAGCTTGCTCCTCGCTACATTGGCCCCTTCAAGGTGGTGCACAGGGTGAACCCTGTTGCCTACCGGCTCCAGTTGCCCCGGACTCTAAGGATCAACCCCACATTCCATGTTTCCCTGTTGCGGCCCGTACTGTCATCTATGTATGCCCCTGCCCCTAGGAATCCCCCGCCCCCCGCATCTTCCAGGGTCAGACTGTGTTCACTGTGCACCGCCTGCTTGACTCCCGCCGGGTCCGCGGTGGGCTCCAATACCTAGTGGACTGGGAGGGCTATGGCCCTGAGGAGCGCTGTTGGGTCCCCGCCCAGGACATTTTAGATAAAGAACTTTGTCGGGACTTCCATTTGGCCCATCCTGAGAGCCCTGGGAATGTCAGGAGACGCTCCTTGGGGGGGTCCTGTTAGAACTTGGACTTTGTTGGCCTCTAGAGGCCACTATCATTCCTTTTTTGTTGTCATGTTTGTTTTGACTGTTAGAGGCCGCTATTGTTTCTGTGTGTTGTGTTTTGTTTTTCCATGTGCCTTGTGCCCCGCCTAGTCCTCATTATTGTCACCTGTGTTCTATTTAGTTTGTGTATTTATACTCCCTCAGTTTGGCCTCTAGTCACGGAGTCTTTTTGCTATGCTGTTTAGTGCTAGTTACCTCTGTCCCATGTGCCTTGCCTATGTCCTTGTGTTCTTTGTATTTTTGCTTTCTTTTGGACTTTGTGGATTTTGTTTTTGACTTTTTGGATCTTCTGAGCGTTTGGATTTTTACCCCTTTTTTTCTGGTTATTAGCTTTTGTATTGACTTTGAACTTTTGGATTTTTTATTTTTTCCCTTATATCTTCTGAGCATTTTGGATTATACTTTTTGGATTTTTGCATTGTAAATAAACTGTTTTTTTGCTACTCTACTTTCGCCTCATGCCTCTGCACTTGAGTCATTCCCCTGGTGGCCTAGTGGGGGTTTGCTGGATCATTACACCAGCAACCCAGGTTTGATTCCCAGCAAAACCCTAACATTTTCTTTGGACTCAGGTTGACAGGTCTGTGGTCCATGTTCAGGCCAGCATTTGGTATGGCTCTCAAGTCTCTAATGAGTGGCCTTGTTGTCACCCTTGCTAGAATGAAGTCTATCTGCAAGGCAGTCTGAAGACGGTTCCACCTGTACCAGGTGTACACCTGGCTGGGCCTGTGCTGGTAGAAAGTGTTAGTCACAAACAGCTGGTACGCTACACACAGGTTCAGTACATGCTCACCATTATAATTACAGTCTGTTGCTGTGTCACTGTGAGTGCTGAGATATGGTTCCCATGGTGTTCTTCTCTTCCCTGTTCTCCTGTTAAAGTCTCCCATCACAAAGATGTCCTCAGTGTCTGGAACCTTGCCTATCACCCCTGATAGAGTCTCAAAAAATTCATCCTTCTCTTCATCTGTGTAGCTATCATTGCAGGGGGCATATATCTGGATGTAACTGGATGTCTTCTGTCCTTGCCGCACTCTAATCTTCATGATGTGCTCTGTCACACACTCTGTGTCCAAGAGGTTCTTGGCTACATCAGAATGTAGAATGAAAGCCACCCCATGAGATGCTCTTTGCTGCACATATACACCAGACCAAGTAATGACATGTCTGGAGTCTCGTTCTTTCATTCCTCTTCCTTTTTTCTGCAGTCTGATATCCCCATGATTAAGATTTTCTGTCTTTGCATAAACTCGACCACTTCTGGCTCCTTGTCTTTAAGTCCACAAACATTCCATGTTCCTATCTTATGTTCGTTAATTTGAAGGTGAAATTAGAGTCAGGTGTTTTCAATCAATGGGATGACAATCAGGTGTGAGTGGCACCCTGCTTTATTTAAAGAACAGGGATCTATCAAAGTCTGATCTTCACAACACATGTTTGTGGAAGTGTATCATGACACGAACAAAGGAGATTTCTGAGGACCTCAGAAAACCATTGTTGATGTTCATCAGGCTGGAAAAGGTTACAAACCCATCTCTAAAGAGTTTGGACTCCACCAATCCATAGTCAGACAGATTGTGTACCAATAGAGGAAATTTAAGACCATTGTTACCCTCCCTAGGAGTGGTCAACCAACAAAGATCACTCCAAGAGCAAGGCGTGTAATAGTCGGCGAGGTCACAAAGGACCCCAGGGTAACTTCTAAGCAACTGAAGGCCTCTCTCACATTGGCGAATGTTAATGTTCATGAGTCCACCATCAGGAGAACACTGAACAACAATGGTGTACATGGCAGGGTTGCAAGGAGAAAGCCACTGCTCTCCAAAAAGAACATTGCTGCTCATCTGCAGTTTGCTAAAGATCACATGGACAAGCCAGAAGGCTATTGGAAAAATGTTTTGTGGACAGATGAGACCAAAATAGAAATTTTTGGTTTAAATGAGAAGCGTTATGTTTGGAGAAAGGAAAACACTGCATTCCAGCATAAGAACCTTATCCCATCTGTGAAACATGGTGGTGGTAGTATCATGGTTTGGGCCTGTTTTGCTGCATCTGGGCCAGGATGGCTTGCCATCATTGATGGAACAATGAATTCTGAATTATACCAGTGATTTCTAAAGGAAAATGTCAGGACATCTGTCCATGAATTGAATCTCACGAGAAGGTGGGTCATGCAGCAAGACAACGACCCTAAGCACACAAGTCATTCTACCAAATAATGGTTAAAGAGGGATAAAGTTAATGTTTTGGAATGGCCAAGTCAAGGTCCTGACCTTAATCCAATGGAAATGTTGTGGAAGGACTTGAAGCGAGCAATTCATGTGAGGAAACCCACCAACATCCCAGAGTTGAAGCTGTTCTGTACGGAGGAACGGGCTAAAATTCCTCCAAGCCGGTGTGCAGAACTGATCAACAGTTACCGCAAACGTTTAGTTGTAGTTATTGCTGCACAAGGGGGTCACACCAGATACTGAAAGCAAAGGTTCACATACTTTTGCCACTCAAAGATATGTAATATTGGATCATTTTCCTCAATAAATAAATGACCAAGTATAATATTTTTGTCTCATTTGTTTAACTGGGTTCTTTGTATCTACTTTTGGACTTGTGTGAAAATGTGATGATGTTTTCGGTGATATTTATGCAGAAATATAGAAAATTCTAAAGGGTTCACAAACTTTCAAGCACCACTGTATCCACAATTCACATTTATGCACTGTAAAGGAATATCATAATTACAGATTTGAACATATGATACATAATTGTAGGTCACGCATGCCTGTTTTAAACAAGAAATAAAATAGATTACTGTCCTTATTTTGTCTTTATCCATTTGCATTCCCACAGGGCCTGTTTTATTGCTAGGGATAACTTGAACTGTCGGGGAAATTCATATTACACCAGCTTCACAGACTGGCTTGTAACTGATGACATACGTGATTCACATGCTCATTAATTGAAGGAGAATAAACTATGACTCATTCATTCAGCATATCCCTGAGGACCTCGTTAACAAATGCTTGAAAGATAGAAGGAGCACTGACCAGGTCATAAGCCATAACCTGATAGTCATAGGGACCTGTCATGTTTATGAATGCAGTCTTCCATTTCTCTCTCTCTCTCTCTCTCTCTCTCTCTCATATACATCAGGTTATAGGGGTTCCATGCATCTAATTGGATAACTAAACTGGCATGTCTAAATTGCACCACTGCATCGGGTCAAAGACGGGGTTGGATATATGATAACTCCCTGAGCTCACCCACAGGGGAAGTGGAGCACTTAAGGTCCTTATGGACTGTCTGAGTTATGTTTATCTGGTGCTTGTCTTCTGTGAAGCTGGAGCAATATTTTCTATGCATATGATTAATTATTTTTTTTTAATGTGTGTGTGTGTGTTTCTAAAATGCTACTTCGTAATAACATCTGCAATTACTCCTCCAGCCCATTAAAGGGCAGCCTCACCAAAATATTGATTGTCAAGCTCAATTACTCACTGAACTTGTTTTACATTTACTCACACATGTCGTCATATCGTAGGCATATCGGGTGAAAATTCAAATTCAACTCAAACTGCTCTCACTGAATTCAGAATTGAATGCATAATAACAGACTTTTTACAGGATTAAAATATGTTCACCCGTTCTTGAGATATTACAAATCAAAGTTTGAAAAAAAACTGTTTAATTTTTATTAAACTGCTGTAATATTCTGTATGAGGGTCACATGGTCCAAAATGGGCCTCATTAACCAATGAGATCAAATGTTTTTTCTTAATAACCTTTTAGTTTTTCAAGATATTTACATGGAAATTGGCGGCACATAGATGGCTGTATACTGAATACAAAATTTGAAAAAGTAGGAAAAACAAATTATACAAATTAGTAATTGATTAGCATGAAGCATGACTGCATCCCAGTTGACCATTCTCTATCAAAATAAAAAAGTAATAAAAGATTATTTCTAATCCCCTCTTTGTGCTCTGTAGGCCTTTGTATTTCTCAGTAGAGCCAACTAATGTTAATATATAAGAATATAAATGATTATTTTGATTAATATTCACAGCTTTCAAGGCGAACCTCAAAAAAAACTGTCTGATCCACATCCAATAAACAATTCACACTAACTGAACTGAAATTGACACTCGCATCTCTGACTTCAGGTTTTTTAAAATCTCATTCTGACCACTAAGATCTCAATATTTTTCATCAAAACAACTCCAGTTATATTCTAAAATCGTTATTTATTTACATGAATCAGTTTGATTTGAAAAAAAAAGTAGGTAAAGCTCTGAAAAATCACTTCAAAGTCTCCCGTGAATCAAAACATCAAAACTAGCAGACGGAAAATTTTGCTGAATCCTTCATCAGAAACAGTGAGAGCGAGAGAACATCCCTATAAAAGTGATCTGATTGATATTGATGAGTAATCCAGTGGGAAACTGATCAGAAGAGAGATAGATAGAGAGAGAGAGAGAGAGAGCCTGACTGCTTTCCCGTGACTCAAAAAGAAAAGCGCCGGCAGTTTCCTGACGTCCTGCGAGCAGAGTTTTTACTTTGTTGTACCGACTTCAACCTGCCGTTACTCCCAAAGTACTGAACAGATCTTAACCAGATACATTTCTTCGGAAAGCAGAGATTGTACGATTTTTAATGATCATATTCACAATAGACAATATTCAAGCGTTAAGCAATGACAGGTTTGGAAACTTAGCCCATGTTTACATTAGACCGTATCAGCGGATCATCAGATTAACGTTTTTAAAACGATTAGTGTGCACACAGCAACACCAATACACGATTCGCGTGCACACAGCAACACCAATACACGGATACGCTCGGCTCCACAGGCATCCTGCGCTCCAAATCACTCCGCCCTGAACAGCAAGTGCCCTCTGGAGGGTGCGCACTCCGGCCTTGCGCAGCTCACAGAGCGCGCGAGTGTAGTGCACAAGCTGTGATTCGGGACTGAGCCGCTGTGTGTGTGATCCCAGCGCATATCGGGTATGCGCGTCACTTACCACTTGCAAGTGGAAGGATGGCAAGCCTAAAGACAATCATAACTACACAATGGGCAGTATTTGCATCAGTATTTGCAGTATTTTCATACTTTTATACTCTTTAATGAAAGGTGATACAAGGCAGAAGTCCGCGCCGTTTTTCAGCAGTCATGTCACATGACCAACGCCAGCGAATCAGGAAGGTGGATGTCACAGTGACGTTGTCCAATGACGACGCCAGCTAGAGCTCAGCACAGCGTATCCGCGTATTCTCAATGTTTACACAGCACCGGAGCTGACACAATCTGGATTGAATACGTGGACCCTGGCGGATTCCCGTTTCCCGGCGTTTCCAGGCGGTTTAATGTAAACGGACAGTGCATCCGCGAAGAAAACGAGACAGATACGGTCTAATGTAAACTTGGCCTTAGATGAGCGTCTGGATGGACTATTTTCACAGCACGGCCAGCGAGTGTCTGATACGCCGACTTGTTTTACATTTCCTCACACTCATCGGTCCTGAGCCATGTTTTGATTATGGTTTCTCTGACAGTGTCTGAACTGAACCATTTTATTTGTTTACTTTTGTGATAGAGATTGCCTTTTTCCTGTGCTGTGATTGGTTATTGACCTCTACCTGGTTCGCAATCTTGCTACTTAGATTGAGATTTGGATTTCTCTGCCTGTTTTGTAAATCTGTTCCAGATTGCTGCATTGCAGGTTCTTAATTATAGTGATAATTATAAGCTAATTTATGATGGATTATACTCTCTAGTTGCTGCTTTAGCTCCCAAGTACAATAACAGGATTTAATAAATCCCTTCTGCTTCACTCGACTGCAGAGAGGCAGAAACTCTTACAGGAAACGAGTGTGTTCTGGATTTGAATGTGTCCGAGGCGGTTGGCTCTCACAGGGAGGTACAGGTGGGGGGTTTGACATTTATGCTATTGAGATGAATACACTATTTGCAAGCCACATCCTGTAATCATATTCTTGCCCTTTTCTCTCAGCCTTTCACCAGCATCCAACCGAGAACAGGATTTTAAAAGTGGACCAGAATAACAGCATAAAGGTTCAGAAAAAATGTAGGATACATGGCAAGCCATAACAAGCTTAATAAAGAACTAATTATAATTTATTTACTGATGGAAATACACACCAGTCTAATCAGGCTCAAACTTGTCCTTGTACAATAAAGGTCATGAACATGAAAACTATATAAATAACTGAAAAAAACCCCCCAACACTTCCATCAAATGTTCAAATGTATTTTTTCAACGTGACTTTTTTCCCTTTTACTCTTCCAGCCCTGTCAACACAATAACTCGGAAAATGTAAATGTGAGACCCAGAGCTCCTGCTGAGTGAAGTCACCAAAGGACATGTAGCACTGAGGTGGAGAACAAAACAAGAAACACACATGCAAACAGTGTCATTGAGTTTCCCAGAAGAGACTGACAGCTAGCTTGGGTATGAGTCTCTAGTGACAACAGCATCTGAAAGGAAGTCAGATCTTTAGTGCTGTTGGCATTGACACAACCTAATTTGGTTGTTTTTCCCAAAAAGTAAGGAAAACAGGAACTGTGGCAAGTCATTGCGTTTGGTGCAATTTCATCATCATCATCATCATCTGACTGCCATCGGGATAGATGACACAATGCTCTGCCATAGGGGCCTATCAGGCATTGCCCAAGCTAATTCCTCAAAGACTAAGCTGGAGTCTCTGGATAGAATATCAGGGAATGTTAAAGGTCTATTTCCCCTTTTTGGGCACGGTAATCTCCATAGAATGGCATCAGAGATGATTTGATCTTGTGCCCAGAAACAATGGCCGGCAAACCTAGCTCTCCTTTGTGCCACTATTCTAAAGATGGACAGGACTTCACCATAGATCACAGTTTTGGTTGGATGGTCTTTCCAGGATAGGTTTTTCACCCGCATTAGCAGTCTTGTGTACAGTATGTGCCATCAAGGTGTTTTTCAAGTTCTTTACTAATGATCCATGTTTCAGCACCATAAAGTAGAGCGGCGGCTACAATTATCAACACCGTTCCACAATTATCGACACCTTAACTATCTTTTGGCCATTGCAAAAGTACAAAAGACTTTCAATAAATTGTGCATGAATAATTACTCAAACTTCCACTGGAAAAAAAAAAGAAAGAATTGATTCCCGATTACTTAGCGTATCAGATCACGTGACACCATTCCACAAGTACTGAGACCCTTGTCCACAGTTATAGACACCGTTCCACAATTATTGACACCCAGATGATTATTTATATTAAAAAAATCCATATGTAGTATTAAGTTCACAAAACATAGTTTTTATTTAAAATTTGTTTGACATAGACTTATACTGAGTATAAAATATATTTTATATAAATATATGGATGTCGGCGCTTCTGTAAATGAGGAAGTAATTCTAATGTTTGTAAACAAATGAACTGATAATGTTTAACCTGCGTCAGAAAATCTTTTTCTTCCACTTTCTAAGTATTTTCATAGATCACATTTTGTTCATCATTTGTTGTTGTTTGTATTAATTTCTAGTTTTGTCGTTTACCAATAAATGTCAACAGGCTGTTGACACTGTAACCACATGAACAGCCAGGTCAAAGGTCGCATGTCATTCCTCGAACCAAAATATAAAATGTCTACTGATATTGTAATATGTGGTAGAGATTTACAACAAACTGCAAAAATATATTTTCTGAATGGAATCGAAAAATCTGAATATTTCAAGTATGTTTTTTTTTTTATATGCTCAGAATTGAATTCTGGTTGAATTCTATTTATTGCAATCAGATTCCAAACACTATAAACATTCCATTCTGTTATGAATCAGAAAAAAAATTATTATAAATCACAGCATTTTTTAAAAAAGTTGTTGGAGCCATTTGTGCTATTTATGTTATTCTGTATTTTGTTAGTATGATTAAGATTAACAGTGATATGGCCCAGGTCTGTCTCTGTCACGGGGTGCTTTGGTAATGTGGGCACAGATTCACATAGCTCCACCTACTTTGACTTCTCAGCTCACCTATACAGGTAGTAGGGAACGGGTGGTTTTGAATCAGCTGCCAGGAGTAGAAGGGACACAGTTTTTTGAGTGTGGTTGTGGATATGTTAAACACTTAAAGACAATAAACGTTTAAATGGGAAAAGTCATCCACACTTCATTAACAGTCACTGCTCCTGTCAAAGCAGCTCCGTGCAAATTGAACTGCGTCGGAGGCCACAATAAAAGTACTTCATCTACTTCAACAATGTTACACAAAGATTGATCCATAACAGTTGTAAATGTCACTTAATTCCACAGGGTGTTGATAATGGTGGACACTGGTGAAAGTGATCACTATTATCGACACCTCATGTGACTTCTCAAACGCGCATTTAGATATAAAATGGCGACTGTCAAATGAAAGAGTATGAAACTAAGTAGGTTTCGACAAGGAGATCATGAAATATCAGTGAATTTGATCAGTAAAAACATGTCCATGATCTTTTCACCATGCTTACCTGCGATGATAATGTCCGGGTTTTCCTCAACCTCCTGATTGTGCTAAAAAAAATTCCGTCTCATGTAACGAGCTGTGTCATCAGATGACAAGCTCAAAGGGTGTGTGTGTGTGTGTGTGTGTGTGTGTGTGTGTGTCTTCCAGTTGATTAATTAACCAATAATAATTGTTGGAACCGAAACTCACCTTTGTAAAATTGTTTTTTTATTGGTAAATCTGAAAAGGTGTCAATAATTATGGACTGTTGATAATTGTAGCTTCCGCTCTAGTATGCTTTCAACACAGGCCCGAAAGAAGCTAACCTTGGTAGATTTGGCGATGTCTGACTGCCATATATGATTTAATCTGTTGCATACGGCCCACACTTGGCCCTTTCTTGATATAAAGTCCTTTTTACTGTCAGCAACAAAAGATTCAAGATATTTAAAGTCGTTCACCTCTTTTATAATAGAACCGTTTCTTGAGTGGCTCAGATTGTGGTCCCCATCTTCATTTATAGCCATGCATTCCATCTTGTTTGTACTGAGCACAAGACCAATCTTCATTACTGCTTCTTCTAGAGACAGGAGGAGCTCCTGTGCTGATGTCAGCTGCTTGGCTATAAGAGCAATGTTGTCAGCGTAGTCTAGGTCAGTTAGGTGCTGACAGCTCTGATGACCAGATCGTCTGCCTATGGCAAGACCCTTATGGCTGATGGTGTCAACCGATTGTCTTCGGACATAGTCCACAGCGATGACAAAAAGAAAAGGAGCAAGTGTATTACCTTGGAGTATACCTGCTGTTGTTGGAAATAACTTTGGTGGACTGTCGAGAGTCTGTACAAAGCATGATGGATTATGGTACATAACCGCAATCACCTTGACTATCTCCTCTGACACTCCATAACTGAGTAGGACATGGATCACTTTCCTATTCACACTATCAAATGCAATTTAACAACATTACATTGACACTATGACAAATATCATGCATCACATAGCAAATAATTTGGCTATCACCATCAATAAAGGGGAAGAATCTACTTGACAAAGAATTTTCTTGACCAATTATGCTGAGAATTAACTTCCAGTAAGAGTATGACACATGCTGCATAATTGTTAGCACCGTTTTGCTTTTCAAGCCAAGACAAAGCTTCAGTGATGGCTACAATGACTTATTGTATAAATAATGATAAAGGGGCAGGACTTCCTCAAAGTTCCCAGCCAATTACAACTGACTTTATTTATATGCGCCATTCTGTTATTGGACTTGTTGTAGGGCGTCAGGCGGTAGAGAGTGTTATCGAACATACAGTATGACTCTCCCATAAAATCTCCCACAGGGGATCAAGTGAGTGTGAATATCAGAGATTATTATCCATACAGGACACTGTTTTCGATGGAATAAAAACATGTTCTATTCCCTTCTAGCGGGTTTCATTCATTTGGTTTCATAGGATGCAGTATTGTTAGTGTATTGCTTGTCCTACATTTATTATGCCACTCTACCCAATGGAGAATGAACATTGAATATGATTTATAATATTGCATGGTTGTCAAGACAACATGACATCACACGTCAGAGAAGTAAAACTTCTGTGATGATTTGTAAACAAACATGGCCGCCAGGTTTACTTCGTTAAATACGGAAGATTTTGAGAGAATTTTGAAAGAGAAAGACACGTTGAACACCTGAAAGGAATGTGTATGTATAATCATAATAATAATATTGGCTGGATTTTTTTTCATGGCCTATCAGATATATTCCATTCGGCTACTCGTCTTCGACTCATTCAGTATAATGCTAACTGGATGGAATATATCTGATATACCATTCAATGCCAGCCAATATTATTTAAATATCATTTACATCATTTTCATCCTCATCAGTGCCTTGTGCACTGTGGATTGGGGGCGGAGTCAGTTTGAAAAGACTGCCCCCCTGGTGAAAAATAAATGTGCTAAGTGTACTAAAATTTAGCATACTTTTGTGTACTTGAAGCCACACTAATCATCAATATACTTCAAGTGTGTTTATGATTAGTTAACTTGAGGCATGCTATTTTGGAACAACTAATTTTGTACGAAATATATTTTAATTGCAATTAAAATGTAGAAAAGTGCAACTTTAAGTGTATTTAGTGTATTTTATGTGCTAAATTACATATAACTTTCACTTAAAGTATATTTTAGTATAATATATTTCTATAAAGTGTAAAATAGTATAATTATTTTAAAGTGTGTTAAAAGTGTTAGCGTGAAAGCATGATGTTAGTATACGTTTTATATATTTACAAAAAGTACAATTTGTGTAAGTACATTTTCAATATACTATTGAAAATATGAATATACTTTAAATACAATAAAGTACATTTATTTTTCACCAGGGCCCCCACAGGATAGAAATATTACATGATTGGATAAAAGTGTTCAGTCATAAAAAAAACCCTGCAGTTCATTGTGGTGCTTTACTTTAAGGGGAAGGCCTACATGGAGCCAAATCATGAAAAAAAGCAAAACTATCTGAGGAATTCATGCCCTAATGGTTAAAGAAGCAGCTTTGGGAAGAAAAGGTCACCATTCCTGCTGCTCCAGGCTTTGATTCCCTGGAACAGCAGGAATGGCTCAAGTGCCCTTGAGCAAGTCACCTAACCCCTAACTGCTCCCCAGGCTGCTCTGGATATGTTGTACAGTGGTGCTTGAAAGTTTGTGAACCCTTTAGAATTTTCTATATTTCTGCATAAATATGACCTAAAACATCATCAGATTTTCGCACAAGTCCTTAAAGTAGATAAAGAGAACCCAGTTAAACAATGGCAAAAATATTATACTTGGTCATTTATTTATTGAGGAAAATGATCCAATATTGCATATCTGTGAGTGGCAAAAGTATGTGACCCTTTGCTTTCAGTATCTGGTGTGACCCCCTTGTGCAGCAATAACTGCAATGAAACGTTTGCAGTAACTGTTGATCAGTCCTGCACACCGGCTTGGAGGAATTTTAGCCCATTCCTCCGTACAGAACAGCTTCAACTCTGGGATGTTGGTGGGTTTCCTCACATGAACTGCTCGCTTCAGGTCCTTCCACAACATTTCCATTGGATTAAAGTCAGGACTTTGACTTGGCCATTCCAAAACATTCACTTTATTCTTCTTTAACCATTCTTTGGTAGAACGACTTGTGTGCTTAGGGTCATTGTCTTGCTGCATGACCCACCTTCTCTTGAGATTCAGTTCATGGACAGATGCAGATGTCCTGACATTTTCCTTTAGAATTTGCTGGTATAATTCAGAATTCATTGTTCCATCAATGATGCCAAGCCATACTGGCCCAGATGCAGCAAAACAGGCCCAAACTATGATACTACCACCACCATGTTCCACAGATGGGATAAGGTTCTTATTCTGGAATGCAGTGTTTTCCTTTCTCCAAACATAACGCTTCTCATTTAAACCAAAAAGTTCTATTTTGGTCTCATCCGTCCACAAAACATTTTTCCAATAGCCTTCTGGCTTGTCCACATGATCTTTAGCAAACTGCAGATGAGCAGCAATGTTCTTTTTGAAGAGCAGTGGCTTTCTCCTTGCAACCCTGCCATGCACACCATTGTTGTTCAGTGTTCTCCTGATGGTGGACTCATGAACATTAACATTAGTCAATGTGAGAGAGGCCTTCAGTTGCTTAGAAGTTACCCTGGGGTCCTTTGTGATCTCGCCGACTATTGCATGCCTTGCTCTTGGAGTGATCTTTGTTGGTCGACCACTCCTGGGGAGGGTAACAATGGTCTTGAATTTCCTCCATTTGTACACAATCTGTCTGACTGTGAATTGGTGGAGTCCAAACTCTTTAGAGATGGTTTTGTAATCTTTTCCAGCCTGGTAAGCATCAACAACACTTTTTCTGAGGTCCTCAGAAATCTCCTTTGTTTGTGCCATGATACACTTCCACAAACATGTGTTGTGAAGATCAGACTTTGATAGATCCCTGTTCTTTAAATAAAACAGGGTGCCCACTCACACCTGATTGTCATCCCATTGATTGAAAACACCTGACTCTAATTTCACCTTCAAATTAACTGCTAATCCTAGAGGTTCACATACTTTTGCCACTCACAGATATGTAGTATTGGAAAATTTTTCCTCAATAAATAAATGACCAAGTATAATATTTTTGTCTCATTTGTTAAACTGGGTTCTCTTTATCTACTTTTAGGACTTGTGTGAAAATCTGATGATGTTTTAGATCATATTTATGCAGAAACCTAGAAAATTCTAAAGGGTTCACAAACTTTCAAGCACCACTGTACATCACTCTGGATAAGAGAGTTCGCTCAATACCAATAATCTAATGTAAAAATAAATTGCACTGGGTTGTAATCTCTATCTTCTTTATCTAATGTTCAGTGTTTGTCATTAAGTAGCTAAATACATTACTGACTGCTCTGAAAAAAATTGCAAAATATATTTTGGTGACATTTTTGGCAAGTGGTGAAAGAACCTGTTGGGTTATAATAAATATCTTGTCAAATTCATGACATAACATGATTAAAACTAAAAACTGTGTTAACAGGGGCGTGGTCACATGTTGTATGTGGGCGGAGTGGAGGCAGTTTAACCTCCAGCCTATTTATGTGCTTTTTGTGCTTTCAGTGATGCTTTGCATTAGAGAGAGAGAGAGAGAGAGAGAGAGAGAGAGAGAGAGATGGAGCTAATGGAGTCAACATAAACGCAAATCTCACCTTGATCTTGATCCGAGTGAGCCGTGAGCAGCTTAGAGATTTTGGTTGATTTCCTGTGATATTGAAAAGCAGTTCATGAAAAGCACTCATTAGATCAGAAGTCAGGAGTCAGTACCAAGTAAAAAGTATTCCTCTTCAACTTCATTATTCAAGGGCAAATCTATAGAATCTTCTTGATTTTCATTGAGAAATTTAATTACAGAAGATGTGTGAAGTAGATTTTGGATTTTTATTCATGTATATTAACCTCATGAAGAAACTGATTACGGTATCTAATTCATCAGTTATTTGTTAAACACATCTCAAGTTAAGTTTGATGTGTCTGGAGATAGGAGACCTTGAAACTGTGCAGATCATTGTGTCTGGAGTTGAGAAGAACTGCCCTAATCCTTCCTCCATCATTTGTCGTGGCTGAGTATTGACAGGAAATGAAAGATTCATGCGCTTGCTGGTCTCACCTAGAGCATAAACCTTTCCCATAATTCAAAGCTGATTGCTTACAGCCTGAAGTGTGTGTGTGTGTGTGTGTGTGTGTGTGTGTGTGTTGGGAATACTGATTAAACACATTAAACCTGGAGTTCAAGATGCTTTGCCCTTGTAAAAAGATCATCACTTCTACTAAGAGAAACATGAAGAATGCTTTTAAACAATCCCAGTTAGAGAATACAGTTCCGCATATCTGCTTCACTCTGCTCCAAAGTCACAACATCAGAACCTGGCTTCATTTATTTTTCTGTGGAGTCGTTTGAAGAGTTCATTATTTCTCACTTTTGTTCCATTGATTATTGCCTATCAACTTCCTTTCAGATAGACCACAGGCAGTAAAGGTGGAGAACCACATCTCTGCCCATCACCCTCAGCACTGGAGCAACCAGGGATGTGTTCTGAGCCCCCTGCTGTACTCTCTGTACACATACGATTGCGTAGCCTCATCAGATTCCACCACCATTATCACATTTGTTGACAATACTGTTGTGGTAGGTTGATCTCACATAACAGTGAGGAGGTCAGGAACCTGGAGAACTGGTGCCAGGACAACAACCTCCTCCTAAATGTCAGCAAGACAAAGGAGCTGATCATGGACTTCTGCACAAAGCAGTGAAGGAACTCCAAGCCCCTCAACAACAACAGGACCACAAAGTAGAGAGTGGATAGTTTTCAGTATCTGGATGATCACAACATACAAAACCTCTCATGGTCCTGCCACATCAATGTCCTGGTAAAGAAGGCCCACCAGCAACTGTTCCATCGAAGACGTCTCAGAGACTTTGGTCTTAGATTAGATTAGATTAGATTAGATTAGATTAGATAAAACTTTATTGATCCCTTTGGGAGGGTTCCCTCAGGGAAATTAAGATTCCAGCAGCATCATTACAGGATAAACAGAGAAAAGAAATAGAGAAAAACTTCTAAATAAATTAAAATAAATTAAGTATTTACATATACAAATATAAAAGAATAAGATATGGGGAAGAGAGGAAGGGGAGGGGGGAAAGGGGGAAGTGGGATTAGGGTAAGTGTGTGTGTGTGTGTGGGGGAAGCAGGAAAGTTATTGCACTTTATATTGCACATTATATTGCACATTGTCCAGTATTGCTTATTGTCAGGCTAGGCTACTGCTCCTTCCCATCCTCTGTCCTCCTGTTACCTCCCCCCCCCCAGAGAGGAGTTGTACAGTCTGATGGCATGAGGGACAAAGGAGTTTTTGAGTCTGTTCGTCCTGCACTTGGGAAGGAGCATTCGGTCACTGAACAGGCTCCTCTGGTTGCTGATGACGGTGTGCAGAGGGTGACTGGCATCGTCCATGATGTTCAATAGTTTGTCCATAGACCTCTTCTCTGCCACTGTCACCAGAGAGTCCAGCTTTATGCCGACCACAGAGCTGGCCCGCCTGATCAGTTTGTCCAGCCTGGATGTGTCCTTCTTGGATGTGCTGCCCCCCCAGCACACCACGGTGTAAAACAGGACACTGGTGACCACAGACTGATAGAACGTCCACAGGAGTTTCCTGCAGCAAAGAACCGCAGCCTCCTAAGGAAGTATAGCCTACTCTGTCCCTTCCTGTATAAGTGATTGGTGTTGCAAGTCCAGTCCAGCTTGCTGTCCAGCCACAGCCCGAGGTACTTGTAGGAATCCACAGCCTCCACCTCGACTCCCTTAATCAGAACTGGTTGTGACCTTGGTCTGGACCTCCCAAAGTCAATGACCAGCTCCTTGGTCTTCGAGGTGTTGAGCTGCAGATGGTTCCTTTGCACCACACAACAAAGTCCCTCACCAGGCTCCTATAGTCCTCCTCTCTGTTGTCACTGATACACCCAATGAATGTGAAACTTTTGAATGTGACACAACTCCGAGTTGTAGCAGAAGTCCGTGTTGTACAGGGCGAAGAGGAGAGGGGCCAGCACCATGCCTTGGGGTGCTCCGGTGCTGCTAATTACAGTGTCAGACGTGATGTCCTTCAGCCTGACGTACTGCGGCCTGTCAGTGAGGTAGCTGGAGATCCAGGTGACCAGGCAGGGGTCCACTCTCATCCTGTTCAGTTTGTCCTGAAGCAGTAGGGGCTGGATGGTGTTGAAGGCACTCGAGAAGTCCAAGAAGAGGATCCTCACTGTGCCATTTCCCTTATCCAGATGCGAGTGGGCTCAGTGTAGCAGGTAGAGGATGGAGTCTTCCACACCGACACCTGCCCGGCATGCAAACTGCAGACAGTCCTGGTCATGTTGTACCTGGGGTCTGAGGAGACTGAGGAAGAGCCGCTCCAACATCTTCATCAGATGTGAAGTGAGTGCCACCGGTCGGAAGTCATTCAGCTCACTGGGCCAATTCTTTTTGGGAACTGGAATGATACATGATGTCTTCCAGAGGGTTGGCACTCTCCCCAGCTGCAGGCTGAGGTTGAAGATGTGTTGGAGTGGTTCACCCAGTTCAGCAGCGCAGGTCTTCAGTAGTCGTGGACACACCTTGTCCGGGCCTGCTGCTTTCCTGGGGTGAAGCTTCCTCAGTTGACCTCTGACCTGATCTGCAGTAATGCATAGAGGAGTCTGTGTTGAGGTGGGGGAGGAGGGGGCTGCTGTGATGACAGGGGGAGGTGTGTTGAGGGAAAAAGGAGAGATGGCTGCAGTGAGGGAGAGGGTGGGGGGGGATATGGGCTGGTTGAACCGATTGAAGAAGTCATTCAACTCATTTGCCCTCTCCACTGTCCCCTCAATGACTCTGGTCTTTGTATTGTGGCCTGTGATCATTTGCACATCTTCCCAGACCTCCCTCATGCTGTTCTCCTTCAGCTTCTGCTCCACCTTTCTCCTGTAGCTGTCCTTCGCTTCCCTCATGCAGCGTTTCACCTCCTGCTGTGCTGCTTTCATCGCCTCCCTATCCCTGCTCCTGAAGGTGGCCTTCTTCCTGTTGAGGACAGCTTTGACTTCCTGCGTTACCCATGGCTTGTTATTAGGGTAACACTGTACAGTCTTAGCAGGGGAGACCACATCTGCACAGAAGTTGAGGTAATCCATCAGACAATGTGTCAGCCCCTCTATGTCCTCACAGTGTGGGCTAAGCAGCACATCCCAGTCCATGATGTCATAACAGTCCCTGAGGGCATCTTCCATTTCAGGGGACCACCTCCTGATGGAGCTAGTTGTTGCAGGCTGCCTTTGAACCAGGGGGGGTGTACTTCAGCTGTAGAAGAACCAGGTTGTGGTCAGATTTCCCGAGTGGGGGGAGGGGTGTAACTCTGTATGCATCCCTCACATTAGCATACAGCAAGTCAATTGTCCTGTTGTTCCTTGTTGGGCAATTCACAGCCTGGTAAAAAGCAGCCAAAGTAGAGTCCAAAGTAGCGTGATTAAAGTCCCCAGAAATGATAAATGCCTCAGGATGCTGTGTCTGCAGCCTTGCTGTGACAGAGTGAATCCTCTCACATGCAGCAGCTGCATCTGCCCTCGGAGGGATGTAAACACAGATGGTGATCACATGACTGAACTCCCTCGGCAGATAATATGGCCACAGGCTAACGGCTAGCAGCTCCAAGTCCGGGCAACATAAAACTGTCTTTACGGAGATATGTCCCGGGTTACACCAGCGGTTGTTAACATAAATGATGAGTTCCCCACCTTTGCTTTTCCCACATGCTTTAGTGTCTCTGTCGGCTCTCACAACAGTGAATCCCCACAGATCCACATTAGCATCCGGTACAAGGTGTGTTAGCCGTGTCTCCGTAAAGATAAATAAGCTGCTTTCCCGGTATATCTGCTGGTTGTTCAGAGCGGAAAGCTCGTCGACTTTATTCGGCAGCGAGTTCACATTCCCCATGATAACAGAGGGAATGGATGGTTTGTAGTGCCGCCAGTTGTCTGCTAGCCTAGCCTTTCGCTTAGCTCCAGCTTTGCAGCCCCTGGGTTTCCTCCTCAGCTCAGCCGGGATGGGGTGTCATATCCCGTCTCGTCTCATTGTTTTCAGGGCCAGCAGCTCCTCTCTCGAATAAGTGAGAAAACTGGCTCCTGGTTGTGTGTTAAAGTTAAATATATCCATGTTATATAGTAAAACACACTATGTCTTCATAAGAAGAGCAAAAAAGTAAAAAAAGGTGGAAAAAAAGAGGTTTAAAGAGCTAAAAACTACAGAGCTACTGGAGAGGCAGCCATCTCACACAGCGCCCAGGTCTTCCCCTGAGGGTGCTAAGGAACTTTTACTCCTGCACCACTGAGAACATCCGGACAGGAAATATCTCCACCTGGTTTGGGAACAGCACCAAGCAGGACAGGTGGGCTCTCCAGAGAGTGGTGTGATCAGCTGAATGCAACATCCACACTGAGCTCCCTGACCTGTACCAAGACAGGAAGATAATGAAGGACTTCAGCCATCCCAACCATGGACTGTTCTCTTTGAAGCGCTTTTGCTCCCATAAGGCCAAAACAGAGAGAATGAGTAGGAGCTGCTTCCCTCAGGCCATTCAGACTCCAACCAGGACAATCACAAACATTATTGTCCATACAGGACACTTTTTTGATGGAATAAAAGCATGTGTTCTATTCCCTTCTAGTGGGGTTCATTCATTTGGTTTGATAGCATGCAATAATATTAGCATATCACTTATCCTATGTGTATTACATCACTCTACCCAATGGAAAATGAGTGTCCAATATGGTTTACAATATTGTCAAGACATGATGTCACATGTTGGAGCTAATGTGAATATTCAATGAGAAAGTTTTCTGTTTTCTGAATATGCAATGAGAAAGTTTTCTGTGCGCACAACCATTTCTTTGCTCGCCAGGAAAGAGAAAGACGCATTGAACATCTGAAAGGCTAGCAAAACTATATTCTTTTAGCTATTTATGTTTCTTTTAAATACTTGATCATTATTGGGGTTTTGCTTTTGAGTAGAGTTTTTATTTTGTCCTCGGTTGGTTCAGCAATACACTCCGCCATTTTGTTTTTCTCTTCTCACAGTCTATGAGCTGATATCCTAGTCGTAGAGTAGCCAATAAGAGCATGCGATTGCTCATTTCCAGTGAATGTGGATAGAATAATTATACATATTCCATACATTGTGTATTTTCTGTGGAGCATTCTATCACATTTTTATTTTATTTATTACACTATATTTTACTCCCTTTATTTTGACTACTTTTTTTCACTTCCCAACTGTCTTCACTACTTACGGAGCACTGCAATAAACATTTCACGGCATGTCATATTATGTATGTGTAGGTGCATTTGGGTAATTGAGTTATCAATCTCATTAAATCTGAAGGTTAATAATTAAAATTGAATCAGTCTCATTTGAATCATTTTCAGTGAATCATTTTCATTGAATCAGTCCCATTATCATTAAATCACTCATGGAATCAGTCTCATTAATTAATACCATTAATTTTGGTGCTTAATAATAAATTACCAAACAGCTAAATTATGGTATATTCCAAATTATTATGATCACTTACCATATTACATAAATCATATGCACCTTTTAGAATTCTTTGGAGATTGGGGACATTGGAACACAAACACACAGTTTCAATAACAAATGAATTTATTATAACAAAGATAAAAATGGATAATGGCAGTTGAACTATATACAAACAGTGAGATGTGTGTGTGTGTGTGTGTGTGTGTGTGTGAGTGAAAGGCCCTATGGCCTGAGCAGAAGGCTAGTGTGGGATGCTAGCTAGGTATGTTCGTGTGTGTCCGCGTGGTGTCGGGATCACCATGTGGGATTTGAGGAGAACAAAGGAATTAGCCTTGTGTGGCTAAGCTAAGACAAAGGGAAGCTAGCTAAGGTGGGTTTGTGAGACATGTGGCCACGTGTGGAGGCCTAGATTAGCCTTGTGTTTAGCTAAGACAAAGGAATGCTAGCTAAGGTGTGTTTGTGTGTGGGGAGAGAGAGAGAGACCTTGTGTGTGGCCTACAAAAAGGATTAGCTCTGGTAGCTAACTCCACGTGTGTTTGTGGGGGAGGAGTTGACCACGTGGTAAGGCCTATGGCCTAGCAAAAGAAAGAAGCTAGCGTGGGATGCTAACTGAGGTGTATTTGTGAGAAGCCAGGTGAGGCCTGTGACCATGTGTTCGTGTAGGCCTAGATTAACCTCGTGTGGCTAAGCTAAGACAAAGGGATGCTAACTAAGGTGTGTTTGTGAGTGGGGGAGGACCGCCATGTGTTTCTAAGACAATACACTTAGCTTTGGATGCTAATGGGACAAAAGAAATTAGCCATTGGCTAATTTCACTAGCTTATAACAGTACTGAATCCACTGAAACCTTGATAAGGTCAACATGTCTCATCTCATCTCATTATCTCTAGCCGCTTTATCCTGTTCTACAGGGTCGCAGGCAAGCTGGAGCCTATCCCAGCTGACTACGGGCGAAAGGCGGGGTACACCCTGGACAAGTCGCCAGGTCATCACAGGGCTGACACATAGACACAGACAACCATTCACACTCACATTCACACCTACGGTCAATTTAGAGTCACCAGTTAACCTAACCTGCATGTCTTTGGACTGTGGGGGAAACCGGAGCACCTGGAGGAAACCCATGCGGACACGGGGAGAACATGCAAACTCCACACAGAAAGGCCCTCGCCGGCCATGGGACTCAAACCCGGACCTTCTTGCTGTGAGGCGACAGCGCTAACCACTACACCACCGTGCCACCCCAGGTCAAAATGTGTGATAAGGAAATTAAAGTGTTAGTCAGGAATGAAGAGAAGCATGCACAGCCTATCTATTAAAACAACTGAGAGATTAAAACAAAACAATAATCAATTCAACACGCTGCGTGTTTACAGTGTAACAAACCGTTCCTGAGTGTAAATTCACACTACTTCAATAAAAGCTAATTCCTAAGACTAGGTATTTGCCCAAATGCCAAGTCTACTCAATATCTTACCTTTAGCAGGATTATGAAGAGATGTTCCGAGACTTTGGAGTTTTCACCGTTGTGGAGATCTCCGTGAAACACAGGGAAATGCTTGGAGAGGCAGAGTTCACAGGAGCCCGTAGAGACTTCTGTAGAAACAAAGAATTCTCGGTCCGACGTGTCGTAGCTTGTGGGAAGAAAATCTTTGTAGAACAATGTGCACAGAGCTTCAGTTAAAATAGGGTCCAGCCGCTCTCTTAACTTTGAAATAAAACTGCTTGGGCGGCAGTCGTGACGTCACTTCTAATACGAATAAAACCGGTTGTAACTCAAGCTGAGTTTAAAAATCGCGCGATCTTAGAGTCTACCGTGGCCAAAGGTAAACAAAGAAATCGCATTACTCTGATTCTTGCAAGAAAGAAGAAAAAGACGTCTTTATCTGGTTTGCTCGTGGAGCAAATCCTCTTTGTATCCAGACGGCTTGGAGTCCAGACGGAAAGAGGAGGAGCTAGGAGTTCCCGGGTTTCTTATGCTTTCATGGAGAATGTGACGTTGGTGATCCTGCCCACGCGTGACATAGGTCACTGCGGAAGTTGGCTGATGGGAAATGTAGTTTCTTAAAAGGGACTGTACCTACATATGATTGTTTATGTGAGAAATAAAATTTGAATTTGAGTGTTAAGTTCTTTCAGAGTTTGTACTCAAAATAAGATCTTGGCAGAAGTCCAGTTGAGCTTGGAACCTGCCGTTTTGAGAAACGTAGAGTATCAGTGAAACATTTGTACACACCTTCTAATTCTAATAAATTTTTTAAATGAATTAAAAGTCACTTCATGTCTTGAAGTAATGATGGATGTCCATCCATCCATTCATAATTTGTAACTTCTTATCCTGTGCAGGGTTGCGGGCAAGCTGGAGCCTATCCCAGCTGACTATGGGTGAGAGGTGGGGTTCACCCTGGACAAGTCACCAGGTCATCGCAGGGCCGACACACAACCATTCACACTCACATTCACACCTACGGTCAATTTAGAGCCACCAATTATCCTAACTTGCATGTCTTTGGACTGTGGGGGAAACCGGAGCACCCGGAGGAAACCCACACAGACACGGGGAAAACATGCAAACTCCACACAGAAAGGCCCCCGTCAGCTGCTGGGCTCAAACCCAGGACCTTCTTGCTGTGAGGCAACAGTGCTAACCACTACACCACCGTGCCGCCCCATGACAGATGTTATTTCTTTTTACTTAGTTGAGCGGTTCTTGACATAATATGTATGGATGACTACATTCATATTTGGTCTCAAACACATTAAGGAGGCAAGAAATTCCACATCTGGAATTGGGAATGGTATTTAGCTGAGGCTCTTGGATAGCAGTTCCCACAGGTTACACAAACACTGCACCTGTTACACCAAAGCATTTGTTTTCATTAGTAGCATTAGTCCTGACATTGTAGCAAGGTCACAACTGGTTTGGAGTAAGTAAGTAAGTTGATCTTTATTGTCTCTTTGCAGAGAAATTTGTCTTGAGCATACAAGAGGTGTCACACATAGCATACACATCCAAAGACACCAACAAAAAACATCAACAGTTACATTGAACATACAGTCCTACCCAGGGGCGCTGCCAGAAATTTTGGGCCCCATGAAAGATTAGAATTTTGGGCCCCCCAACTTTGCCCACCCTCGTCACAATTGCACTATTGTCATTATTTGACTTTTGATAGCCCATGGACCTTGAGTTTGTGACTTTGTTATTACATTTTATGTATTAACCTACCAGGGACTAGATGAAAACTGGTCAGTGACTAATTCTGGTGCATTTACAGTACAATCACAAATGAAAAGCATTTATGGGTTGTATTGCTGCTTACCTCCTTCTCCAAAGGGGGGTTCAGTGGTTTGGTAGGGCGGAGGTCCCCCTGAGGCTGAATCTGTGCATATTTAGGGCACCCCATTAGTTATGAAACTGGTTATTAGCACTAGTTATTAGCACCAGCATAACGTAATATTTCATCTTGTTTATCACACAAGTCAGTTCAGTTATTAAAATGGAAAAAATGTCACTGTCCAAACTGTAAAAGTGTTCTCTTGATAGGCTAATCCAACCACGTTCATACTGTTCATTTACCATTCGCTAATATTTTGAACACACATGTGAGCGATAGCTACCTTTCTTTGGGAAAAACTGAGTGACCAGTTGCCTGCCTCTCCGGTCCCTCTCAGCTTTCAGCTGCCTTTCTTTACGTTTTTGACAGCCACTCTTCATATTTAGCGATCATAGACTGTACGCACTCCATTGCTGGCTGGCTGGCTGCTGCACAGCGACACAGCAGCAAGTAGCGTTGCACTGATCAGCACACAGATTTAACGCATCGTGCTTCTACCAGAACTGGACCGTACCATTTCGCAAAAGGGGGAGGGTTAAATGACAATATGTTGAAGAACTCAAGAAATAGACAACCTTGTTCAATTAGCTCATTTTACCAGATGGAATATTGCATTGTTGTTATTTCAAAAGTCTTATTAAAATCATTAAAATCATATTATCAGCCCCTTAAAGGGCCCCATGGCAGTGCTGGGCCCCTAGAATTGTTCTAACCTTTCCCCCCCTGGCGGCGCCCATGGTCCTACCTACTGCCTAATGGCAGTCTTTGCACAGCCCCCCCCCAACACATATATACACACACACACACACACTCCACAAAAACGCATCCTATAATAAATACACAACAATTATTACACTATTGACCTAATATTGCACAGCCCTCTATCAAGAATTATTGAACCATTGCCCTAATTCAAATATTACACAACCCTCTATCAAAATATTGCACAAACAATATTGGAGGAAGATTATCACCCTGTCCAAGGTCTCCACCTTGGTGCATATTCCCAATTAATTAACACCACCCACTTAGAAGCTTCTCAGATCATGCTCTCATTATAGCCACTTTGGTTATTTCATGAAAAGGCAAGATAACCATGACTGAAAGTACAGGAAGCACGAACATAAAACCCTGCTGTAAACCCCCAGATGTTCCATCATCTCCAATTTATTCAGAAGAAGCAGGTCAGACATGAGAGAAGACATGCTTTGCTCACTCACATTCACTCTGCTGCCTTTAGAAATGGAGTAAAACATTCTGTCAGAAAAGGAAACATGTACCTGACATATCAATCCTCCATACAGCAAGCTTTCATCATGTCTGTAGTCTGAATACCTGTACATCCTGAAAATGAGATAACAACTGAGGGCTTATTTATGCCTTCCCAAGGTGGACATGACATCAAGAATTAATCACTTGACTTTTCTATCATCAGCAAAAGGAGTGTGACACCATAATCACTTACATATTAGCCAAGCAGAAATATGTTCATAAATCTGATTTTGCAAACACACCCTGAGCCTAGTTTAGCACTAAAATAAGACACCCAGTGGAGAATTTCCATTAGTGGAGCCCCTCATTTATTCCAGCACCATATTTGAAGCAGGACTGAATGTGTTCACGCTGGGATGAGATCACTATCATGCTGACTCCTGGGACGATTCCTGGATGTGAATGGAGCTCTGATTTGTAGCTGAACGTCTACAGGATCCAATCAGCCTCCATAGAGTAGAGCAGACACGGAACCATTACACTGCAGGGGCAGATACACATCAACTCGTCACACTCCCTCTACCACTGGAGCTCAGTGAAGGGATGGACAGTCCTTGAGAAGATTGAGAAAAAAAAAGATCACAATAAATAGTGGCATAGTCGGTGTGGGGGTATGTCCTGGTCTCGCTGTCACTGAGGGTATTTAAGCGGCAAGTCAAGTCTTTCTTTTGACGTGTTGAATTTTTTTGTGAAAAGCTAGCCACTTTACATCTTCATGTAGCCCCACAGATTGAGTTCCATGCTGGAAAACAGTCAGCTTTAAACCCAGAAAAATAAGGAAATGACAAATGGAAAATTGACAAAGTTTCCCTGTCAGAAAGGCAGGGAAATGTTTTCTAGGAGTGTAAATCTTTTTGATTTATGGAAGTTAAGCTTGGTTACCGAGATGGATAAAGAAAACATCAAAAATGAAAAACATTCGTGACATTTTTATAGAGGGTACGTTCTTTAATAAAGAGTTTCTCAAGGGTTCATAGGAAGGTTAAATGGTATAACCTTCCAAAGGGGTTTTGTGTGGAACATTTTCAGAACAGGGAACCTCTTCATTGTAGGGTTCTACATAGAACCTTTAAAGTGTTAACCAGGAAATTTTGAAATTAAGGGGTTATGAAATGTCATCATTATACATTAATACAAGATGTTCAAGATGAAAAAAAGAAGCAGACTTTAGCTTAAAAAAACATGTTAAAGTTGTAACATCAGTCCATTGGGCCATTTCCTCGGGCGTGGCCATAGTGGATTAGCCAGACATACTGGATATATTAGGAGACGAAAATGAGGGTAGCGCTGTGTGATGTAGGATTCTGTACATCTTCTTCATTCCATCCTGAAGCCAAGAGGTTTGTCTGAGTGGCTTCATCAAGTAAAGTGAGAAAACTTTACTCCTGGAAAAAGCAGCAAACTGTGCAGTGAGCATTTTACAGAAGATTATGGATTTGTGGAGGACTTGTATGAAAAAAATCACTGGGAAGAAGTGAGACATGAGGCAGAAACGACAACTGAAGCCAGACACGATCCTGACTTTATTTCACCACAAAACACAGACAGCACGACAGCACACCGTGTCACGCATCAAACGGATGGAAGATAAGCAGGGAAACATAACACATAACACCTCCACCCCAACAACCAATAAATCTACCTCCGCTTCTTGTTTTAGCACCTTATATTTATTGCCTTTTATCTGCTAATTGCACATTTTATGTCTCAATTTTGAGAGACTATACTTAACTCCCTGATGTTTTTATTCCCTGACGTTTTTATTGTATATTCTGTGTCTCTTAGTATGTACATTTTATTTTTCTGGTGTATGGTGGCTCTGTGGGAGCACCCTCAATTTCGTTGTATCCCCCTGTACAATGACAATAAAGATTATTCTATTCTATTCTAAACATTTATTTTAAATAAACAGGCAATAAACTAGTCACTACTTTATTTTGATTCCTTTTCTAATCCTGCATTGCCATAACTTTTGTGGAGAAATGCAAACAAATTGACCGAGAAGTCACACTAGACCATAATATTATACTATAGTCTAGTACAGCATGCACTTGCCACCTCCGCTGTGCTTGCGGAAAATGACATCACACACGATGAAGTTATGACGGCCTCCCTGACAAAAAATAGTCCTGTCTATTTTCATCACTTTAGTGGTTATATCGTTAAGAATAAATTCAACATGCAGCTTTTTTATAAAGGACAGAAAGAAAGACCAACTTTTAGCTCAATTTGTTGAATTGTGAGATATTTCCTTTAATAGTTCATGGTGTCAAGTGCACATGATAAAGAAATCAGCTAAATGTACTTTGTTACGCTGAAAAATACGTGAGGCTAGTTTTTAGCCAATTTATAGTCAATTGCATATTGTACAACACTGTACTGGGAAAAGTATTTATTTTCTTTTGCTTTAATGGAACATTCACTTTCATATCACTTTGTATGAACAGTGGAGGCGAGTGAAATAAAATCAGTGAAGTGTAGCAGAGTGAATTCCACCATGACCAGTGCTGTGTGAAAGAGCTTAGATTAGTGGTGTATGGTATGACATGGTGGTGCAATGGTTATCACTGTTGCCTCACAGCAAGAAGGTTCTGGGTTCCAACCTTATGGTTGACTGGGGTCTTTCAGTATGGAGTTTGCATGTTCTCCTTGTGTCTGTGTGGATTTCCTCCAGGTGCTCCAGTTTCCTCCAACAGTCCAAAGACATGTGGATTCAGTCAACTGGCTCCTCTAAATCCCCTGTGAGTGTGATGGTTGTTCGTCTCTGTATAGCCTTGTGATAGACCTGCCCAGAGTGAACCCCGCCTCTCACCTGAAGTCAGCTGGGATTGGCTCCAGCTTCCCCCATGACTCTGATGGATGTAGTGGTGTAGATAATGGATGGATTGTGGATGAACATGGTAAAAATGTCCAAGACACTGCTGTACTGAGTGCATTTTAATATATTTCTAACTTCAGTGGTTTTTAGGCTACATTTTTGGCATTGATTTATTAGCTCATCCGGCCAACAGGTGATGCGTTTATGCCATCATGTGTTGTCCATTGTCCATTGGGCGTTGGCCACATTTCAGGAAAATCGCTTCTTCTCTCTCAATTTTTCACCGATTTTAATTTTATTTTTTGGCAGGAAGGTAGGTCTGCCTGGGGTGCTACCCAAATCTGCATAATTGCAATTAATAATGAAGATATGGAATAATTAAACCCTAATGAGCAGTTTCCACACAAATCGCTTCTTCTCCCTCAATTCTTCACCAATTTTGATTCTTTCTGGCATGGAGGTAGGGGTACCTAGGGTGAATATAATTTCTACCCAGATTTGCTTCATTACAATTATTAATGAAGTTATGGACTAATTAAGCCTTAATGAGCAGTTCAACAAAAATAGCTTCTTCTTGGTCAATTCCTCGCTGTTTTGGATTCTTTCTGGCAAATATTTGAGCTGGACTGGTTGAGAGTAGAACTGTGTAAGGTGGCCCACTTTAGATCGTTCCTTCGAGACTAGACAGGGCCAGAGTGAGCTACGCCGTCATTAACTGTCTCTTTTATAGTTATAGCCTATGCGCAATTTTGTAGGTTTCATGCACTCGTTTCCTGTTGTTTGTCAGGAATTAGCTGCATTAATAAAACTCTAAAATAGTAATGTCATGAGTTTGTTCATTCATTCTTTAATTAGTGAGAAGGTGACAAGTTTCTGCTTGTCAGGTAAAAACAAACAGTTGTGGAACCTCTAGTGTACAGTGTGCATCAGACACTCTGTAGGCGGGATACTGCTGAGTCAGCCCTCTATTTAAGTTCTCTCTGGGGATCTAAGAGTCCATGCCTCTCTTCTTATAGGGCCACTTCTCTCTCTTAATGATAGCTAAAGCACCCAACAACGAATAACAACAGCAGCTCCAGTCTCTCAGGCATCACAAAGCGATTTATAGTTCTAAAATATGCTTGGGATTTAGAGACTGATGCAATTCAAGCAGTGAAATGTAACCTCCTGTTCACTGGGTGCTTAGTTTCTCCGAAGTAATAGACATGCATTGATTTCTTTCACACAGGTGGAGTAAACATGCTGAACTGATTGCTGTAGGTCACACAGAGATCATGCTGCAACAGAAAAGCAAACAGAGCTTTAGGTGATAATGCAAAAGTTGACACCCTGTGTTGCAGTTTATTCTGAATACACACTTTGTGAACACAGCCAGCAGTGACATCGCTGCATTATCCATCGCGCTGAAGTAATGAGTGTAAACATACCGGAATATGGAGAAGTGATTCGACATCTTCAGAATAAAAGATACAGGCACAGAGCAAGCACTGAAAACATTCATCTCCCCTGGATGTTTTGAGTATTTCTGACTGGGCTGTGTCTCCTTTTGTGTGTGTGTGTGTTTTCCCTGGGTAATGTTGCCATGGTTTGGTTTTCCCCTTCTTTATTTCTGGATGCATTGCCTGTTGTTTCGTGCTCTTTGCTATCTTATGAGAGAGGTGATGTTTGCTCCTGGTTAAACATGACTGACAAGTGCAAAAGCTCAAGGCACTGCTGATGCACTTTCACTTTGCTCTGTTTTAAATATTATTTTCACTATGTTTTGACATTCATTCTTTGCATGTATGCATTTTAACATCGCAGTATACTGCTACAAGTTCAGACTCGGAAATATGGCAAAAAAGCACCTTTCCTTCCACCCCCCCCATAAAAGCAACAGATGAGTCAATCAACATATGAATACAGAAGAACTGACAGATGTGTATGTGTTTTGAACTCTCCAATATTAACTCACTCCTTGGATGCTTGGCCTCTTTCTGTCCATCTCACATTAGTAATGTTTCAGCCAGTACTCTCTTCTTCTCAACTTGAAAGATGCAGCATCCTTGCTTTCTGTCATAAATGTAATGATTGGAATTCATTAAAGGTGCATGATGTTGGACTTTGGGGGCTGGATGAGCAGAAATGGAAAACACTATCCATAAGAATACTTTTTCAGTGTATAATCACCTATAACTACACATCATTGTGTTTTCATGAAATAGAATGAAGCCTTTATAGCTACATAGGGTGCAGGTCCACTTCCACACAGCTGCCATGTTGTGCTGCCATGTTTCTGCAGTAGCACATAAGACAAACCTCTAGGGACTGTCTATCACGCTTCCCATTTTTATGGGTGGCAGCGTGAACCTGGAAAGAAGCACCAGAAGGAAGACAAAGAAGAAGAAAGAAGTGGAATCAGTGTTTGTTGGTGCTGGCTAAGAAGTTTGAGAACCCAAGTTTTGTAAAATGGAAGATCATACTTATTATTTAGTATGAGAAAAAGTCAGGGAACATGAATGTTCATAGACTTCAGTTCAGCATTCAACACAATCATCCCTCAGCAGCTAATTGGAAAGCTGAACCTGCTGGGCCTGAACACCTCCCTCTGCAACTGGATCCTGGATTTCCTGACTGAGAGACCTCAGTCAGTCCAGACTGGGAGCAGAACTTCCAGCACCACCATACTGAGCACTGGGGCCCCCCAGGGCTGTGTGCTCAGTCCACTGCTGTTCACTCTGCTAACTCATGACTGTGCAGCAACTCACAGCTTGAACCACATCATCAAGTTTGCTGATGATACAACTGTGGTGGGTCTCATCAGTAAACATGGCAAGTCAGCATACAGAGAGGAGGTGCAACGGCTATCCGACTGGTGCAGAGTCAACAACCTGTCTCTGAACATGGACAAAACAAAAGAAATGGTTGTTGACTTCAGAAGAACACGGAGTGACCACTCTCCATTGTACATCGACGGCTCACTCGTGGAGAACGTCAAGAGCACCAAATTCCTTGGTTTTCATCTGGCAGAGAACCTCACCTGGTCCCTCAACCCCAGCTCCATAGTCAAGAAAGCCCAGCAGCACCTATACTTCCTACGGAGGCTGAGGAAAACCCATCTCCCATCACCCATCCTCACAATATTCTACAGGGGGACTATTGAGAGCATTCTGAACAGCTGCATCATGGTCTGGTTTGAGGATTGCACCATCTTGGATCATCAGACCCTACAGTGGATAGTGAGGACAGCTAAGAAGATCATTGGAGTCTCTCTTCCCTCTATCACGGACATTTACACCACATGCTGCATCCGGAAAGCCACCAGCATCATGGCCAACCTCACACCCCCCTCACACAATCACTTCACCCTCCTGCCATCTGGAAAAAGGTACTCAAGCATTTGGGCCTTCACAGCCAGACACTGTAACAGTTTCTTCCCACATGCCATCAGACTCCTCAATTCTGAGGGACTGGACTGATTCTCATGGACTGGTGAACACACCACTCACACTGCAATCTTTGCACAGTGGACAATAATGTACTATTGCCTTACAATGTTTACAGTGTCTATCACATACACCAGGTTTACATTTATTTATTACCTTTTCATATACTATCTCAATATGCACACCCAACTCTGCACTTTATGTTGTTTGTATATGCACTTTACGTTGTTTGTGTGGTTTATTGTCTGCAGTGTTGCTCTCGTTGCACTCTTGCACTTTGTTGTATTGTAGATTGTAGTCCTGTGATGTTTAATGTAGCACCATGGTCCTGGAGAAACATAGTTTCATTTTAACTGTGTACTGTACCAACTGTATATGCTTGAAATGACAAATAAAAAAACCTTGATCTTGATGTAAGTATTTGAAAATACACTACGGGCACCTGATGACCACTGTACAGTCTAATTCACACTGGGGGTAAGGTGAGGCATTGAGTTGGTTGAAATCCGCAACCTCACCACTAGACACCACTGGATTCTACATAGTGCACCTTTAATGTGAAATAAAATAGCAGTGTGTGTTTGACCAAACTTTCTCCTAGCCCAAAGAATCATGGGACTGTCCACCAATGAACAAATATGTGAAAACAAGGAAGAAGTCATGGCTTGCTTCCCACACAAATATCCAAGCTTTCCAACATCAGAAAATTTAAAAGCTCCATCTAGCACCATAGTTACAAGAAGTCTGAATATACATGTAGAACTTGCAGTTATGGTTTCCATCATGTGAGTGAAGCTTCCCTACTCAGACCTGTTTAGGCTCTTACCTAGGCTGGTGTTGCTGATGATGGTTGTCCTTCTCCCTTGATGGTGGATGATCAACCAGTTCACACTGTTTGGTCCCTCTTCAACTCCAGGCACAAGTTAGGTGGTTGTTTTATTTGGTCCATGGCCCAGAGGACTGATGGACCAAATAAATACAATCCTGATCATCTTCTGTGACCCTGTAGATGCTGAGCCCATGTGATCTGCTAAGCTCTAGTATTGGAGAGCTTTGGCTTCAAAAGTTCTCATCTCATCTCATCTCATTATCTCTAGCCGCTTTATCCTTCTACAGGGTCGCAGGCAAGCTGGAGCCTAGCCCAGCTGACTACGGGCGAAAGGCGGGGTACACCCTGGACAAGTCGCCAGGTCATCACAGGGCTGACACATAGACACAGACAACCATTCACACTCACATTCACACCTACGGTCAATTTAGAGTCACCAGTTAACCTAACCTGCATGTCTTTGGACTGTGGGGGAAACCGGAGCACCCGGAGGAAACCCACGCGGACACGGGGAGAACATGCAAACTCCACACAGAAAGGCCCTCGCCGGCCCCGGGGCTCGAACCCAGGACCTTCTTGCTGTGAGGCGACAGCGCTAACCACTACACCACCGTGCCGCCCGGCTTCAAAAGTTGTTCAGTGGATTTTGAATGTTATGTTAGCATTCCCACTATGCTAACATACCTCATGTTATTATTGGGATTCCCAACTCTGTACTGGATTTGTATTACTTCCTGTTATTGTTTTGAGTTTTCTTTATTTTTACACTGGTGTATTGCTTGATAAACTCTTAAACTCTTGATTTGACTTCATCACTGGGTCAGTGTAAAAAAGTGAGAACCTTTAACCTTTCAAAGAACTTCTGACAAACCTTCCTTTTATTCTTTAAACTGTACTGTTTATGAAATATCACATCAGTCATTTTAGCCATATAGCTTAACTTACATCAACCTAAACATGCACAACGGGCCTCATTTATCAGTTATGTGTGTAAATGTTTGTATAAAACCAACTGAAGTAAACACTTCTGTCAGATTTATAAGAATGAAACACTGATTTTCTTTATACTCATATGCGTATGGTCAAAAAAGTCCCTCCCATGCCAGGATCTGGTTTTCCTAGGCAGTCTCCTGTCCCAGTACTTACCAGCTCTGGTGCCGATCTCTGTTTCAGTAGCCCTTGGTGTCTCACCTATGATATAACTAGGGTTACAGTGGAAGGGGGCGGGTCCTCTGGTAACCATAAAAGTTAGACTTCCCACTCGCATCTGTATTGCAGCATGCCAGTAGAACTTGCGATCTGCCGGTCAATAGGCAGACATGCTAACCACTAGGCGAGCTTGCGGTCAAATGCAGATGGTCAAAGTCAAGTCAAAGTCCCTCTCACGCCAGAATCTTGTCTTCCCAGGCAGTCTCCTGTCCCAGTACTAACCAAATATTTAAGGCGTACCGGTGCAGCACCGATTTGCATTTTGATAGCCCTCAGCCTCTCGCTGATACAGTTTGGGTTACAGTGGGGGGTGGGTCCTCTGGTAACCATGAGAGTTTGACTTCCCCACTTGCAGCTGTATTGCAGCATGCCTTGCCAGATGGTAATAGGTATAATTTTTATGATGGTCTTTGGTATGACCCAACCACGAGTAGAATTCATGATCTGCAGGCCAAGGGGCAGATATGCTAACCACTATGCCAACTCATGGTCATATGCAGATGGTGGTTACCCATAAAGTCCAAAGTGTGTTCAACATACCTCTTTAGTCAAGCCTTTTGTTAATAGTTTTTTTATTAGGTAAAGGAGTAGATCTAGAGGGTCCTCAGGCGTAGAGTGTTTTGGTAAACTGGGATGAATGGATGCTGTCACCCCCCCACACTCTCACATGTTCACTCAGGTTTGTTGATGGTGTAGTGGCTGCTGCTTTATGTTTCAGGGCTCCCTCATGTCTGTGCTACCTTCTGGCTCTCTCTTTTAGTTATGCTGTCATAGTTAGTCTTGCTGGAGTCCCTGCTTGCACTCAGTGCAAAGCATACATTGTTCTAAATGACACTGGGCATACCTAACAACCTGTGTTTTCTCTCTCTCTCTCTCTCTCTCTCTCTCTTTGTCAAGTAACGTCAATCCTGAGACACCAGTGATGCTGACCTCTCCTGCTCCTTGGACTTGCCTGATCCACCCTGATGCCCTACTTCTGGCTGGAGTCTTCTCACATTGCTCCTGTGGAGGACGACCCCATATGGACAATCAAAAGACACACTTAGAAGACGCTCTGGACACTTACAGTTCTGCTGTGATGGTTGAGGACTACAATCACCATGATAACTTTAGGACTGCAGTTGTCATGAACAATTTTACACTCAAGTCTCCATCAATGAACAGTTTATAACTTCAACAAAACAGACTTCCTGTTAAAACTATAATGAATTTCCTGGTTACACAGTTGTACTTTGTGACTCTATAGGACACAGTAATAGAAGCGAGTTATTTATAATCACACTATCTGTTATCACCCAGATGATGATGGGTTCCCTTTTGAGTCTGGTTCCTCTCAAGGTTTCTTCCTCATGTTGCCTGAGGGAGTTTTTCCTCAACACCGTCACCACAGGCTTGTTCATCAGGGATAAATAAATTCATTAGGGACAAAATTAGTTAATATGTTTAAAGTCTTTAATTTTATGTAAAGTTGCTTTTTGACAATGTCTGGTGTTAAACGTGTGATACAAATAAACTGATGTTCATTTGCATGTATCAACACCCACAAAACTCCACAGAAGGTGAAGTGCACAGACAGCTGGGAGCACAAAATGAACAGTCAGGGTAAAGACTGAAAAGGTTTTCATAAATAAGGCCCAGTCTTCATACATGGTGTAGCCAGAAGTATATGGACGCCTCTTGCCACCTTCACCAGAAGCTTACTCATTGGGGATAAATTAGGGATGAAATTAGCTCATGTTTAAAGCCTTTAATTTTCTGTAAAACTGCTTTGCAATAATGTCTGTTGTTAAAACGCTATACAAAAAAAACAACTTGACACCTGACCAACACTAATGAACACAAATCCCGACAGCTACGCTCCAGACTCTAGTGGAAAGCTGTCACAGGAAGGGGAATTTGTGAACATAAAAGCTATCATTTACAGAATCTTGAGCACCACAGATATGAGATCATCACATTATGTCAGTTTGCTCTGTCCTCAGCAGTGTAATTCTGAGCAGCGTGGCTTTCTCGTTGCTCTCGTTCCTCTTTATGTGTGACCCTAAAGCTGTTTAGAAGTCGAGAGGGGATTCACTTAGCTCTGCTGGCTGGCTAATAGTGTTTAATGAGCTGTGTTTTGGCATCATGATGATGATGATGATGATGATGTGTCCCAGGCTTATCTGTGCAGTGAGGTGATGTGACCCCGCCCATCCGCGGGAGCCGGAGTGTGTGGGTGAGCGAGTGAATGTTCCTGTCATGTTTAATCGAGGTGGATTTGCTCTCGGAGCAGATCTCTGAGCTGCACAGCACACACTTTATCAGCGCCGAGGCTCTGGCACAGGAAATCACTTTTCATGTGTGTCGAAGAAGCTCAAGGCTCCGAGTTTCTCCTGATACAAAGGTCAAACTTCACTGGAGCAGAAAATACCAAACTAATATCTTGTGCTGGTTTCAACAGGATATTTAAGAAGCTTAAATGGAGACACGCCCACACACTGACATGAGCTGATCTGGTTTACACACACATATATAGATATAAAATTTTCTTCCGATAGGTAGCAACAGTGCAAAAAACAAAATCAATCCTCAGAGGCACAGAAGGAAAAAAAGGAAAACATCTATCTATCTATCTATCTATCTATCTATCTATCTATCTATCTATCTATCTATCTATCTATTGTTTTTTCAGATGTGTGGCAAAGAAAGGCAAGAAAACAGTGAGGCACAAAAAATGGTGTGAGTAATTTAGTAACTAAAATGCTTAGTAATTAGCATTTTTATTTTATCTTTTGGCGGCACGGTGGTGTAGTGGTTAGCGCTGTCGCCTCACAGCAAGAAGGTCCTGGGTTCGAGCCCTGGGGCTGGCGAGGGCCTTTCTGTGTGGAGTTTGCATGTTCTCCCCGTGTCCGCGTGGGTTTCCTCCGGGTGCTCCGGTTTCCCCCACAGTCCAAAGACATGCAGGTTAGGTTAACTGGTGACCCTAAATTGACCGTAGGTGTGAATGTGAGTGTGAATGGTTGTCTGTGTCTATGTGTCAGCCCTGTGATGACCTGGCGACTTGTCCAGGGTGAACCCCGCCTTTCGCCCGTAGTCAGCTGGGATAGGCTCCAGCTTGCCTGCGACCCTGTAGAAGGATAAAGCGGCTAGAGATAATGAGATGAGATTTTATCTTTTTATAATAATGATAACAATAACAAACAAATAAATAAATATTATAATTAACTTGTGGTAATATCTTGATATTACAGTCTCATCTCATCTCATTATCTGTAGCCGCTTTATCCTGTTCTACAGGGTCGCAGGCAAGCTGGAGCCTATCCCAGCTGACTACGGGCGAAAGGCGGGGTTCACCCTGGACAAGTCGCCAGGTCATCACAGGGCTGACACATAGACACAGACAACCATTCACGCTCACATTCACACCTACGGTCAATTTAGAGTCACCAGTTAACCTAACCTGCATGTCTTTGGACTGTGGGGGAAACCGGAGCACCCGGAGGAAACCCACGCGGACACGGGGAGAACATGCAAACTCCCCACAGAAAGGCCCTCGCCGGCCACGGGGCTCAAACCCGGACCTTCTTGCTGTGAGGCGACAGCGCTAACCACTACACCACCGTGCCGTCCTGATATTACAGTAATTAAAATAAATTAAAACAGCATTACAGGAACATTTAAATATTAAATACAGAATGACAAGAGACTTCATCCATTACTTTCTTTTTTTTTGACAACTAAATCAAATAAATTAAAAGCTATAACATAACTGATGAGATAAATATAAAATAAAGTAAGAGTTAAAGTTAAATATTCCAGCTGAATTACACCCTGTCCTGTGGATTACTGCACTGTAACTGACTGGAATAATCATCTTTAATTTAGGTAATAATTTGGTGGCAAATATTGATAAATAAACTGTCTAAAATGTTTAAATCAAAAATTTAATTCTATTTCATTTTCACCACCATAAACATGCCCATTTTTTTTCAGTGTGTTTGTGGAGAGGCACATTTTCTGATGTAAACCAGCGTGGATTTATTCTGCAGCTGGATTTATTCAGACCTCAGGAGATACGACACGGCACAACATGGTGGGATTTAATAAAAGTCCACGCTTCTTCCTGTGCTCAGCTCTTTCCCAGTTCACTACACAGCACCAGTCGCAGGATTTGGTGTCTCACATGGATGCATTAGCTTCTGGACCTGCACTGAGAGATTAGCACGAGTGGCGAGATATAACAGAAGTGCCACCTAATACTTAATACTAATACTGTAGAATTTCTGTTCCGGTATGAATATGTTGTTTTTAATAAGCGTTTTTGTGTCCATGTTCTGTGAAATTATTCGTTATGGGATTTTAAATGTTGAAATGAATTTATTAAATGGGCTGGAGGGCTTTTTTTGTAAATTCTTGGGTAGAATGTCTCCTGTAAATACACTAGCATACGCGAATTACCGTTACGCTGATGCAAAAATGCTTAGCATACAGCACTTGTAGTCCAGGAAATATAGTACATATTACATAACATGTTTACATTAAACTGATCAATGTAAGATGTGAAGAAAGAGCAGGGAAAATGTACACACTGATTATGCATTAATCATACAGTTGAGGTCAGAAGTTTACATACCCTCATCTTGGGCTTTCAATGATCTCTTTGAACTGTTCCTTTTCTGTATCAATATGATTGTACAACATAGAAAATTTAAAATGAATAAAATAGGTTATCTGAGATCAACAAAGGGTCAACAATATACAATGGTGCTTGAAAGTTTGTGAACCCTTTAGAATTTTCTATATTTCTGCATAAATATCACCTAAAACATCACATTTTCACACAAGTCCTAAAAGTAGATAAAAAGAACCCAGTTAAACAAATGAGACAAAAATATTATACTTGGTCATTTATTTATTGAGGAAAATGATTAATATTGCATATCTGTGAGTGGCAAAAGTATTTGAACCTTTGCTTTCAGTATCTGGTGTGACCCCCTTGTGCAGCAATAACTTCAACTAAACGTTTGCGGTAACTGTTGATCAGTCCTGCACACCAGCTTGGAGGAATTTTAGCCCGTTCCTCCGTACAGAACAGCTTCAACTCTGGGATGTTGGTGGGTTTCCTCACATGAACTGCTCGCTTCAGGCCCTTCCACAACATTTCGGTTGGATTAAGGTCAGGACTTTGACTTGGCCATTCCAAAACATTAACTTTATTCTTCTTTAACCATTCTTTGGTAGAACGACTTGTGTGCTTAGGGTCGTTGTCTTGCTGCATGACCCACCTTCTCTTGAGATTCAGTTCATAGACAGATGTCCTGACATTTTCCTTTAGAATTGGCTGGTATAATTCAAAATTCATTGTTCCATCAATGATGGCAAGCCATCCTGGCCCAGATGCAGCAAAACAGGCCCAGACCATGATACTACCACCACCATGTTTCACAGATGGGATAAGGTTCTTATGCTGGAATGCAGTATTTTCCTTTCTCCAAACATAATGCTTCTCATTTAAACCAAAAATTTCTATTTTGGTCTCATCCGTCCACAAAACATTTTTCCAATAGCCTTCTGGCTTGTCCATGTGATCTTTAGCAAACTGCAGATGAGCAGCAATGTTCTTTTTGGAGAGCAGTAGCTTTTTCCTTTCAGCCCTGCCATGCACACCATTATTGTTCAGTGTTCTCCTGATGGTGGACTCATGAACATTGTAGGTGCAGTAGGCTTATCAAATCAGCCTCATGTAAAAAGGGATCAGTCTCATAAATTCATAAATCATTAATTCAAGTGTCTAATAGTTTATAGCTAAACTATTAAAATCAATGGAATAACTTGGTGGTGATGTTACTATAGTTTTAGTGAGTATTGTGGTTCTAATGTAATGTGTTTACTTTAGAGCCATAACATTCATATAACAACCCAATGGGCGAAGGCAATTAGAATACTTGTTTGGCAGAGGTTGGCACTCAGTGAATGTTGTAGCAATAGACAGGACACAGTTTATTCCAAAGATACCATTTACTGAAATAGCTGACACGAATTAGCAAACTATTACTGATCAGATATAGCAACAATAGCAGCCAAGGAATAATTCAATATAAACGGTGATACAATGTATACAAGTAATAATCAGTAGTGTATAAAGCAATAGTCAGTAGTAAGTAGACTAATAAACAGCAGTAAACAATAAGAAATCAGCAGTGAATATGATAACTAAGACACTAATGGTGATCAGAAGTAATAGGCTATCTGCAAGTTTACAGTGTAGGGGCGAGTGGATGTTAAAATGTGAGAGGGAAATCACGCGTTCATGTGTGTCTGTGTGAGTGTGTGTGCTGCGCACTAATGAGATGAGGAGGAGCTAGAGAGAGAGAGAGAGACCGTGCGCAGGTGCATGACAAAGAGGAGGGGAGTGAGGGAACAAGGCTGTGTGCCTGCGTGGGCGAGATAGGTGTGGTATGTGAACGTAGTGTGTGAGCCTTTGTGCTAGGCCTTAAACCCAAGCTTCTACTCAACCCTTAGCTACTCCTGAAATCCCAATGTTGAGGGGTGTAATGCGACAGAGGGAGTTAAAAAAAAAAAACAACAACAACACGCATGCATGATCTAACTAAATACAGGTAGTCAACAAAGCAAATCAAACAACATGTGGGCTAAGACCGACTTTCATGTGAATCAAAATGCATACATTTAAACCATGAATGAATTCAAATAAACAACACTCTTTGCATTAACTAGCCACAGCTAAGGCTAACAATTGCCCAGATGCCAGCCTTACTTGAAATCGCGCTTGCTTGGTGACTGAAAGTGGGCCGTCTGTTATCCGAAGACAGAGCGGAGCGCAGGTCCAGGGAGAAAACAGTTCTGTTCCTTTTGCTTTTACAGCTTGTCAGCTGAAGATCTTCAGTGTCCCATCGGTCGTCCGATGATCTGGAAGGAATCTTGTTTGTAGTTCGTTGACGTTGCGAAAGGGATCCGGTTGCCTTTTCTCTTTAAAATACTGTGTGGGCTGCAGTAACTAACCGGTTCAGTTATTACAAGTCAAGTTTATTGTCAAATATGCTATACATGCTCAACATGCAGCACAGATGAAATTTCAGTCCTCTCTGACCCACGGTGCAAACAGGCAAAGCAATAAATAAAAATAGAATAATTGAAAAAACAAACAATATAAACAGTATAAAACACTCTAGATAGGAACTAGACATAGACTAAACACTCAGACAAACAATATAAACAGTATAAATAAACAGTATAAACACTAGATAAGAACTACACAAAGACTAAACACTCAGACAAAATAAACTGCAACTATGCAAAGATCAAATACATTGAACTTTGGCTAAAGATCTGGTATCAATAGTTCATTCTTTGCCCTTTGTTCTTCTGTAGCACAGATGCAACGATATCTCTCATGCGTGGGGATAATGCCAGAGAGACAGAATTTCGATTTTGCCGCGGGTTTTAAAGCACAGTCGTGACGTCACTGTATTTGGTATCCAGTATCATCTCTGTCTCCAATATCATTACAGGGAGTCAGAAGAATGGGTGGAGATAGAACATGGCATTGAGTATAGGGATTGTTGTGTTCAATGCTGTAGCAGTGGAAGGGGAGAAGATGGGCCATAAAGTGAAGCAGGGAATTGTGGGTACATTGGCTATGGCATGGCAGCCCCCCTACATTCACCCCTTTGGTCTCAAGACTGGGGTTCTTCCATAGTCTTTGAGAGCAACAGAAGGCTGTATAGTCCATGTCCGTAGTCTACTCACGCTCTTTCAGTCCTGAAAACATTAGCAGTTTATACAGGTTTTGGCATCTGGGCACATATAAGGCTGTGAACATCTGGGCAAATTATGTGTCTACTATTCGTGTAACTAAGCAGCACTAAGTAACTGAGATATTCCACACTTTAAAAGGTTACATTTCAAAGACATTTTCAAAGACATTCAACACATTTCAAGTATATTTTCAAGTATACCTGGAAAGAGAAACAAAGAGGTGTTAATTATAGGAGTTAGCAAGCCTACTCTTTGGGAAGGTTAGTGGTGGCCTGCGATGAGGGGGTGTACCAGACGCTGCAGCGCTTCCAGCTGTCGGGTACATGGACTATGGAGTCAAGTTTGGTTTGTAGTGTTTGTATAGCATGTACGCAATTCCTGCCGTGATGACCCAGCCACTGAGGAGTCCCAGGACAACCAGACTGACAGGATGTCCTAGATTAGATGACCGTCTGACTAATTGGTGATAGAACATGGGTTTTAGTCCAGCTGGTTCCAGATTGAACTTTACCATTTTAGTCCCTTCAGCCAGGAGCTGCTGTTGAAGGGTGTCATCAGTGCTCAGGTCATGACCTTGGAATGCATCTATCATTTCAATTTCAGTCTCATATCTATCAGGGTTGAAGTGATGTAATGCAATGTCATCTATATGAATGGTAGCTCCCTGTGGGACATTGAGGAACACCGTCTGGTTGGGAATTTTCATCATAGTGACTGTCATGCCGGGCATAAGACATCAGGATTTCAGTGTTTGGGGTATTAACTATCCATCGATTACCTACTCTTTCTCCCCTAGGTTCAGTGCTCTCATCCTTGATGGACATACTACTGATGCACTTTTGTTCAGGAGCATCAGTTTTCAGTCCACACAAATGCTCAGTTGTGTCCCTAATGAATGGGTTGCTTGCACAGACCCAGTGTACATCTTTGGTGGAGGTGCACATGTTCAAGTTAGGGATGAGGTAGAGAGATGGACTATCATGGTATGCGAATATGGGTGGTGTTTTGATATGTATGTGGAAGTTGTCTTTCCAGAAGCCTATGTTGAGGACATACTTCAACCAATAGATGTTCTGTCTCTCAGTGATGGGTAGATTAAGTATGAATCCTATTTCCAGGTCTTGCGGATTAACAAATATGGGAATAGTCAAATCAAGTTTATTTGTCTGGCGCTATTAAAAATAAACATTGTCACAAAGCAGCTTTACAGAATTTGAACGACTTAAAATATGAGGTAATGTTTTCCCCTAATCTATCCTCACTGAGCAAGCCTGTGGCAACGGTGGCAAGGAAAAACTCCCTCAGACAACATGAGGAAGAAACCTCGAGAGGAACCAGACTCAAAAGGGAAACCATCCCCATCCAGGCAAAACAGACCACATGACCATAACATTAATAGTCCTAACATAAAGTCTGTTATAAACCCCCCACTGATGGAAACCCAAGTGCAAAACCATTCATGACAACCATAGTCCCAAAGTCAGCAAGTCAACTGCAGTCCTAAAATAAGCAAGTTAACTGCAGTCCCCAGCCACAAAGCACCACTGCAAGAGTCCAGAGTGTCCTGCAGGTGCAACCCCCAACTGTCCACATGGGGCTGCCCTCCACAGGAGTGATGCGATGAGACTCCAACCAGACACAGGGCACCAGGATGGATCAGGCAGGTCTGAGGAGCAGAAGAGGTCAGCATCTCGATCCCAGGACCAACATGTAATTCAGAGGGACAGATTTTTTTTTTTTTTGGGGGTGGGAGAGAAAACACAGGTTGTTAGGTATGCCCAATGTCAACTGAATAAGTAGGAACAGTATACATATTGCACTGAGTACAAGCAGGGACTCCGGCAACTAACTATGACAACATAACTAAAAGGGAAGAGCCAGAAGGTACTGGTAACACAGGCATGAGGGAGCCCCGAGACACAAATCAGCAGCCACTACACCGTCAACAAAGTTGAGTGAGCGGGGACTGACAGCATCCATACATCCCAGTTTACCAAAACACTATGTCTGAGGACCCTCCAGATCTACACCTTTACCTCATAAACACCATGAACAAAAGGCTTGACTAAACGGATATGTTTTCAGCCAAGACTTAAACACTGAGACTGTGTCTGATTCCCAAACGCTACTTGGAAGGCTGTTCCATAACTGTGGGGCTTTGTAAGAAAAGGCTCTGCCCCCTGATGTAGCCTTCACTATACGAGGTACCAGCAGATAGCCTGCACCTTTTGATCCAAGTAGGCATGGCGGGTCATAGAGGACCAGAAGTTCACTCAGGTACTGTGGTGCGAGACCATTCAGTACTTTGAAAGTCAGTAGTAGTATTTTATAATCAATATGAAATTTGATTGGGAGCCAATGCAGTGTGGATAAGACAGGGGTGATGTGCTCATATTTTCTAGTTCTAGTAAGGACTCTTGCTGCTGCATTTTGAAGTAACTGGAGCTTGTTTATGCACTTACTGAAACATCCAGACAGTAAGGCATTACAATAATCCAACCTGGAGGTAACGAAAGCATGAACTAGTTTTTCCGCGTCATGTAGTGACATAAGAAATTTAATCATAGCAATATTTCTGAGATGAAAGAAAGCTATCCGGGTGATGTTATCAATGTGAGTTTCGAATGAAAGACTGGGGTCAATAATCACCCCGAGGTCTTTTACTGCTGCACATGAAGAAACAGAAAGGCCATCCAGAGTTACTGTGTAATCAGAAAACTTACTTCTAGCTGCATGTGGTCCGAGTACAAGTACTTCAGTCTTGTCAGAGTTAAGCAGAAGGAAGTTAATAAGCATCCAGTGTCAAATGTCCTTTACACATTCCTCAATTCTATTAAGCTGGTGTCTCTCATCAGGTTTTGCAGAAACATACAACTGTGTGTCATCAGCATAACAGTGGAAACTAATACAATGTTTATGAATAATATCACCTAGAGGTAACATTTATAAAGAAAAAAGCAGTGGACCCAAGACAGAACCTTGTGGAACACCAAACTTTACCTCAGTACGTCTAGAAATATCACCATTTATATCAACATACTGATAGCGATCAGTTAAATAAGAGCTGAGCCAGGAGAGGGCCATTCCCTTAATTCCCACAACATTTTCGAGTCTATCCAGAAGAATGGAATGATCAATGGTATTAAATGCTGCACTAAGGTCAAGCAACACAAGCAGCGAGACACAGCCCTGATCAGACGCCAACAGTAGGTCGTTTACTTCTTTAACCAGATTAGGTCTAAATCCTGACTGATACATTTCATGGATGTTATTCCTATGTAAATATAATCATAACTGCTGTGCCACAGCTTTTTCAAGGATCTTGGCAATAAAGGGGAGGTTTGGTATTGGCCGATAATTGGACATCTGACAGGGATCGAGGTCAGGTTTTTTAATCAGGGGTTTGATAACTGCTAGTTTAAAGGATTTGGGTACATAGCCAATCATAAGAGAAGAATTTATTATTTTTAGAAGCGGTTCAATTACTTCAGGTATTATCTGTTTGAATAAATGTGTAGGTAAGGGATCTAATACACAAGTTGAGGCTTTTGATGTCGATATTAATGAAAGTAATTCAGTTTCTTTTAGGGGAGTAAAACATTCTAATTGCTGATCTGATACAGTTATATTGTTAACTACAGGGTCACTTATATTGTCTGACCTTAAATGAGTAGGTTCAAATTGTCGGATATTCTCAATTTTGTCATTAAAAAAATTCATAAAATCATTGCTAGTACATACTACAGGTGTGCATGTGTCTATAGTGGACTTATTCCTGGTTAATTTTGCTACAGTATTAAATAGGAATCTAGGATTATTTTTGTTATCTTCTATTAGGGAGGAGAGATGTTGATCTAGCAGCATTAAGAGCTTTTCTATACTTCAGGAAGCTCTCCTTCCACACTAATTTGAACACTACCAATTTTGTTTGATGCCATTTACGTTCCAATTTTTGAGTGGTCTGTTTTAATGTGGGGGCTGACAGTGACCCAATCAAAGTTGATAACTCTAGGAGATCATTTATAAAGCTCTGTGCAGTAGTTGATGTGAATGTACGTTTAATACAGTAGCGTGGTGAGGTGCATATATTATTACTCAGACATATTTTGAATGAGATGAGATAATGATCTGAGATAACTTCAGACTGTGGAAGTATGACTATATTTTCCATCTTTAACCTGAATGTTAGTATTAGATCAAGGGTGTGACCACCATTATGGGTCAGTCCTATGACATTCTGATTAATCCCTACTGAATCTAAAATGGACACAAACGCTGTTTTCAAAGGGTCTTCTGGGTTATCAAAGTGAATATTAAAATCTCTGACACCTAAAGCTTTGTCTAAGGAAATAAAAAGATCTGAGAAAATCTGCAAATTCAGAAAGAAACTCAGAATATGGCCCCAGGGGCCTGTAAATAATAAGCAATGGAATTAACTGGGTAGACTTATTTTTCGAGGCTACATACATTATATTAATATGAAGAACTTCAAATATATTAAATTTATAACCAGGTTTTTGTGTTACACCTAGATAATCATTATAAACAACTGCAACGCCTCCTCCTCTGCCAGTTAGACGAGGCTGGTGTATATACCTGTATCCAGGAGGACTCGCTTCATTTAATGCTATATATTCATTTGGCTTAATCCATGTTTCAATTAAACAAAGTACATTAAACTCCTGATCAGTAATGAGTTCATTAACCATTAGCGCTTTAGATGTCAGAGATCTAATCTTTAATAGCCCCACCTTTAGATCAAAGGTGCTGGCAGCAGGTGTACAGTCAGTATGATCTAATTTCATATTGATTAGGTTACCAGAACAAACTCTGAGTATTTCTACCTTTTTGTTGAGCTCGGGGAACAGACACAGTCTCGATGTAGTGGACCCTGAGTGACGACTCTGTACAGCTAGCAGACAGTCGGTTTAGCCTGTTCGTCTGTTCCCTGGCCTTGGCTCTGGATTGTCAGGAATTAACTAGGCCTGTTCTGAGACTATGACCTATGCTGCAGGAAATGAGAGCAGCACCTTCCCAAGTGGGATGGATACTGCCCCGCCCTATCAGGCCAGCAGTGCCCTCAAAATTAGCCCAATTATCTATAAAGCCCACACTGTTTTCAGAGCACCACCTGGACAACCAACAATTCAGCGATCATAACCTGTTGTAAGCTACATCGCCATGCTGCATTGGGATGGGGCCAGAGCATACTCCAGCATCGGACATTGCCTTCGCTAATTTAAACACCTCTACAAAGTTACTCTTCGTAACCTCAGACTGACGAAGGCATTTATCGTTAGCTCCTGCATGGATAACTATCTTTGAGAACCTGTGCTTGCCTAGGACCCAAAGATTACCTGCTATATCCGGCACCCTGGCTCCTGGTATACACCTGACTAAAGCTGCTGGTGCCCCTAAAGGCTGAGCTAATTTCACATGCCGTATGATAGAGTCCCCTATAACCAGAGCTCTTTCAGGTTTCTCAGTGGCGCATCACTAAGGAGAGCAAACTTGTTTGACATGTGACATGGAGAGGAGTGGTGCTCCCATGGGTGAACCTCAGCGGTAGCTTTGACTCTACGCTTTTGCCGCCGAGTCGTCACCCATTCGCCCCGCTGTAAGGGCTCTAACACCGGAGTTGGGGGATTACTAACTCCACCTAGGGCATCCAGACTTTCCCCTCCAGAAACTACACTGTTCTCATGCTCACTGACCTACTCTAAAGCCTGGACACGCGCTTCTAGCACTATAATCTTCTCTGTCAGAGAGCTAACTAATCTGCACTTATCACAAATAAAGCTATCACTAGCGATGGAGGAAGAATGACTAAACATCCTGCACTCAGCACACTGAACAGGCTGAAGGTGTGCCATGATGAAAAGATTCACGTACCTTAATTGAAGATCTGTTGATATTAAAGCAGATCTGATGTAGATGGCCTCTGCTTGTGGTCTTTACACAGGAGAAGAAAAAAAAAGAAAGCTTCTGGTCTTGGCGTTTTTCCGAAAAAAAGAGAGAGAAAAAAAAACAGAAAAAGGAAAGCGAAAGTGGAAAGTACAAAAAGAAAAGCGATATCAAGATGGCGGCGCGTACACACGCAGCGGCTCCTCTCCGTCCCGACAGAATGGTGTTATGTTTGTGTTTTTATGCGACTATGGTTTGCTCAGGAGGCCTGCTCAACCACCGACCCCCACTCCTGCATCCAGCCCACAGTGGAAGCGCCACAGGCTGAACATGCGGACGCAGAAGAGGGGCAAGTGCGGAGGTATCCAGGCTAGGCTAGCAGCTAGCCCTCACCAGCTGGCTATCCCTACCATCACTCTGGCCAACGTACACTCGCTGGACAACAAGCTGGATTATGTCCGCCTACTCCGCTCATCTTCTAAGTCTGTGAGTGAGTGTTGTGTCCTTGTGTTTATGGAAACATGGCTTAATGACAGCATCCCGGACTGTGCCATTCAGCTAGCCCAGCTAACATGCTACTGGTCAGACAGAGCGCTAGTTGGGGGGGTGACTCACAGCAGAGGACTCTGTGTTTACATCAGTGATGCCTGGTGCCGCGATGCTGTTGTGGTCTGCAAACACTGCTCACCACTGGTGGAATTTATAATTATTAAGTGCCAGCCATTCTACCTGCTGAGGGAATTTACAGCCATATTGCTGGTAGCAATATACATCCCTCCTGGTTCCAACAACAACAGGAGTGAAGCACTGAATTAACTCTATCAGCACATCAGTGAGCAGTAGACAACCCACCCAGATGCTTTCCTCATCCTGGCTGGGGATTTCAACCATGCAAACCCCAAGAGCATGCGTCCAAAACTCTATGGACATATCAACTTTCCCACACATGGAAACAATATTCTGGACAATATTTACACCATGCATAGAGGCGCCTACAAAGCCCTACCCCTCCCCCACCTTGGGGCCTCAGATCACTCCACTGTTATGCTAATGCCAGCATACAGGCTGCTGATTAAAGGCCACCAAACCAGCTACAAAGCAGATACGTGTGTGGCCAGAAGGGTCCTCAGAGGCACTCCAGGACTGTTTTTCCACCACTGACTGGAGCATGTTCAGACAGGCGGCCACCTACAACAACACTACAGATCTCCAGGAGTACACAGAGACCCTCACTGCCTACATGAGGAAGTGCATGGACAACGTTACAGTCACCAGAATCATCTCCATTCAAGCAAATCAGAAGCCATGGCTGACAGGGGAAGTCCACAGGCTCCTGAGGGCTCGGAACACCACCTTCAGAACTGGGGATGAGGTGGGCCTGAGGACAGCTAGGGCCAACCTGTCACGAGGCATCAGGGTGGCCAAGAGACAGTATTCCAGGAACATTGCTGACTACTTCAATGACAGCAGAGACACCAGGAACCTGTGGCGGGGGATTCAGACCATCACAGACTACAAGCCCTCGAAACAGACCTGTGATAACTCCACCTTTCTGCTGGATCAGTTGAACGACTTCTTCGCTCACTTTGAGGCAGACAACAGCACCACAGCACAGAAGACCCCACCACCTCCCGGTGACCAGGTGTTGACTCTGTCCCCAGACAGAGGTGAGCCACTTGGCCATGTGGTGCAAGGACAACAATCTCCTCCTGAACATAGAGAAGACAAAGGAGATTGTTGTGGGCTTCAGGACACCGCACACCCAGCATGCTCCACTAACTATCAACGGTGCTGCAGTGGAGAGGGTGAGCAGCACCAAGTTTCTGGGTGTGCACATCTCTGAAGACCTGTCCTGGAGCAACACCACCACATCACTGGGCAAAAAAGCCCAACAGCATCTGTACTTCCTCCGCAAACTGAGGAGAGCAAGAGCCCCAGCCCCCATCATGCACACATTCTACAGAGGCACCATTGAGAACATCCTGACCAGCTGCATCACCGTGTGGTACGGCACCTGCACCGTGTCCTGCTGCAAGACTCTGCAGCACATCGTGAGAGCAGCTGAGAGGATCATTTGTGTCTCTCTCCCTTCTCTTATGGATATCTATAACTCCCGCCTCACCTGCAAAGCCATCAGGATTGCAGGTGACCCCACCCACCCATCTCACAGCCTCTTCAGCTTGCTGCCATCGGGGAGGAGACTGCGGAGTCTCCGGGCCAAAACCAGCAAGCTTAAAGACAGTTTCTTTCACCAGGTGGTCAGGAGGCTCAACTCACTCCCTGTTCTGCTCCTCCTCCCCCCTCTGCCCCCTGCCACAGATTCTGCCCGTACACCCCCCCTGCCCCCCTTCAGCATCTGACACCCTCACAGCCCCCCCCCCCCCCCCCACACACAACATTCATTTGCACACTGAACTCAGGAACTGCATATTTCACTTTACCTCGCTCATTTGCACTATTCCACACTACCTCACCTTAACAGCTATTAGTTTATTGTTTATACTGCTTATTTCATGTTTACTGGCTATACCTCAAGTGCCCTTGACTTATTTTATGTCCCTTTGCTCCAATTTATATATATATATATATATATATATATATATATATATATATATATATATATATATATATATATATATATATGTGTGTGTGTGTGTGTGTGTGTGTGTGTGTGTACCCGTGAATGTTTAGTCCATTTCTTATCTAGAGTGTTTATACTGTTTATATTGTTTATTTCAGTTATTCTATTTTAATTTATTGCATTGCCTGTTTGCACCGTGGGTCAGAGAGGACTGAAATTTCATCTGTGCTATATGTCAAGCATGTATAGCATATTTGACAATAAAGTTGACTTGACAGTACAATAAAAATGAAGAGGATACTGGAAAATTATTTGTAGAAAAAAAAAAAAAGATGAGTAATTAACGCCAACACTTGTGGGAAAAAAAAAAGAGACTCGTCACAAACAACTCAGGAGCCAGGAAGTGCGTAGCACAGAATGCGCATGCACAACCCAATCGCCAATCAGAAACTCCGGAGATTCGCAGAGATTTCTCCAGATTCTGAGAATCTGCTAAGACTATATGCCAGGTTTACTTGTGAGGTATATACATTAGTGGTGGTAGTAGCTTTCAGTATGTTCTCAACCATGCTAAGAGGAACTTGGTAAGGAGGGATTTTTCCACCACTTAAGTTAACTGAGCTACTAACTTCTCTCAGCAAGTCCTGCATCAGATCTCTAACTACACACACACAGGTTATATCTGAACATACAATTTCTGATAATGTGTCTAAAGCATGAAGGGTGTTATTTATTAATGCTAAGTGCATGTTGACTGTGAGAATGGGTGCCTGCAGGGTTCTGCCTAGGTCCTGCAGCTGGTCCTGTTGGACAAAGGTTTTGTTACCTTGAGTTGAGTGGTACTGGGTGAATACTTAACGGTGGTGCATGCCTATGGGGTTAGCAATGCATGCAAGGTTTAAAAAAAAAAAAAAAAAGTGGAGTGAGGCCACTATGGGCTATCCACCCCCCTTTGGACTGGGGAGACCCCACCGCCTGAAGACATGGTTCATCAGCAAGAGAGCTGTGGTTTTGGCAGTGTCGTTGGGTGCTGAAAGGCACTCAACCCACTTGGTGAAGGCACAAGTGATGGTGAGAAAGTACCTGTTACCCCATGAGGACATAGGTATGGGACCTATCCAATCCACTTGGAGATTGGACCAAGGAAATGTGGTCCCTCTAACCTGTAATGGGGCCCGATTTAACGGCTGAGAGGGTCGGAACTGACAGCAGACTAAACACCCTTTGACATACTCAGTAATATCCTTGATCATGGAGGGCCAATAGACTACCTGTTGGAGGGTCTGATACATGGCCCTGGCACTCCTATGGCCCCTGCATGGGGTGTCATGAGCATGCAACATCATGACCCCCCTATGGTCAGTTGGAACGACCCAACAGGGTAGTCCTTTGCCATGGGGATGATACACAAGCAACCCTTTCTCCATTTTCAGGCAATGCTGTAAGTTCTAAAAGTGACTTAAATCTGGAGATTGTTGCAGCATGGGTGCCATTATGGGGAAACTCCTGAGAGTCTGTGACAAACTGTCAGATTCTTTGGATCACTGGGTCTCTTTCCTGCATAGAAACTAAGTCAGCATTGCCGGGCTGTCGACCTAGATGGATGGTCTGCAACATAGTGTTAGAGTTCTCGCGACTCTCTCTGGCTTGTTGGTGGGTAATGGCATTTACCACTTAACTCTGTTTGTCGGGGTCGAATCGCTCGATGTCCTTTGCAAAGGAGTCAAACTGGCACATATGGAGGCCAGGGGAACGGTTCCTCTGTGTCCTCCTTGACCTTTGGGGAGGTTTGCTCTCTAAGCTACTTGATGAGTTTGATGGAAGGGGATACCTCACATGGTACTCATCAGAAGAGGAGAAGGAAGAGAAAGAGTGTTTGTAGGTGGGGTTTACCGCCAAATACTTCTTCCTTTTAATGGTTGGGAGCTGTGGGGGCCCCTCAATTGCAGGTGGGCATGATTCCGCTCCACCGGGACTGTGAGAGGGGGTAGCAACCTGGCGCTTTGGTTTGGAAATGGGGGTCGTTTGGCGACTGACCAAGAAATCTTCGGAGTCTGTGTCAGACTTGGCCCCTCTCCCAGCTCCTGGCTCTGTTTCTGCCTTTGCCTCCATGGATGGTGCATGAAGCACTGCTTGGGCCCTGGCACGGGTTTTGCGACTTTCTTCCTGGGACCAATCATTGGCAGCTTTCTTGCTAGACCATTCAGCTAGCTGAAGTCTATGGGCACACTCCTCTAGCAAATCATTGGTAAGCTTGAGTGCATTGCACAGGGTCTGATTCATTGTGTCAAGCCGGTCATGGCTAGCATTCAGCTCCCTGTTCTCCCCCCCCAGAGTGTTTCCAGCTCCCTGTTCTCCCCCTGGAGTGTTTCCAGCTCCAAAAGGGTATGTTGGTGATGTAACAGAAATAACTTGCCTACCACCTTTTGGATGGTGATGACACTGCATTAGGGATTCTGCACATATTGTATCAAGCTGTCAATCTCTGTCTGACACCCATCCTGGGTTAACTGCCCAAGTTCTTCCCTTTCCTTAGGAGAGATTTTGAGGAGGAGATCAGAGATGAAGTCAGAGAGGGGGATAGGTTCCAGAGGAGGAAGGCTATCCTCTTCACCTCCTGACATATGTGGGGTGTGATGGCGGCTCATCCTGACTTCCTGGTTTGGGCACGGACCTACACCTGACGAGCTAGTGACATGGGCACTATTTCTCAGTCTACCCCTTTTAATGTAAGATAATCTCATGGCTATGAGGTGACAACAGACAGGCTGTGCTCAAACAGCGAAAATAAGAAAATGCTCAGGTGAGGCTTCTAACCTGTGGCTCGCACTAACAACTAGATAATGAGCCATGTTATTCCTGTGACTCTTGTTTACTATCACTTTCTCTCAAAGTATGCCAACTAACTATGCAGGGTACTATGGCAACTATACTTGTTTCTACCAATGGCTACTGGTGATACAGTCACTTACTCCCTACTAGCTGTGCTCACAGTATGACTGACACACAAGACTGTTAGTTAAACAACACTATCACCACACTGCAGTTAGCCCAAAATAACACTCTGGTATAGCCTTGGCAATTCCACTTGACTAGCCTATTACTGAGTAGAGGCCTGGAATGGCTCAACACTAAATTTATCCATTATCGCTACAAAAATCACTGAGGCCTCACAATACTAATCCTCACACGGGGCACCAAAATATGTAGGTGCAATAGGCTTATCAAATCAGTCTCATGTAAAAAGGGATCAGTCTCATAAATTAATCATTAATTCAAGTGTCTAATAGTGTATAGCTAAATTATTAAAACCAATGGAATAACTTCGTGGTGATGCTGCTATAGTTTTAGTGAGTATTATAGCTCTAATGTAATATATTTTCTCTAGATCTATAACATTCATAGAACAACCCAATGGGCGAAGGCAATTAGAATACTTGTTTGGCAGAGGTTGGCACTCAGTGAATGTTGTAGCAATAGACAGGACACAGTTTATTCCAAAAGGTACCATTCACTTAAATAGCTGACACAAATTAGCAAACTAATACTGATCAGATATAGCAACAAATAGCAGCCAAGGAATAATTCAATATAAATGGTGATACAATGTATACAAGTGTTATCTGACCAGGTGGGTGGAGCACAGAAGCACAGCAGGCCAGAACTGAGTTCTCAAAACTCTTATTTTTAAATGTGTTATATATAAATAATTTTTTTTTTTCAGCCAACAGCACCACCAGTGCACACTCACATTTCTGGTCAGGAGACAGACCTTCTCCTCTCCTCTCCCTCTCCTCTTTATAGGGCGTGGTCACTGGGGAAGACACACAAACACAGGTTAATTCCCATCAGGTGCAGTGATTCCACCACTTACCTTCCCTGACTCCGCCCTCCATTCACAGACTGATGCTTGGCCACACCCCCGCTGCCACAACAAGTAATAATCAGTAGTGTATAAAGCAATAGTCAGTAGTAAGTAGAATAATAACCAGCAGTAAACAGAGTAAGAAATCAGCAGTGAATATGATAACTAAGGCACTAATGGTGATCAGAAGTAATAGGCTATATGCAAGTGTTACAGTGTCGGGGCAAGTGGATGTTAAAATGTGAGTGGGAAATCATGTGGTCATGTGAGAGAGTGTAGGCGTGTGCGCAGCTGCGCACTAATGAGATAAGGAGGAGCTAGGGAGAGTGTGTGTTCCCAGGCACACGACAGAGGAGGGGAGTGAGGGAATGAGGCTGTGTGCGTGCACGGGTGAGATAGGTGTGGTATGTGAATGTAGTGTGCGAGCCTTTGTGCTAGGCCAGGGTTTCCCAAAGTGTGGTGCCACGAGGGGGTGCGCAAGATAAAAAAATGTAATGGCAATTTTTAACTATTCTTCTACGGTGTATGAAGCTGGGTTCTCCGCTTTGGCAGCAATTAAAACTAAACATCAGCAAAGACTGGGAGATGTTGAGAAAGATTTGAGGTTGAGACTGTCTTCAATTACCCCAAACATCGGAGAGCTCTGTGCCAAGATGCAGACCCATCCGTCGCATTAATATTGGTATGTATTTGGCCAAATGGCATTGATCTTGCTAAAAATATATACTGCTACTGAAAATAGGACCTATATAGCCTACTGACCCACCCACTGTCTGTCTGTCTCTCTCTCTCTCACTGCAGACTGAGCCGCCAGCGCTGCACTTCACAATCAGATGGATCCTCTTCATCTGTTCCTGATATGCTCCTTAATTGCTGTATCTCTTTAAAATGCATATGTTCATAATTATCATTGCTATTTTTACTGTTATATGTTAACTTTTTTGCAAATTAAATTCATTCTCAATTCATTTTCATAACCTTGTAATGACAGGGTTGTGTTGCTAGTGTTTTAAACATGGACGAAAATCATATATTTTCCCCATATCTGGCTGGTAGACTACATGCCTCGATGTGATCTCCCTTTGTAATGAATTTGCGCATTTACCGTGTTGAAACATTTTGAAACTGTTACATTTCAATCAAATTCTATCTAATTCAAATACGAGCACGCATAATGTGTTAATGTGATTCGATGTTCTCATTCGAGCATGACGTGCTGCCTTTGTAAGAAAGCTTTGGTGGTCTTTTTTCACTTTTGTGGTTTCCTGCAGGTGTGGCAAACGATGTTTATCATTTTAGCACGATTAAAGATGCTGCCTTTATAAGAAAGTGTGTGTTTTTTGAAACTGGGGAACTGGGGGTGCATCAACCTGGTTGGAGTATAGAAGGGGGTGCGCGGCCAAAAAAGTTTGGGAACCGCTGTGCTAGGCCTTAAACCCAAACTTCTACTCAACCCTTAGCTACTCCTGAAATCCCAATGTTGAGGGGTGTAGTGCGACGGCGGGAGTTAAAAGGAGAGAGAAAGAAAACACATGTACAATCTAACTAAATACAAATAGTAAACAAAGCAAATCAAACACGCAGGCTAAGACTGGCTTTCATGTGAATCAATATACGTCCATTTAAACCATGAATGAATTCAAATAAATGACACTCTTCACATTAACTAACCACAGCCAAGACTAACAATTGCCCAGATGCCAGCCTTACTTGAGATTGCTCTTGCTTGGCAACTGAAAGTGCACAGTCTGTTATCCAAAGACAACATGGAGCTCAGGTCCAGGGAGAAACAGTTCTGTTCCTTTTGCTTTTACAGCTCATCAGCTGAAGATCTTCAGTGTCCCATCGGTCGTCCGATGATCTGGAAGGAATCTTGTTTGTAGTTTGTCGATGTTGTGAAAGGAAAACGGGATCTGGTTGCCTTTTCTCTTTAAAATACTGCATGGGCGGCAGTAACTAACTGGTTCAGTTATTGCAACTATGAGAAGATCAAATACATTGAACTTTGGCTAAAGGTCTGGTATCAATAGCTCGTTCTTTGTCCTTTGTTTTTCTGTAGCACAGATGCAACGACATCTCTTTCACGCATGGGGATAATGCCAGAGAGAAAGAATTTCTATTTCACCACGGGTTTTAAAGCACAGTCATGACGTCACTGTATTTGGTATCCGGTATCATCTCTGTCTCCAATACCATTACAGGGAGTCAGAAGAACAGGTGGAGATAGAACATGGCATCGAGTACAGGGATTGTTGTGTTCAATGCTGTAGCAGTGGAAGGGGAGAAGATGGGCCATAAAGTGAAGCAGGGAATTGTGGGTACTATGGGTATGGCATGGCAGCCCCCCCACAACATTAACATTAGCCAATGTCAGTGCAAATCTAAGAAAGAGGATCATAGATGTACACGCTCAGGAAAGTCTCTTGGAGTCGTTTCTCAACAACTGCATATTCTAAGATCAGTTCAAACAATTCTACATAAGTACAAGTTATTGGGTGGTGTAGACACTTTGCTGGAAGAAAATCCAAATGGTCAGGAACAACTCAGGAACCACCAAGGCACAGGCCTATCATGAACTGGAAGCTGCTGGAACACCGTCTACAGTCAGGAGAGTTTTATATCCCCATGGACTAAGAGACTGCTGTCCAAGAAACAAGCCTTTGCTCTAAAATTCACAACTTCAACCACAACCAAAGTTTCCAGTTGACCAGATGGACAAAGAAAAAGCCTTCTGGAGGAAAGTTTGATGGTCAGATAAGACAGATTGAATTTTGGCCACAATGGCCAGAGATACAGAGGAAAACTGTACCTACTGTAAAGCATGGTGGTGGTAGCATCAGGCTCTGGGGCTGTTTTGCTGCCAGTGGAAGTTGATGGAATAATGAAGAACTTTAGAATTCTTTCGCATAACCTCAAACCAGGGCGGCACGGTGGTGTAGTGGTTAGCGCTGTCGCCTCACAGCAAGAAGGTCTGGGTTCGAGCCCCGTGGCCGACGAGGGCCTTTCTGTGCCGAGTTCGCATGTTCTCCCCGTGTCCGCATGGGTTTCCTCCGGGTGCTCCGGTTTCCCCCACAGTCCAAAGACATGCAGGTTAGGTTAACTGGTGACTCTAAATTGACCGTAGGTGTGAATGTGAGTGTGAATGGTTGTCTGTGTCTATGTGTCAGCCCTGTGATGACCTGGCGACTCATCCAGGGTGTACCCCGCCTTTCGCCCGTAGTCAGCTGGGATAGGCTCTAGCTTGCCTGCGACCCTGTAGAACAGGATAAAGTGGCTAGAGATAATGAGATGATGAGATGAACCTCAAACCATCAGAAACTTGGACACAGTTGTGTGTTCCAACAGGACAAATGACCCCAAACACACATCAGAGCTGGTTGTGGAGGATAAAGCAGGAGAACATTAAGCTTAATACAAGTCCTCACCTTAACCCTGTCGAAAATATGTGGACTGTGTTTAAAAATCAGGTCTGTTCCAGGAAACACACACATTTAATTGAACTCAACCAAGTGACTAATCTACTGACTTTCCACAGAGGTTCAATATCTGTTGGAATCTACTTTCAACAATTCTTTTTTTCTGTAAAAATATAAAAAAAGAAACATATTGCAGTAATATTAGAGCACAATCAGTATTGCTGCAAAAAAATCAATTTTAAAACATTTCATTTCAACAGATTTTAATATCATTTTAATGCTGATGTAAATGTGTGAATACTTAATGAATGCACTCATGTAGAAACCCTCAATAATGTGTCAGTAAAGTAAAGAAAGTCTTTCTTAGAAAACTGATTTAACGCTGCAGGTATTTTCGAATCCCTCTGAATGATTTCAGCGTCATTAGTTCTCTCCAGTCACGTCACATTTTCATACACACTCATTTCACTAAGCACTCAAGCTCATTGTGTTCATGTGGAGGTCTGATTCTTTCATTTTCAGTGTCAAGGTCATGCTCAATAACACACACACATACGAAGATCCATGTAAGTGTGTGTGTGTGAGAGAGAGCTCTTTCATACTCTGATGAGATGCACATGCAGTTTGTAACATTCTCAGAATAAATGGATAGCTATACTAATATTTAAATTTATGCCCCGGAGTATAAAACCTGACATCACAGTTTAAAAAAAAAAAAAAAAACTGATGTATGTGCTGATGTGATAAAACAGATGTTTTTTGTCTCATCTGTACTTCAATTTTTATATTAACTTTTATAATAAAGACTTCCAGTAAAGTATGCTCACTATCCTATGAGGACTTTGTTCAGATTTCAAATTAAGAAAAAGACACATCCTGCTTCCCCTAAAACCACTCCCTATTCACTTTTAGTTCACAGGGAAGACTCGTACACAGTGTACTCTACACTCACCGGCCACTTTAATAGGAACTTGTTGTTGATTCTAAGAGTCCTGTTCTTGGCTGCAGGAGTGGAACTCAATGTGTTCTTCTGCTGTCACATGCTGAGATGCTTTTCTGCTCACCACGGTTGTAAAGAGTGATCTGAGTTACTATATCCTTCCTGGCAAAAAAGCTCAAACTAATCTGGCCATTTCCCTCTGACCCTCTTATCAACAAGGTGTTTATTTCCACCCACAGAACTGTCACTCATTCAATTTCATGTTATTTTTGTTTTTCGCACCATTCTGTGTAAACTCTAGAGACTGTTGTGTGTGAAAACCCCAGGAGATCAGCAGTTTCTGAAATACTCAAACCAGTCCATCTGGCTCAAACCAACACCCATACCACAGTGAAAGAAAGTCACACTTCACTTTGAGATCACAGAGATTTTTCCCATTCTGATGTTTGAACATTGTGAACATTAACTGAAGCTCTTGATTTGTATCTGCATAATTTGATGCACCGTGCTGCTGTCAAGGGATCGGCTGATTAGAGAACTGAAAAAACAAAACAAAAACAAAACAAAAAAAACAGTTCAAGTGGATGACTGTTCCTAATAAAGTGGCCAGCGATTATAGCTCAAGCATTCATAAAATCTCACAATGCGCTACACTTCCTTTAATTAGTGCCTCTGTCACTGACATCCTTCAGCTGGTGACCTTGAAATCAATCAACATTTACCATATTTTATTTATAAAATATATATATATATATATATATATATATATATATATATATATATATATATATATATATTTTTTTTTTTTTTTGTTAAAGCACGCAGAGTAACAAAGGAGCAAGGAGACTTGAGGCAATAAATCCAAAATCAGTAATATTTATCCCACAGCACTGGATTATGATCGGGCAGAAGGTGATTAATTTGCTGTCACACCAGCTCTGGCAGTAGTGGAAGGAGTCTCCACTGTCAGCACATTGTAAAGCTGTAACTTTATGACATACAGGACAGAAGAGTTTACGCTTTACAGTTTCTCAGTAACATGCAAAACAAAGTGCATTTTTTGTCTTATGAACTTTAAGAGAGAATAAAAAGAGGCTGGTGAAGGAGCAACTGCTAACAGCTGCAATAATGTGTTAGGACTGGAGACCAGGGGTTTAAGCTGTGATACATGAAAGGTGGGGTGAACACGCAGTTGAAAGTTCACCTCATCTCCTCAGAGAAATCCTTGAAACAGGAACAGAAGGGTGCATCGGCATCCCAGACTGCTGGTCCTCACTCTCTGGCCTTGCCAGTGAGGAGCATGATTGCATATGCTACCTGGGAGCATTCTGTGGGGAAGGCCAGAGGTTGCAGCTCTAGGATCAAAGAGCATTGAGATAGGAATAATCTGCAAGTACCTGGTATTGTAGGGCTGAGGTGCTGGAAGTCTGGGTTCGCAGAGAGGAGCTGAAGTAGGAGATGGCTGGGCAGGGGTAGGCACGGCTTGATAGCGCTGCATCTGTGTGGTGAGGAGATTGAGTGAGTTGGACAGGGTGGCGAGGTTCTGGGTGATCTGCTGGAGGTCTTGTTGATGGCTCCCGAGGAGAGTCCCTTGCTGCTGGATGGCCGTTCTCAGATGGGTGAGTTCCGCTGGGTCCATGTTGGCCAGAACATATTGTTAAAGGAACAGTCCACCGTATTTCCATAATGAAATATGCTATTATCTGAATTGAGATGAGCTGCTCCATACTTATCCGAGCTTAGCGCTACCTCCCAGTCAGTCAGACGCAGTCGGACGCGCTGTCACTCCTGTTAGCAATGTAGCTAGGCTCAGCATGGCCAACGGTATTTTTTGGGGCTGTAGTTAGATGCGACCAAACTCTTCCGCGTTTTTCCTGTTTACATAGGTTTATATGAGCAGTGATATGAAACAAGTTCAGTTACACAAATTGAAACGTAGCGATTTTCTATGCTATGGAAAGTGCGCACTATAATGACAGGCGTACTAACACCTTCTGCGCGCTTCGGCAGCGCATTGATACGGAGCTCAGATATCAATGCGCTGCCAAAGCGCGCAGAAGGTGTTAGTACGCCTGTCATTATAGTGCAGACTTTCCATAGCATAGAAAATCGCTACGTTTCAATTTGTGTAACTGAACTTGTTTCATGTCACTGCTCATATAAACCTATGTAAACAGGAAAAACGCGGAAGAGTTTGGTCGCATCTAACTACAGCCCCAAAAAATACCGTTGGCCATGCTGAGCCTAGCTACATTGCTAACAGGAGTGACAGCATGTCTGACTGCGTCTGACTGACTGGGAGGTCGCGCAAAGCTCGGATAAGTATGGAGCAGCTCGTCTCAATTCAGATAAGAGCATATTTCATTATGGAAATACGGTGGACTGTTCCTTTAAGGGAGGTGGAGGTGTGGTGAGATAAGGATCCACAAGCAGAACACAGACAGTAATCCAATAAATAAGGTGCTTTAATCCAGGGAGAAGGGCATGGCAAAAATGGGACAAAAGCAAATGGCAAAAATAGTCCAGGTAAAAAGAGACAAAAAATGACAAAAACACAAGACAGACAAGGACAAAAATGCTAGAGCAAAAAAACAAACAAACAAACAAGAAAAAACCCTTCATGCAAAAACCATGAACTAGAAAAATAGCTTGAGCAAAAACCATGAAACGCAATAAAGGCACAGAAACCGCTAGAATAGTGAAACGAGACGTTCTGGCAAAGTCAGAGTCTGAGAACGGCTTATTTATACACAACAGAGAGAATCAGGAAGTGAAATGCAGGCTAGATGGAATTCCCGTCCCGGATCTGGATTCGCGCTGACCTGGGAGATAAATAATCTCTGGAGTGGAATTCCGGGGTGGAGCATGACATAATGTAAGCGACAACAGAAATTGACTTGTTTCATTAACAAAACATAGTGTCTATCAGCATTTTCACTGAGTGTATATACATCTACACATAAGAAGACTATTGATGTAAACCTCGACTTGATCAACTTCAGATCCTATAATCTGCATGGATTACTGCACTTTTATCTCTGGAATATATTGTGGATGCTAACCTCTTTATTTATGGTGTTTAAAGTGTTTAGCCGATGCCTTTATCCATATTGACTCATAGAAGAGTTTCGGAGTCTTGCTCAAAAACACATCCTCATGCTAGTTCATTCGGTCAGGGATTGAGAGCACCATCCAGAACATTTAGTGCAAACCATTTGCTTTGTTTTATTGGCATTAATTAATGAATATAAAAAAAGAAAGAAAGTGAGCCAACACACACACACACACACACACACACACACACACACAAATGAAGACAAATAAAATGAATCATGCAGTTATGATAAAAGAAATGGTGGTGGATACAACTCCAATTCCAAAAAAAGTTGGGATGCTGTGTAAACTGTAAATAAAAACAGAATGTGATAATTTGCAAATCACGGAAACCCGATATTTCATTGAAAATAGTACAAAGACGATACAAAATATTGAAACTGATAAATTTTATGTTTTTTTTGAAAAATATAGGCTCATTTTGAACTTGATGTCAGCAACACATTTCAAAAACGTTGGGACAGGGGCGTGTTTACCACTGTGTTCCATCACCTCTACTATTAACAACACTCTGTAAATGTTTGGGAACTGAGGAGACCATTTGCTGTAGTTTTGAAAGAGAAATATTGACCCATTCTTACCTCATATACAATTTCAGTTGCTCAACAGTTTGGGGTCTCCTTTGTTGTATTTTATGCTTCGTAATAAATGGGAGACAGGTCTGGGCTGCAGGCAGGCCAGTTTAGCACCCTCACTCTTTTACTACAGAGCCATGCAGCTTTAATATGTGCAGAAAGTGGTTTTGTCTTGGTGAAAGAAGGAAGGCCTTCTCTGAAAAAGATTTTGTCTGGATGGCAGCATATTGCTCTGAAACGTGTTTATATCATTCAGCATTAATGATGCCTTCCCAAATGTACAAGCTACCCATGTCATGTGCACTAATGCCCCCTCATACCATCACAGATGCTGGCTTTTGAACTGTGCACTGATAACAAGCCGGATGGTCCCTCTCCTCTTTAGCCTGGAAGACATGATGTCCATGATTTCTAAAAAGAATTTCTACTGTTGATTCATCAGACCTTGGGACAGTTTTCCACTTTGCCTCAGTCCATCGCAAAAGAGTTTGGGCCCAGAGAAGGGGGCGGTGTTTCTGGATATTGTTTATATCTGGTTTTAATGTACATTGATGAACTGTTTTCACAGACGGTGGTTTTCTGAAGTGTTCCTGAGCCCATACAGTGATTCCCACTGCAGACACGTGTCTGCTTTTAATGCAGTGTCTCCTGAAGGCCTGAAGATCACAGACATCCAATGTCAGTTTTCAGTCTTGTCTCTTGCATACAGAGATTTATCCAGATTCTCTGAATCTTTTAATATTATGGAACATAGATGATGTGATCCACAAATTCTTTGCAGTTTTACAGTGAGAAGGTTTTGTTATTCTTAAATTGTTGCACTGTTTGCCCACATAGTCTTTCACAGAGTGGTGAACCCCGCCCCATCTTTACTTCTGAGAGACTCCACCTCTCTGGGATGCTCTTTTTATACCCAATCATCTTACTGACCTGTTACCAATTAACCAAATTAGTTTTCTTTTTAGCATTACACAACTTTTTCAGTCTTTTGTTGCCCCTGTCCCAACTTCTCTGCAATGTGTTGCTGACATCAAATTCAAAATGAGCATATATTTTTCAAATAAACAAAATTTCTCAAAGCCCAGACCATTGCAAGACATTTAAATGTTTCCCTTTAATCCACTCCAGTGTAGCTTTAGCAGTATGTTTAGGGTCATTGTCCTGCTGGAACATGAACCTTCATCCCAGTCTCAAAACTCTGGACGACTCAAACAGGTTTTCCTCCATAATTGCCCAGCATTTAGTGCCATCCATCTTTCCTTCAGTCCTGACCAGCTTTTCTGTCCCTGCAGATGAAAAATATCCCCATAGCATGATGCTGCCACCACCATGCTTCACTGTTGGAATGGTGTTCTCAGGGTGATGGGAAGTGTTCAGTTTGTGCCACACGTTGCATTTCCTATGATGGCCAAAATGTTCAATTTTAGTCTCATTTGACCAGAGAATCTTCTTCCATGTGTTTGGGGAGTCTGCCACATGCTGCTGGTCAAACTCCAAACATGTTTTTTTTTCCTTTAAGCAATGATTTTTTTCTGGCCACTCTTCCATAAAGTCCCGCTCTGTGGAGTGTATGGCTTAAAGTGGTCCTATGGACAGATACTCCCATCTCCGCTGTGGATCTTTGCAGCTCCTTCAGTGTTATCTTTGGTGTCTTTGTTGCATCTCTGATTAATGTCCTCCTTGCCCAGTCTGTGAGTTTTGGTGGGCGGGGCCTTCTCTTGTCAGGTTTGTAGTGGTGCCATATTCTTTCCATTTTGCTATAATGGATTTAATGGAGCTCCGTGGGATATTCAAAGTTTGGGATATTTTTTATAACCCAACCCTGATCTATACTTCTCCACAACTTTGCCTCTGACCTGTTTGGAGGCTCCTTGGTTTTCATGTTGCTTGCTTAGTAGTGTAGCAGAGTCAGGGTCCGTCCAGAACAGGGTGATTTATACAGACACCATGTGGCAGATCATGTGACACTTTGATTGTACACAGGTGGATCTTAATCAACTAATTATGTGACTTATGATGTGAATTGGTTGGACCAGCTCTTATTTAGGGGTTTCATACGAAAGGGGGTGAATACTTATGCACACTCCAGAGTTCTTTTTTTTTCATCTTAATTATTGTTTGTGTCACAATAAAACAACAGTTTTCACCTTTAAAGTTGTAGGCATGTTGTGTAAAGCAAATGGTGCTCACCCCAAAAATCCATTTTAATTCCAGCTTGTAATGCAACAAAACAGGACAAACACCAAGGGGGACGAATACTTTTCAATACACTGTATATGACATTCAAAGAACAAATTAACTTCAACTGTGAGAATGTAGCCTTCAAATAACCTATTTTATTAGAAGTCCATCAACGGTTTGATATAATGCCTCTTACAGGCACTCTCACTAAAGAACAGTGTCTTCGAAAGGGAACCTGTAATGAGTTTCTCACAGACTTAAAAACTCATTTTACAGTCTGTTTCATTTCCATCACTTTGCAATTAATTGAGAAGTTTTATTTTTTTATTTTTTATAAATTATCAGTCGATGTGAGCTTCATCAAGCCAGTCTGAACCATGCTGTATATTTTAATGTCATTAGAATGCAATTATCATGTTTAATTAAAATGAGAGAAACTGATTTGAGCACATAGAAAACATATTGCTTTTAGGAAACAATATTTATTTTGGATCTAATAAGAATAAATAATATAATTTTGTTTATATAGTAATAAATATAACATTGAAAGAAGAAGAAGAAGTATAATCTGCATTTCCTCTTGTATTTGTCCCCATATTATGGATCTGATTATTTGTTCCCTTATTTTGTGTTGTTAATATTTGAAACCACAGGTTCTTGATGTTTCTCTTGCAGCTTCTTCTCTCTGTTGATAAAGCAACAGCAGCTTCAGACAGAAATGTGTTTATCCAGCACTTTTAATTGCTACACATACGTCTTGCTGATCTCGCTACCCACGGCTTCTCTTAAATATTTCATGCATCATGATAATAAATGATGTAAACAGACACTGATGTGCTTTTAAGTCAGTACACCTTTGAAGCTCCTTGTCTTACTGGGCAGCATTTTAACTACAGACAAGCAAAGGGAAGTCTGGGAGAAGATGAACTGAATTATTTCTTTAGTAGATTTGACAATGGACCATTAACTCATCAACTCACCTCATCTCCTTGGGTACTGTCTTATCATATCCCAACTCCCTAGTATTAACACACCCACTGCCCCAGGCAGTGCCTCCCCTGAGTACCTTTTTGACACACCTCAATTCTCCAGGTACCTTCTCACCACATCACTTCTTTCCAGGTACTTTCTTACCACACCACATCTCCCTGGGTAAATTCTTGCTACACCACATCTTTCTGGGAACCTTCACATGACATTCCATGCCTTGGGTACCATCTCATCACATCCTATCTGCCTAGGTACCTTCTCAATACAGCCCATCCCCCTAAACACCTTCTCACCACATGCCATCACCTTGAGTAACTTCTTGCTACCTTCTCACCACAACCCACCTCTCTGGAGACCTTCTCACCACATCTCCCTGCTTAATTTCTCAAGACACTCCTTCCCCTCTGGGTACCTTCTCACCACACCACATCTCCTCATGTGCCTTCTCACCACACCCTGTCTGCCTGAGTACCTTCTTAAGACTTTCTGAATACCTTTTTGCCACACCTTATCTCCATGATGACCTTCTTACCATGTCCCATCTCTCTGGGTGTCTTGTCACTACACTACATCTTCCTGCTTACTTTCCTGATACACTTCTTCCCCTCTGGGTACCTTCTCACCACACTCCACCTCCCAGGCTACCTTCTCACCACAATCCATCTCTCTGGGAACGTTATCCCCAAACTCCGTCTCCCTGCTTAATTTCTCTAGATACTCCTTCCCCTCTGGATACCTTCTCACCACATCACATCTCCTCATGTGCCTTCTCACCACACTCTGTCTGCCTGAATACCTTCTTATGACTTCCTGAATACCTTCTTGCCACACCCCAGCTCCATAGCAACCTTCTCACCATGTCCCATCTCTCTGGGTACCTTGTCACTACACTCCATCTTCCTGCTTACTTTCTCGATACACTCCTTCCCCTCTGAGCACCATCTCAACACACTCCATCTCCCTGGATACCTTCTCAATGCACCTTTTCCGACCTCTAACCTGAGTACCTTTTCACCACACTCCATTTCCTTAGGCACCTTCTTACCACACCCTACCTCCCTGGGTACCGTTTTGTGACACTGCAACATCCAGGGAGCACTGAGAGAGTATTTGACTTTGCTTTTAACCCTATCCATCCCATGCTGCTAAACGATAAACTCCTAACCAAAAATTTGGTCCACCATATTTGTTAGTATTATGGATTTTGGAACAAAAAGAAGATGTGATATACAATTATATTACCATGCTGTGGTTTGAATAGGTTGAATGCTTGTGTGTTGAACTGTGTGATGTCTAGCGTTTGCTGTAGCACAGGGTTTTATTGCATTAAGGTAGTGCCAGTACACTGCAGAAAACAATCATGCTAAAAGCATACCATGTATGTATGCTGGTTTCTGTTTCAGCCATGATGCACCTCACCTTGACTCTGGTGATAATGACACACGCTGCTGTGGATATATATATATATATATATATATATATATATATATACACAGTGGTGCTTGAAAGTTTGTGAACCCTTTAGAATTTTCTCTATTTCTGCATAAATATGACCTAAAACATCATCAGATTTTCACACAAGTCCTAAAAGTAGATAAAGACAACCCAGTTAAACAAATGAGACAAAAATATTATACTTGGTCATTTATTTATTGAGGAAAATGATCCAATAGTACATATCTGTGAGTGGCAAAAGTATGTGAACCTTTGCTTTCAGTATATGGTGTGACCCCCTTGTGCAGCAATAACTGCAACTAAACATTTCTGGTAACTGTTGATCAGTCCTGCACACTGGCTTGGAGGAATTTTAGCCCATTCTTCCATATAGAACAGCTTCAACTCTGGGATGTTGGTGGGTTTCCTCACATGAACTGGTCACTTCAGGTCCTTCCACAAGATTTCGATCGGATTAAGGTCAGGACTTTGACTTGGCCATTCCAAAACATTAACTTTATTCTACTTTAACCGTTCTTTGGTAGAACAACTTGTGTGCTTAGGGTCGTTGTCTTGCTGCATGACCCACCTTCTCTTGAGATTCAGTTCATGGACAGATGTCCTGATATTTTCCTTTAGAATTTGCTGGTATAATTCAGAATTCATTGTTCCATCAATGATGGCAAGCCGTCCTGGCCCAGATGCAGCAAAACAGGCCCAAACCATGATACTACCACCACCATGTTTCACAGATGGGATAAGGTTCTTATGCTGGAATGCAGTGTTTTCCTTTCTCCAAACATAACGCTTCTCATTTAAAACAAAAAGTTCTATTTTAGTCTCATCCATCCACAAAACATTTTTCCAATAGCCTTCTGGCTTGTCCACATGATCTTTAGCAAACTGCAGATGAGCAGCAATTTTCTTTTTGGAGAGCAGTGGCTTTCTCCTTGCAACCCTGCCGTGCACAACATTGTTGTTCAGTGTTCTCCTGATGATGGACTCATGAACATTAACATTAGCCAATGTGAGAGAGGCCTTCAGTTGCTTAGAATTTACCCTGGGGTCCTTTGCCAGCTACCTCCAGGCTCCAGCCTGCAACACCAGGCTTTAACAGCCTGCCAGTTACATCCAGGCTCTAGCCTGTAACACCAGGCCCCAACAGCCTGTCAGCTACATCCAGGCTCTAGCCTGCAACACCAGGCCCTGATAGCCTGTCAGCTATATCCAGGCTCCAGCCTATAACATCAGGCTTCAGCAGCCTGTTAGCTATATCCAGGCTCTAGCCTGCAACACCAGGCCTCAGCAGCCTGCCAACTACATCCAGGCTCCAGCCTGTAACACCAGGCCCCAGCAGCCTGCCAGCAACATCTAGGCTCTAGTAGCCTGTTAGCTACACCTAGATTACCATCTACTAGGCTTGGTGAAATGGCGCTTCTTGTGATTTTGCTTTGTGCATTCTCTATGTGGAGTCTACAAGCAAACAACCCGGCTTCTGTCGTGAGTACACTGGATAATGTTTGCATCTTACTGGATTTTACTTATGGATCTTGGACTCACTCAATGGAGACTATACAAAATGTGCAAGCTCCAAAGCAGTTGGCATTTGACTTGAATGTGTCTCGGCATGTTTTAGATGCTTTACCTCGTTTTCAGAGCTTGCTGGTTTTAAATAACTGCTTTATATCCAAACAGATACTTCATTTGGACTCATGTGACTTGCCTAATGACTCTTGTATGGCTAAACAGAAATGGTTGATTCTTTTATTATTATTTATGTCTGGTAATGTGGAACCTAATCCTGGTCCTGAGCTGCACTGTATTTCAATGCCAGCTGATTTTAAACATCTGTCTGGCTTAAGTATCATTCATCTTAATGTGCGCAGCCTGTTATCAAAGATCGATATGGTTCGTATATGGGTTAATTCAACTGGTGCTGACATTGTTGTCATTTCTGAAACTTGGCTATCGAAATTAGTCACTGATATTGATATTAACATTGATGGATACAATGTTTATCGTTGTGACAGACCAAAGAAAGGAGGAGGTGTTGCCATTTTTGTCAGATCTAGCTTGCGCACTAAGGTTGTTTTGTCTGAATCAATCTATAAGCACTTAGAATTCATGGCTTTAAATGTGGAAGTTGCCAACAATGTCAACATAACAGTTGTTGGCTGTTACAGGCCACCATCAGCCCCAAAGGAAGCATTGCATACTTTATCATATTTTTTATCCAGACTTAAATATAATGAACTTGTTTTAGCTGGTGATTTGAATTGGGATTGGCTAAAGCCAGTATCTGATGAATTCAAATCCTTTTGTGATTCTGTGAATCTGACCCAGCTGATTAATTCGCCTACTCGTCCAAATCTTAAATGCATGGAAAAGTCCACTCTAATTGATTTAATTCTTACAAATGTTCCTTATAAATTTTCAGCTGTCGGTGTATTTTGTAATGATCTAAGTGATCATTGTGTTGTTGCTGCCTTAAGGAACACTAAGGTTTCTAAACAAAAGTCACGAACCATTTGTAAGAGGAATCTTAAATTTTTTAATGAGCAGGGATTTTATCATGATTTGTATCACTTTGATTGGAGTAGAATTGAGCTGATCCCTGATGTGGAGACAGCCTGGAACTTTTTTAAAGATGAGTTCACACATATTATTAACACTCATGCTCCTTATAGGAGATGCAGAGTAAAAGGTCGTGATAACCCCTGGTTCTCCTCTGAAGTAGCAGACTTTGTTCATGAGCGTAACTCGGCCTGGGCAAAGGCTAGGGCAACGGGTTGTACCTCAGACTGGCTTGTTTTTAGACAACTAAGAAATAGATGTTCTTCTCTTATAAGGAAAGCCAAATCAGAATTTTACCTGTCTGTTACCACTGAGAGTTTAAATGACCCAAGGAGGTTTTGGAAAATGATAAAATCACTCTCTGTGGAAAAAACTGCTCATGTTCTACCTACTTGTGTTATGAAAGATGCTATTGCTGTTCATGACAAGATGGAGATTTTGAATTGTTTTAATGAGCATTTTATATCTTCTGGCTCCTTGTTTGATACTGTTCATTCTAAATCTGAGAGTTTCTGTGCTGAAGTTACAGTGAATACTGGGGAAGTGTTCAACTTTGTACCTTTTTCTGTGCAGGAAGTTTGTAAAGCCTTGAAGGGTGTGGATCCTAGAAAAGCACCAGGGCCTGATCTTATTGAGCCATACTTCCTGAGACTGGCATCAGATTTTATTTCGAGGCCTTTAACCTATATTTTTAATCTTTCTATAGAAACCAAGGTTGTTCCTAAATTGTGGAAGTCTGCTTTTGTCCTGCCTTTATGGAAGGGAGGTGATCCAGCCTGTTTGAATAATTATAGGCCAATATCAAATCTCTCAGTTTTGGCCAAAATACTTGAAACTCTGGTTAGTAGTCAGCTAAAGGAGTTTCTTTTCAACAATGATGTTCTTTCTACTTATCAGTCAGGTTTTAGGAAGAAGCACAGCACCATCACTGCTGGCTTGAAGGTAGTAAATGACATCTTGATTGCACTTGATAGGAAACAGCACTGTGCGTCACTTTTTGTTGATTTATCTAAAGCTTTCGACACCGTTGACCACAGTGTCTTAAAGATTAGACTTCTTAATTCAGGACTTTCAGAGCAAGCAGTAGCATGGTTCTCAGATTATCTAAATGACAGATCTCAATGTATTAAATATGATGATCTTTGTTCAAAATTTGTATCCATTTATAAGGGTGTTCCACAGGGTTCTGTCTTAGGTCCGCTTTTATTTACTTTATATATAAATGACCTAGGACAAAATGTGCCAAATGCAAATTTTCATTTTTATGCTGACGACACGGTAATTTATTCTTGTGCCTCTACTGTTATTTTGGCCATTGAACACCTGCAAAATGCATTTAATGCTTTTCAGGATACTCTAATCCAGTTGAAGCTTGTTCTTAATGCTGAAAAGACAAAATGTATGATCTTCAGCAATTCAAAGACTAGACCACAAACCTCTGCTGTGGTTACTCTGGATGGAAGATGCATAGAAACAGTCAGCTCTTATAAATATTTGGGGGTTTTAATTGATGAGTCTGTCACTTTTAAGGCACATGTGCTCCAGCTAGTGAAAAAGCTGAAACTTAAACTGGGTTTTTATTTTCGCAATAAGTTATGTTTTTCTTTTGAGGTTAAGAAGAGACTTGTTGCTGCTACTTTTTTATCTGTTTTAGATTATGGAGATCTGTTGTACAGAAATACATCTGCTCAGTATCTCCTTAAGATTGATTCCATGTATCATGCTGCCTTGAGATTTATAACGAATGCAAAAGGCTTGACTCATCATTGTGACCTCTATTCTCGGGTGGGATGGCCTTCTTTGGCCACTCGCAGGCTCCATCATTGGTATGCCTTTATATATAAGGCCATTTTGGGTTTGCTTCCACCTTATTTGTGTGTTTTCATGGTGCCAAAGACTATGGGACAATATTCCTTGCGTTCCCTTGATCATTATCTGCTTTTAGTCCCAAATGTCCGTACTGAGTTTGGTAAAAAGGCCTTTGCTTATTCAGCTCCTATGGCATGGAACAACCTGCAAAATGTGTTTAAATTAGATTGTCTAGTTACTCTAAACGAATTTAAAGCTAAACTGAAGGATCTAGAGATGACTTCTTTAAGATGTCGGTGTTTTTAATGTAAAATTTTGATTTTAATGTTGTAATATTGTCTCTATGTATTTAATGATTTTTTATAATGTATGTCTGTAACAGTTTTCAATGTTGCCTATCTTGGCCAGGTCTCCCTTGAAAAAGAGATTTTTTAATCTCAATGGGACTTCCTGGTTAAATAAAGGTAAAAGAAAAAAAAAAAAAGATTTGTGACCTCGCCGACTATTACACGCCTTGCTCTTGGAGTGATCTTTATTGGTCGACCACTCCTGGGGAGGGTAACAATGGTCTTGAATTTCCTCCATTTGTACACAATCTGTCTGACTGTGGATTGGTGGAGTCCAAACTCTTTAGAGATGGTTTTGTAACCTTTTCCAGCCTGATGAACATCAGCAATGCTTTTTCTGAGGTCCTCATAAATCTCCTTTGTTCGTGCCATGATACACTTCCACAAACATGTGTTGTGAAGATCAGACTTTGATAGATCCCTGTTCTTTAAATAAAACAGGGTGCCGACTCACACCTGATTGTCATCCCACTGATTGAAAACACCTGACTCTAATTTCACCTTCAAATTAACTGCTAATCCTAGAGGTTCACATACTTTTGCCACGCATAGATATGTAATATTGGATCATTTTCCTCAATAAATAAATGACCAAGTATAATATTTTTTGTCTCATTTGTTTAACTGGGTTCTCTTTATCTACTTTTAGGACTTGTGTGAAAATCTGATGATGTTTTCGGTCATATTTATGCAGAAATATAGAAAATTCTAAAGGGTTCACAAACGTTCAAGCACCACTGTATGTATATATATCATCTCATCTCATTATCTCTAGCCGCTTTATCCTTCTACAGGGTCGCAGGCAAGCTGGAGCCTATCCCAGCTGACTACGGGCGAAAGGCGGGGGTACATATATATATATTTATTTATTTTTTTATTTTTTTACCCATAATTCCACCTGATGGAGGCTAATGGTGCTGAGTCTCCATTACCAACCTGGCAGCTGAACATCATTACTGTTACTGTGGAAATGGGGCCCTGTCCAAACACATCAGCTACACTGAATTACCCATCCCCAGACTGAGTGGATGCGCTCCAGTTCTAACAGTAAACACTGCTGGGTTTATCAAAGGAAATAGGTTTCACTTGGAAAGGAAAAGGATGAGAGGAAACCATATCTGAAAAATAGGAATATGAAGGAGCTGGAATGAAGAAAAGAGGTAGGAACCAAAGAATGCGGAACAGATGAGGTAATGAGATTTGCATGTAGTCCTCTGTTCCTATCCTGAATGATGCAGAGAAGGGGGTTATAGGTAAATTTTGCTTGTGTAGGCTAAAACTTCAAGTATGCCATCCTTCTGTTTACACCAAACCCACCTTAAGTGTTTATTCTCGGAAAGCTCCATTTGTATTCTATCAGACCAGAGAACACAGTTCCAGTCAAAGCTATAGCATTTCACAAACTTCAGGCACTTACATTTGTGGTTAACTGACAAAAGGCTTTTCTCTGGAACCTTCCAAATAATCTGTTGGCATGGAGATGGAGTCTGATGGAGGTTTTGGACACTCAGAAACCTCAAGATTTTACTTTTTATTGTTGTAATTCACCAGTAGTGATCCTTGGAGATTATTATTATTTTTGCCTCTCTTACCCTCCTCCTCACTGTACGTGGAGGTAAAATAAACTTGGCTCCTCTTCTAGGAGAATCTGTAACAGTTCCAGTTTGTGTCCACTTTTTTATTATTGCCCTAACAGTAGAAATGGACATTTTCAGGCAAGTAGCTGGTTTATTTTTTTAACCATTTCCTGACTTACACCATATGAAGGTCAACACACTTCTCCTTCATTTGGTTTGTGTGTCTCTTACCTTTCCCCTGTTGATATTGAGGGAATTTTGCCTCTGTGTTGCCTCATATTTGTTCCCCAGTTAATCAGGAAGTCATGGATTACAGCTTGAAAGTTCCTACCAGGGGTAGACAAAGTACCCAACTTCATTACTCAAGTCAAAGTACAGATTCCACTGGTCAAATGTTACTCCAATACAAGTGAAAGTTGTACAGTCAAATTTTTACTCAAGTTAAAGTACTGAAGTACTTGCTTTTAAAAATACTTAAGTATTTAAAGTACATTTTCTGTCAGTGCATTGTTGTATTATTGCCACAACGCTTACAAAACCTAATGCCTCTGAAGCAACCGACTGGATTTACTGACTAACTTGTTGAACCTGTAGAATAAACACCTGGTAGAATGGTACAAATTGAAACACAACTGAACTGAGAAAGAACCATTGCCATTTTTAAAAAATTGTCACATGCCTCCCCACCCCCACAAAGCAGCATGGTAGTGTTCTGACACAGCTCTGGCAGTGTGTGCACACATGTATATGTATGTTAATCAGGAAGACAGTGGAATAGCTGTAAATGCAGCTTGCTCAGAAAATAAAAATGACAATCCAACCTGATTAAAGCCCAGGTCCACACCTCGAGCTTAATAATTGCCCGACAGTAACACTGCTTTAAGCAAGATAAAAAAATGCAAGACCATCATCTGACATCAAAACAAAAAATTCAAACAATTTGTTCTGACTGACTAGTACAATACTGTCCATCTCACAGGTCTCGTGTGTGTGCGTGCAGGTGTGCACATGTAATTGTATGTATTCATGCACATATGAATCTGCCTGGGGAATCATGGTGGTTTAACGTTAAGCTAGCTAGTCAGTGAAACTTCACCTGACATGCTAGCAAACTCTTTTCAAACTCAAAATCATATTGGTAGCTAACATGACTAGAAAAGAAAGATTTCTACATTTAGTTTATTCATCTCATCTCATTATCTCTAGCCACTTTATCCTGTTCTACAGGGTCACAGGCAAGCTGGAGCCTATCCCAGCTGACTACGGGTGAAAGGTGGGGTACACCCTGGACAAGTCGCCAGGTCATCACAGGGCTGACACATAGACACAGACAACCATTCACACTCACATTCACACCAGTGGCGGCTCCTGAATTTTTTTTCAGGGGGGGCAATTTCCCCCCGTTATGTCTACACGGACCATAAATGTCCACAGAAGTAAATTGACCTAGGTAGCAAGTCAATAGTCAACCAAACCCAGAAAAACACCACGGTGACTGGAGCCCTCAGTTTCCTCTTTGCCTCGTAGAGCTAACTCGAACACTCCACAAAATTTCACGCATTGGGTGAGCCAGTTTAATATGTGCCTGTTCTTGCTCACCTCATCATTGTGGCGGCGAACTGCTAGCCTGTAGCCCTCATCCGGTTGTGTAGCGATGTTCACTCTCCCAAAAGCCGAAAATTTCAGGCAGCTGCCCATGTGAATCTTTGATGACTCATGTTTTTTTTATTTTCTCCGACAAATGATGCATGTCCGAAACTCCGGTGACCATCCAAGCAGTGTTGTCCGTGGAGCCACCTCCAGGGTGGAAAAGTAAGCAGGGGGAGCAGAAAACCGCTGAGGCGTCCTTGCAGCCAGCTCTCCAGGATTTGCGCTGGGACCATGTTGAAGTAAAACCTCGAGTATATGATTTCCCCCCCTTGTTGAAATTTGTTTTTATGTTTAGATTTGGTTGAGGGGGTCCAGCTTGTTTTGTTGCCAATTTAGCTCGATTTGATCGCTGACTAAATGGAACTTCTTTTAAGGACCGCACTGAATTGCTTTCCGCATCCAGCTCACCTCAGAAACTGAGCGGATTGAGCCATAGGCATATAAACATAGACGCCGCATTGAGCTGGTGGCCCATTGCTGGGATACGTCAGAGTGTCCGCCATATTGGATGTGGCAAATCTTCCCCGTAAACTAATGCAAGTAAATGGACTGAACTTCATAAAGCCCCTTTCTACAATAATATTTAACTCGATGCCTTTTATTCACCCATTAAGACACACACAGGCATCAAAACAACACATATAACTTTTAATGTGATGGTTATAAATAGTGTGCGAAATACCCTGTACACTGCAAACTAGCGACAGATACGCAATAGATAGCTCAGGTAAGCTAATCAGTCATCATACCGTAGCAAGCTACCAAAACCTGAGGCCAAAATAACCAACCTACAAGACTGAATATGATAAATGATGGAAATAGTGGAAAAACTGGAAATAGTGAATGAAAATAAAAATTTACTGTTTTATTTATTGAGTCACCACACAGACCTGCTCTCGTTGAATAAAGTGAGCTGAATGACCACCAAACTGAGTTCGGCCAGGTTCTAACGCCATACCAAAACAAACTACATCACTGATTCCTTCACATTCAGAAAGGTTAAAAACATTCATCATACGTTCAAAAACGTTCATAGTGTGGCACTGTATTCTCTAATTCTCACTGCTTATAACTCTACACCTCCCCGGTGGAGATGAGCTGGGAAACTGAAGACTGAAGGAACAGTATTGAAAAGTGTTTTTCCAGTCTCACCTGTGAAAGGTAATCCCATGTGATCTCGTTTGGACGGTAAACCTGTTGGTACAGTTAAACGCAGCACATGAATGAGGCATCTTTATTCTCAGCTACTGTCTAGATGCTATACCAGAGACGGTTGAAGAATCTCCACTTTGCCACATCCAATATGGCGGCGAGGATGACGTATGATTCTACGCAGAAGGCGGCGTCTATGTTTATATGTCTATGGGATCGAACACAACTTTGCCACGCTGCACAGTGACGTAAGCACATTAGGGCAAGCCCCCCCGGAACCCATAGAGATTGCATTGAAGTGTCAGTCAGAAGAAAAAAAAAATATTAACATGGGACTCTATCAGTGAACTCTTGGGCGATTTTCAGCGTGACTGAAATTGCCCCAAAAGGGGCAGTACTCTAGAAGCAAGACCACCCTGATTGGACAATGATACCCAGAGACAGATTAAAACGGCCTCGAGCAGCGCTGGTGAAAGTTTGTTTTAAAAAAAGAAAAAAACTTTTTTTTTTTTCATTTTGGCAGTGCGTCGCCCAATCGCCCTTATGCACCAGCCGCCCTTGATTCACACCTACGGTCAATTTAGAGTCACCAGTTAACCTAACCTGCATGTCTTTGGACTGTGGGGGAAACCGGAGCACCCGGAGGAAACCCACGCAGACACGGGGAGAACATGCAAACTCCGCACAGAAAGGCCCTCGCCGGCCACGGGGCTCGAATCCGGACCTTCTTGCTGTGAGGCGACAGCGCTAACCACTACACCACTGTACTGCCCGCTGTATTAAAATCATTCATTTCAAACGCAGCATGTAACATGCAACTCCGCACAGAAAGGCCCTCGCTGGCCACGGGGCTCGAACCCGGACCTTCTTGCTGTGAGGCAACAGTGCTAACCACTACACCACCATGCCGCCCACATTTAGTTTATTTGGCAAGATTATGCTAAAACATATTTCTGAAAGGACTTCAGAGAAGCTACCGTTATTCATGTTAGCGTAACTCCATTTTTACATGCTAACTGTGTCCAAGTTAACTAGCTATGTGTAAACGTTAGCCGTGGACAAGGCGATGGCAACTTGCTGGGCAAATCCATAGAAAGTCATCTGACTAACCAGACTGCATCGCTATTGCAACATTATTGCTAGCTCTAAAAGCACAGACAACTTCATTGCAAGCTTTCTCTTGGATTAAAACGTTTACATTCTTCAATATGCTTCTGCAGGTTGGATGGCAAGTTTTTGTAGGCTGTGATGTGGTTCGTTTTAGGTAAACAAAGCAAACATTTAAAATGAAACAAATCTTTAACCCTTTCAGAAAACTGAAACATGGGTTGTAGGTAAAACCATGAGTGTGTGCATTCCCCAGAAGAACCATCTCCTTCCATTCTTCCATCAACTGATCATGTTCAAATAATGCTGCTGAGAAATCATTGAACTTGATTTTATACAGTCTATGGACGTGACGTGACCCTAGTGATTACTGATCGGCTCTCAGTGTCACCTGGGGAAAAAAATCACGTTTTAGAAAAGAAAAGAAAAAACATCCACTTTCAAAGCTGCTTCATAGTAACGAGGACCTTGATAGAAATGTAGTGGAGTAAAAAGTATGATATTTGTCTTTCAAATATAGTGAAGTTAAAGTCATAAGTTGCCAAAAAAAGTAATTCTCAAGTAAAGTACAGATATTCAAAAGGTGTACTTTAGTACAGTACTCAAGTAAATGCACTTTGTTACTGTCCACCTCTGGTTCCTACACACTCCAATCAACTCAAACGTACAATTTAAATGAAAACATGCTTCAGTTACACTGTGTTCACGATCATTTCCATGGGTGCCAATAATAGCGGCAAATGTGTTTTTGTTGAAAATTGTATTTTGTAATGAGGGATTAGTTTTTCTGTGAATACATTTATTTCCATTAAAGGTTGGATTTTTTCTCATTTTTTCAGTGTGAGATGAAGCGACTTCACCAAAAGATGGATTTTTTTTTGTAATTGTGGAGGGCACTGTGTGTGTGTGTGTGTGTGTGTGTGTGTGTGTTTTGTATCTGTTGTATTAGTATAAAATCCAGTACAAATTAGTTGAAGAAGTTCTTTACTCTCTGATGAAAACACCAGATGATCATGTGATCTGCTGCCGCTCCACATCTGCTGCACACTGCTGTCAACCCAGAGAGAATTGCATTGTGGGTAAATCACACCTGCTCTTTCCTTCACTGTCTTTGTGTATGACCTTGATGTGTTTATGAGATTCTGTAAATGTGTATAAGGGAGACCTGGGAAGGGTTTTCAGCTTTAGTAGACTGTGTGAAATAATTTGCAGGTTGTGTCACATTCATACTGCATTAGAGAGTATTTACTGTACCCCCTTACCACAACATGAGTTCCTCAGCTTGTCACATATACTGACCTTCAGGCATCACTTTTTCTCTCATTATTTTTTTTGTGGGGAGACACGGGACAAAAAATAAAATAACGAACTTAATCCTACGTGTATAATTTTACTTATTTTCAAAACCTGTAACATATGAACTGTATGAACACACAATGCTGGTACAGCGATAGAAAAATGTCAGTTTACCCAAGACCTGACTACACAAAACAGTTCAGTTCTCAAGAAGGAATGAAATAAGATTCATCCTCATGCAGGGACATGCCCACATTTTTAACAAAAAAATTTAAACAATTTTATATTTGTAGCCCACAAGAAGACGTGAAGTAGAAAATCCAAGTTTTGGTTGATAAAAAATTGAACTGCACAAACCTTACTGCAGCGTCCAGCATCGTGGCTCCAAAGGAAGTCAGTTACAAGTCGCCAGGTCATTGCAGGGCCAACACACAGAGACAAACAACCATTCACATTCACACCTACGCTCAATTTAGAGTCACCAGTTAACCTAACCTGCATGTCTTTGGACTGTGGGGGAAACCGGAGCACCCGGAGGAAACCCACGCGGACACGGGGTGAACATGCAAACTCCACACAGAAAGGCCCTCGCCGGCCACGGGGCTCGAACCCAGACCTTCTTGCTGTGAGGTGACAGCGCTAACCACTACATCACTGTGCCGCCCATGAAATCTAAAACATGATTGCCTGAAATTAATTTATAGGAATATAAACTGTCCCAAGTCTCCCCACTCTCCCCTATTTATAAATTGGATCTTTTCCCCCACTATGCCAAGTTCAGCTCTGTGTTTCAGCTTATTTTGGAGTGAAGGGATCGAGTGAAACACTGGCTACTTTATAAAGTGTTTGTGCCTCAAAATAAAATCCACTTGTTCCACTGTCTCAGGATTTGTCTGCAAAATACTCAACTCTTATCTCATCTCATCTCATTATCTCTAGCCGCTTTATCCTTCTACAGGGTCGCAGGCAAGCTGGAGCCTATCCCAGCTGACTACGGGCGAAAGGCGGGGTTCACCCTGGACAAGTCGCCAGGTCATCACAGGGCTGACACATAGACACAGACAACCATTCACACTCACATTCACACCTACGCTCAATTTAGAGTCACCAGTTAACCTAACCTGCATGTCTTTGGACTGTGGGGGAAACCGGAGCACCCGGAGGAAACCCACGCGGACACGGGGAGAACATGCAAACTCCACACAGAAAGGCCCTCGCCGGCCCCGGGGCTCTAACCCAGGACCTTCTTGCTGTGAGGCGACAGCGCTAACCACTACACCACCGTGCCGCCACAACTCTTATCCTTAGTGATAATAATAATAATGATAATTATTATTATCTCATCTCATTATCTCTAGCCGCTTTATCCTGTTCTACAGGGTCGCAGGCAAGCTGGAGCCTATCCCAGCTGACTACGGGCGAAAGGCGGGGTACACCCTGGACAAGTCGCCAGGTCATCACAGGGCTGACACATAGACACAGACAACCATTCACACTCACATTCACACCTACGCTCAATTTAGAGTCACCAGTTAACCTAACCTGCATGTCTTTGGACTGTGGGGGAAACCGGAGCACCCGGAGGAAACCCACGTGGACACGGGGAGAACATGCAAACTACACACAGAAAGGCCCTCGCCGGCTCCGGGGCTCGAACCCGGACCTTCTTGCTGTGAGGCGACAGCGCTAACCACTACACCACCGTGCCGCCCATTATTATTATTATTATTATTATTATTATTGTTTATTAGCATTATCCAAATCTAAGTTTGGCTCTTACAGTACTAAAAATATTGAAAACTAAGACAAAGACACTATATCAAAAAATAGTCAAGGATATGCTAAAATCTTTAAGGTTAAAGAAAGAAAAAATGTTACACACACACCACACACACACAATACATATATATATACATACATATATATATATATATATATATATATATATATATATATATATATATATATATATATACACACTAATCCAAAAATAAGAAATTAAATAATAAAATAAACAATGTGCAGCAATGAAAAATCTAATGATAATTATAATAACTGCATGTAACACAGCACAGAACTATGAGCATCTGTCATGTGCTTGAGAAAAAAAAATACTCAGATTACATTGATCATTTTGACTGGTACAGTTTCTAACATCTTTGGGAGGGGAATTAAATGTCTTCAATTTAAAATTATATATTTTATATGTAGTTTATGGGAACAATACATTAATGGACAAGTGTTCTTTTATTATAACATAAAATTGTTATGCAGTGTATGCTGATATATTAATAGTGAAATAATTAAAATGACAGTTGAATAAATTTCTAATTTTTTAATGTTGTTGCTAATTTTGTTTATTTGCAGAATTCTATTCGTGTGGCGAACGTAATATATTATTTCCTGTGAAAGAGCCACGAGAGTGCATACTTTTGCACTCAGATGTAAGGGAGAGTTAAGTATAAGTTGAACAATTTGACTTTATTCCAAGAATAATGGTGGGTGGATGAATGAATGAATAAATAAATAAGTAGACCAAGTTTATCCTTCTTCTCAAATATGCTTTAAATGAACAATTTTAATGGAATGATTGAGCAATTATTCTAATGCATAACATGAAAAAAAGTCATTTCAGGAGTCATTTGCATTCGAATCGATCAGCGTGCCTCCTCACCAGGCAGCTAAAATCCATTCAGCTCTGGAATATTAGTCCAGCTGCATTATTTAAATTTATTTTAAGTCCATACCACTTTTTTCAATGTTGAATAATAAATCATGAGACATGGTGGCTCAAGAGAAATATGTTATTAGTGGACATCAAAAGGCACAATTTTAGCCTTAATATGGATTCCAGAATCTATGAATATGCAAATAAGACATACCTCATTTCTTTTCACTGGTAAACTGAGACCTTCATTTGCATATTGAGATATGATAGGCTGAAAATATCTCCATAATATACCAGTTTTGTTACTGATAATCTGGTCAATTGTGCTGTGTAGATTTAGAGATTGGTGTTTGTTGTAGGACGGAGTGCAGGAGGACAGGGGATCTGAGTTGCTCTGTATGATGCTGAAAATCAGCATCTTGAAATTTGAAGCCCACTGCATTTCACTGGGATGCTTCCTTCAGGTGAGGGGAGAGACCTGCCCCTGGTGGAGGAGGTGAAGTATCTTGGGATCTTATTTATGAGTGAGGGGAAGAGAAGGGATCAGGTCAGCAGCAGCAGCGTTACGGTCACTCTACTGGTCTGTGGTGGTGAAGCAGGAGCTCAGATTGTGGATGAAGCCCATGAGCTGTGGGTATCGACCAAGAGAATCAGGTCGTGAGTGCAGGTGACTCCACTGTGTTGCTGGGTGTGGTCGAGCTGAATCAGCATGTTCTACTGAACAGAGGAACTCAAATCCATGGCTAGAGATAAAGAAGTCTGAAATGATCTTCTCTTTTAAAGATAGCTGAACTCTCTGAGATAGTTAAAGGAATAGAAAATGTAATGTAAATACATGCACGGGTTGGTTGCTCACAATATTGAGAGCCTGTCAGAAAAGTTTCAGGCATGTTTGACTATTTATGAGAAAGTTGTGAGCATTTTTGTATTGCTGCTCTAATGCCACCAGTAGGCTGCCATGCAGCCTGTTGGAAGGGCGATGCATGACTTCATTTGGGTGCAAGGCTGAGTGTCACCCTTCAGTGCTGAAGGGGCAAAGTAATCAACTTCCACAGACAAGATGGCGGAAAGTGACTCGGAAGGCAGTGAGTATGAATTCATTGCAGATTCTGCTGGCCTAGAACCCTATCAGTTCGAGCCAAGAGTTGAGGAAGGTGATTCTCAAGAAGAATCAGATCAGGAAGCAAGCTCTTCAGATCCTGAAGCTGAGGAGCAACAACGGATGGGCAACACTCAATGGTGTTCGTGCAAACACTGTGATCACACATGGCTGAAGCATGCTAACAAGTGCTTATGCTGCCAGGAACATGGAAGAACTCATGCACTTGCCTTTTTGACAGATTTAGGTAAGTCAGGTTGTATGCAGATCTGTTTGTCGGTTGTCTAGCAAAGATACAGTCTGAAGAATGAGGCTGTCATGGCAGCACTACTTGTACCAGGGATATAAATATGAGAAGTTGCCTCCCCCCAATCAGTCACATAGGAGTACTATTCCCTCACTGTTTATCAGTGACACCAGTATTATCTTTCCCCCGTCACTTTTTTGTTAGAGAAAGGGACTTTCAATTTTTTTCATATAAACATTTAATGAAATAATCTCAAGCCAGGGGCAGCGATTTCTTGTAGCATGTGTGCGTGTGTGTGTGTGTGTGTGTGGTGGGGGGATGAAGTGCAGATGAGCGAAGGGAGATTTGAACTTATCGGATGAGGACTGATATTTTTTTCAGGTTAATGTAACACATTATTATTTTTTAACATATTGTGTCTTTCATGTGAGCATAGTTAATAGAGGGGAATGGTTAGGAAACCCGGCAAACTTCAAAGGACCATCCTATTGTTTCGTATTTGAGGTTGAACTGTACCATCACGTGACCACGACCGTGCACACCGGCCAAACAAACATATAGGACGACAGTGAATTTAGAGACGATTTTGAGTTAAAACTCGTAATTTTAGAAGTGAAACAAAACTTAAAAACAAAACATTTAAAACTATATGATGAGTGAAAATCATTTAAAATAAGTCTTAATTATTGTAAAAAACGCCGTCAATTTACTTATTTTCTAACCATAATCGTTTTACGATACGGCAATCAAAACCAAATACTGAAGGCTTATCAGAAAAAAAATCTTTGCCCCAGATTTCCCGGTTGTTATTTCTTTAAGAAGAATAGTAATAAAAGCCAGAATCTTTCAAATCAAGCGATCTGAGAAATAGGGAAAATTTGGCATCTCGTAGAGGTGAGCTTCAACAGTTTGAAACTGAGTATAAGTTAAACAATCCTAAAATTGTAAAAAACGTCTGAGATTTGATTTTTTTTTAACTTCGATTTCAAGAGATAAAATATTGATAATCAATGTTTTGGGACCTTTTATTATCCCAGTTCCTTTTAAAGTACGTACAGCGTTATTCAATTTTTGCTCATAATATTTTCAGTGAGCTTCGCGCTACTTTACTTTACAAAACAGGGTTCGTGTGCAAGGTAAATGTCACATGACATGTCATAGCGTTGAACAAAGAGTTAGTCCTTTGAAGTCTGCCGGCCTTCCTAACCATCTCCCTCTATTAACTATGATGTGAGCTGGACAAATAAATAAATTGAGGTTATTTTTCCCTTCCCCAAGAGCTGGAGGCAGTGGGAGAACAGGAACACTGCTTGACCTGCTTCCAGGGTAAAGAATGTGAATTTAACAAAATGGAATTTTTCATCATGGATCTGACTTCTATGAATCGGCCTCAAGAACAAGTCTAAATGCTTTAGGACATTCAGAGGTACTATAAACGAAAAGTAAAACACAGTTCTACTATTTTCAATTTTCAGACGTTTCCATCTGCATTACCAACAATGCAGACTTCAGGATAATATACCTCATGTCAGTTGTCTTGAGGAATGTGCTTGTCGCACTTAACAATGTCAGAGCAGATCACTGGGAAGTTAATCCCCCAGAAAACAAGTAAGAACACTTAACTTTGTTTTTATAGAAAACGGTAGACCTTTATTTATTTTACCATATTGTCTTTATGAAGGATCAACAAGGATAATTCAGATGAATACTATATGAAAATGAACATGAATACTCTTGTACCAGTTCTTTATCACGAGTTGAGTTGCACTCCTAACACATGACAGCTAATGAAAGCAACAGTTCAACATATTTCCATGAGCAATATACAAATCAGGGAAACCTGTGATCTTCTTTTCAGATCCCTCAGGTATGCAGCATATTGCCAGTTCACATGGTGGGTCCATGGTAAATTAAGACCTGGAAGGAGGAGGGTCATTCCGGCATGTGCTACCCATACCATCAGAAAAGCTTTTCCTAAATATCCAGATGAGGAATACGAGGGCTATCACTCCCTAAATAGCGAGATTCATACTGACGATTAAGATGAAAACAAGTACCACCTAATAAAGACTATGTCAACAGTTCATCTACACCTGCAGAGTAATGTAGCATACTTCCAGATCTAACTGCACCCAATAAAGTTCCTCAAAAGAAACTTTTCATATATCTTCACAAAAATGATAATCTCACCAGTATATTGCTGTACAAGTCACCTTAGAAGATCTGTCATGAAATATACAGTACCAAGGAACACTACTCATGCAATATTTTGGCAATTTTTTTTTAAACGTACAACTTATTGCACTATAATCTTTAAGTTAAATAAAAGAACTTGTATTCTGCAACACTTGTAAATCTTTGATACTGCATGATCTGCATTGTAACTTGTATTGATAAACCTTGTAAAAAATAATTAAGCAGAATAAAACTGGAAAGTTACCAGATGAACGGGTCTTTTGATGAATACTCTGAGAAAATGAACTAGTGTGGTATTGACAGCTTTGAAATATCTTTTATTAAATGCAGTACTATATCTGTAAACAATTTTACAGTCAGTTATACGATTAATTTGCATATCCCTCAAACTCAAAACCGAAGCCAGTTTCTAGTGACTACAGTTTACAATACCACTCTAACAGCAGAAGACACAAATCAAAAGTATTGGAAAAAGGCTCTGACATCTGCCTATTCAAAACAAGTATTGAGCAGTCAGTACGTTCCCATTATGAATCTGAAAATCCTGTCACTTTCCGATTTTTTTTGGATGTCTGATTTTGAAGGCTTTGGGACTCCACCTGGAACAATGGCTGGCAGACCTGCCGGTTTACTGAATGGCAGCAAAGTTATTTTCTCCTTGTGAACCCTGAACACACGTGCAAGAAGACGATCCACGTGATCAGATTTTGTGATTTTATACTTTTTTTCAGAGGCTGAAAGACTTTTGCCTCTTGGAATATATTGCAGATTGTCCAGTTTCCTTGATCTGTTCTTCTCTGATGGTATTATTCCATTCCATTGCTGCAAGCATCAGTCTTGCTGACATGGCTGAAAATATATGTAAAAATTATCTGTTATTAAGAAACTGGGAAAAAACCTACAAAATATATACTCCCACAGGGGCGTATCTGGGGGGGGGTGTCCTGGGGTGCCCGTGACCCCCCCCCTTTGTTGGACCATACATTTTTTCAATAGCCGCATAAGAATATTAGAAAACCCCCCACTGTAATTTTTCTAACATTTTTTTAAACTAGATTGTCACCTCAGCCTCATTAGGGTTTCTATAACCTTGTATGGACTTCCTGTGGTTTGGGTGTGAAAACCCAGTTTGTCAGAGTGTGTGTGGGAGAGGCGGATGTAAGTGCAGATATGTTAAATAATACACAGTGCGATATGAGCATAAAGTGCATGAAACACACACAACAGGCAAACAGTCCAAAACAGCAGGCAAAGTCGTAATCAAGGAAACAGGCAGGAGGTCAATCGAGGCGAGGACAGAATATCAGAGGCAAAACTATACAAGATCAAGGGATGAGAAACAAGAGTCAAAAAACCAGGAGATCAACAAGAACAGGGACCAAGGCTCAGTAAGGCACACTAGATGCGGCGTAATACTTCACATCATCCTTGCATGGGCGCAGTCCTTAAATAGCCCAAACATAATTCATTGATTAAAGACAGGTGTTCTTTGTTAACGGCGCGCGTGCCGGAGCTCGTTAGGTGCGCACACAGCCCGAGGCGCGCCTTCAGGTGCACAAGCCAAGGTGCGTAGGACTGACACCGTTCTGCACAAGCGCAACACGATCGCACTAGAAAGCATGGTCAAGCTGCCAGTGTAGCTGCAGTCTTTTTAGTTGCAAATTACGAGTATTTCCTCGTGTTAATAGTTCTCCATGTCAAAACAAGCGAAACCTTCCTCCTTCTTTCGACATGAAGAGAGGTAAGCAATTTATTACATATTTTTTCCACCAAAGTTGCATTTTGTGGCTTTGAAGCTAAGTTTTATTGTGCTGTTTCTAGAACACAACATCAAGAAAACATGAAAGAAACAGCAATAATGGAAGAGCTGGTTTCTAAGCTACCTAAAACTAGCAATGGTAATTATTTTTTGTTACAAAATGTACTCAGGCTGCCAGTCAATGTGTGACCCCCCCTTTGAAAAATCCTAGCTATGCCCCTGTCCCAAAGGCCTGATGCATGATTGGTGAAAGCCAGTTCACCACCTTCATTCTCTCCAGTGCCTCTGAAAAATATTTTCTGGATAAAATCCTAACTGTGGAAACATGGCTTGGAAGGATCAGTTTTCATGAGATAAGGGCAGTGATTCAACAGACACGATGTAATACCCTATGTGCCCAAAGATATGTTCAAGACATGTCACATTAGATTTGTGAATTTAAAACAAAAATTCAAAATAATGAATCATGCTAATTACCATCATAATGCAAGTGTAGTCTTCTGGGACAGAATTTCAGCAGCATGTTGTGAACACTTCCAGCTCACCAGTGTGGCAAAACTTTGTCAAATGTGTTCGTGATGTGAGTAGATTGTGGTTGGTCACAACAGACTTCAGTGCTTTGAAGGCATCAGAATTCGGCTTCAACCACTTTGTTTATTTCTTGTCTGTTGTGGACAATGGTGGATGAGCACATTTATGGAACTTCTGGTTTGTACTCCAGCTGTGCTCGTTCACAGTGTGGTGGAGTATGGAGAGCCACATCTCACTGCAAGCAGACAAATTTGATTGTAAATTTATTAGTAGCCTGAGGTGGGGGTGAGGTTGAGCAGTATTGACGAGATATAGTTGGGCTCACCTCAACGCATATCTTAGGATCTGGAACCAATTTCCTGGAGAGGACTTGGACTCTCTTCTATGCTGGAGTTGCCAAGGGTGAGCGGAGCCAGGCAGGGGTGGAGCTATTGGTACCCCCCAGTTTGGTGTGCTAACATCAGAGTTCTCCCCAGTGAATGAGAGGGTCATTTCCCTGTGCCTTCAGGTTGGGGAACAGTCTCTGACTGTCATTTGTGCTTATGTGCCAAATGGTAGTTCAGAGTACCTGGCCTTCTTGGAGTCCTTGAGTGGGGTGCTAGACAGTGCACCATGAGTGGACTCCATTATTTTACTGGGGGACTTCAATGCTCACATGGGCAATGACGGTGAGACCTGGAGGGGTGTGACTGGGAGGAACGGCCTGCCCGATCTGAACCCAAGTGGTGTTCAGTTGTTGGACTTCGGTGTCATGCATGGTTTGGCCATAACAAACACCATGTTCGAGCATAAGGGTGTCCATAAGTGCATGTGGCACAAGGACACCCTTGGCCGTAGATCGATGATTTACTTTGTAGTCGTTTCATCTGATCTATGACCATATGTCTTGGATGCTCGGGTGAAGAGAGGAGCAGAGCTGTCAACTGATCACTACCTGGTGGCGAGCTGGATCAGAAGGTGGGGGAGGAGGCCGGACAGACCTGGCAGGCCCAAACGAGTAGTGAGGGTATGCTGGGAATGTCTGGCGGAGACTCCCATTCATTGGATCTTCAACTGCCACATTTAGCAGATCTTCAACTGCATACCAGGGGGAGGGTGGGGACATTGAATCCGAGTGGACCATGTTCTGCACCTCCATTGCTGAGGCGGCCGTGCAGAGCTGCTGCTGCAAGGTTGTTGGTGCCTGTCGTGGTGGTAATCCCCAAACCCAGTGGTGGACACCTGTGGTGAGGGGAGCTGTCAAACTGAAGAAGGAGTCCTATTGGGCTTGGTTAGCCTGTTGGTCTTCAGAGGCAGCTGAGAGATACCGACGGACCAAACGGAATGCAGCTCTGGCGGTCACTGAAGCAAAAACTTGGGTGTGGGAGGAGTTCAGTGAGGCCATGGAAAATGACTATTGGTCAGCCTCAAAGAGATTCTGGCAAACTGTCTGGCAGATTAGGAGGATCAGCATTTCCAAGTCTGTGGCCATGGCACTCAGCTGGAAATGGGTGGAATGCCTACTCCGGGTCAGGGGGGAGTTGCTACCTCAAGTGGAGGAGTTTAAGTATCTCGAGGTTTTGTTCATGAGTGAGGGTAAGGGGGAGCGGGACTTGGACAGAAGGATCAGGGCAGCATCAGCAGTGATGTGGACACTGAACCGGTCTGTGGTGGTAAAGAGAGAGCTGAGCCAAAAGGCAAAGCTCTCAATTTACTGGTCCATCTACATTCCCACTCTCATCTATGGTCATGAGCTATGGGTACTGACCAAAAGAATGAGATTGTGAATACAAGTGTTAGAAATAAGTTTTCTCTGCAGGGTGGCTGGGCTCTCTCTTAGAGACAGGGTGAGAAGCTTGGCCATTCAGGAGAGACTCAGAGTAGAACCAATGCTCCTCCACATTGAAAGGAGTCAGTTGAGGTGTTTCGGGCACCTTGTTAGGATGCCCCCTGGACACCTCCCAAGGGAGGTTTTCTGGGCATGCCCCACTGGGAGGAGACCCCAGGGCAGACCCAGGACATGCTGGAGAGATTACATCTCTCAGCTGGCCTGGGTATTCCCCCAGAAGAGCTGGTGGATGTGACTGGGGAGAGGGAAGTCTGGGCTGCTCTGCTTAGGCTGCTACCCCCACGACCTGGATCCAGTTAAGTGGTAGAAGATGGATGGATTTATTAGTACAATTTCGTAACATCTGTCTGAATTTTTATAATTATACCATTACTCTGCATGAGAGGGCGGCACGGTGGTGTAGTGGTTAGTGCTGTCGCCTCACAGCAAGAAGGTCCTGGGTTCGAGCCCTGGGGCCGGCGAGGGCCTTTCTGTGTGGAGTTTGCATGCTGTCCACGTGGGTTTCCTCTGGGTGCTCCGGTTTCCCCCACAGTCCAAAGACATGCAGGTTAGGTTAACTGGTGACTCTAAATTGACCGTAGGTGTGAATGTGAGTGTGAATGGTTGTCTGTGTCTATGTGTCAGCCCTGTGATGACCTGGCGACTTGTCCAGGGTGTACCCCGCCTTTCGCCCATAGTCAGCTGGGATAGGCTCCAGCTTGCCTGCGACCCTGTAGAAGGATAAAGCGGCTAGAGATAATGAGATGAGATGAGACTCTGCATGAGGGTGAAAAAAGTCCAAGTGAGTACTTGGAAGGGCAAAAAGGAATATTTTAAAACATTGCACTTCTGGGTTTTTTGTTTGATGACAGTGTCTTTGAACTACATCATTTTTGAACCAACTGGTTGCTTCAATAAAAGGACCCTGTCCTATGTCCTAAGACTCATAAAGACACCCTATTTGTATTCTCTGAGCTGCTATACCTTCTTACATCCCTGCTTATGAGTCCATGCTAATACACTACTTATCCCAAGAAAAGCACATATTTACCATATTACTTGTTCATTTCCTCCATATGTTGCACAGCAACACCACAGATGGTTTGATATACTCTGAATCCAGGGTGCAAGTTCTTCAGAGCCCTTGGCCTTGGCATTCAGTTTCTTTGTCACATTCTTGTTAATGTGCCAAGTATCAAACTGGTGCTCAATCTGAAAACAACCTGAAAAGGTTTTCCTTTTTTTTAAAATTGTGGCATAATTAAAGATGGTGCATCCTCTGTAAATGTAAACGAGACATTCAAGAAAATAAACAATAAATACAGCAAGTATAAAATAACCATTTTTTCCATGTTGTAAAGTAGACATTGTGTTCTTTCCATGTTTCCATCTGATTTTGATATTATATTATTATTACCTATATTATTTATGGTTTACTTTCTAATTTAGTGGCTTTTTACGTGTTCTTGTTGCAAATGTTGTTTTGCTTTTCTTATTTTCTGTTTATTTAAAATGAATGGGCGCTGTAGGAGATGGCTGCCTCTCCAGTAGCTTTGTAGTTTTAAGCTCTTTAAACCTCTTTTTTCCACCTTTTTTTTTACTTTTCTGCTCTTCTTACGAAGACATAGTGTGTTTTACTTATATAACATGGATATTTTTAACTTTAACACACAACCAGGAGCCAGTTTTCTCACTTATTCGAGAGAGGAGCTGCTGGCCCTGAAAACAATGGGATGAGCCGGGATACGACACCCCATCCCAGTGGAGCTGAGGAGGAAACCCAAGGGCTGCAAAGCTGGAGCTAAGCTAAAGGCTAGGCTAGCAGACAACCAGCAGTGCTGCAAACCATCCATTCCCTTTGTTATCATGGGGAATGTGAACTCGCTGCCGAATAAAGTCGACAAGCTTTCCGCTCTGAACAACCAGCGGATTTACTGGGAGAGCAGCTTATTTATCTTTATGGAGACATGGCTAACACACCTTGTACCGGATGCTAATGTGGACCTGTGGGGATTCACTGCTGTGAGAGCCAACAGAGACACTAACACATGTGGGAAAAGCAAAGGTGGGGGACTCATCATTTATGTTAACAACCGCTGGTGTAACCCGGGACATATCTCCGTAAAGACAGTTTTATGCTGCCCAGACTTGGAGCTGCTAGCCGTTAGCCTGCGGCCATGTAATCTGCCGAGGGAGTTCAGTCATGTGATCACCATCTGTGTTTACATCCCTCCGAGGGCAGCCACAGCCGCTGCATGTGAGAGGATTCACTCTGTCACAGCAAGGCTGCAGACATAGCACCCTGAGGCATTTATCACCATTTCTGGGGACTTTAATCATGCTACTTTGGCTGCTTTTTACCAGGCTGTGGATTGTCCAACAAGGAACAACAGGACAATTGAATTGCTGTATGCTAATGTGAGGGATGCATACAGAGCCATACCCCTCTCTCCACTCAGGAAGTCTGACCACATCCTGGTTCTTCTACAGCCGAAGTACACCCCCCGATTCAAAGGCAGCCTGCAACAACTAGCTCCATCAGGAGGTGGTCCCCTGAAATGGAAGATGCCCTCAGGGACTGCTATGACATGACAGACTGGGATGTGCTGCTTAGCCCACACTGTGAGGACAAAGAGGGGCTGACACACTGTCTGATGGATTACCTCAACTTCTGTGCAGATGTGGTCTCCCCCGCTAAGACTGTACGGTGTTACCCTAATAAAAAGCCATGGGTAACGCAGGAAGTAAAAGCTGTCCTCAACAGGAAGAAGGCTGCCTTCAGGAGCAGGGATAGGGAGGCGATGAAAGCAGCAGGAGGTAAAATTGTGTGAGGGAAGTGAAGGACAGCTACAGGAGAAAGGTGGAGCAGAAGCTGAAGGAGAACAGCAGGAGGGAGGTCTGGGAAGGTGTGAAAATCATCACAGGCCACAATACAAAGATCAGAGTCGTTGAGGGGACCGTGGAGAGGGCAAATGAGTTGAATGACTTCTTCAATCGGTTCAACCAGCCCACATTCCCCCCACCCTCTCCCTCGCTGCAGCCATCTCTCCTTCTTCCCTCAACACACCTCCCCCCAGTCATCACAGCATCCCCCTCCTCCCCCACCTCAACACAGACTCCTCCATGCATTACTGCAGACCAGGTCAGAGGTCAACTGAGGAAGCTTCACCCCAGGAAAGCAGCAGGCCCACACAAGGTGTGTTCACGACTACTGAAGACCTGTGCTGCTGAACTGGTTGAACCACTCCAATGCATCTTCAACCTCAGCCTGCAGCTGGGGAGAGTGCCCATCCTCTGGAAGACATCATGTATTGTTACAGTTCCCAAAAAGAATCGGCCCAGCGAGCTGAACGACTTCCGACCAGTGGCACTCATGTCACATCTGATGAAGACATTGGAGCGGCTCTTCCTCAGCCTCCTCAGACCCCAGGTACAACATGCCCAGGACTGTCTGCAGTTTGTGTACCGGGCAGGTGTTGGTGTGGAAGACGCCATCCTCTCCCTGCTACACCGAGCCCACTCGCATCTGGATAAGGGAAATGGCACAGTGAGGATCCTCTTCTTGGACTTCTCGAGTGCCTTCAACACCATCCAGCCCCTATTGCTTCAGGACAAACTGACCAGGATGCAAGTGGACTCCTGCCTGGTCACCTGGATCTCCAGCTACCTCACTGACAGGCCACAGTACGTCAGGCTGAAGGACATCGCGTCTGACACTGGGATTAGAAGCACCGGAGCACCCCAGGGCACTGTGCTAGCCCCTCTTCTCTTCACCCTGTACACTGCGGACTTCTGCTACAACTCAGAGCTGTGTCACATTCAGAAGTTTGCCGATGACACAGCCATCGTTGGGTGTATCAGTGACGACAGAGAGGAGGAGTATAGGAGCCTGGTGAGAGACTTTGCTATGTGGTGCAACAGGAACCATCTGCAGCTCAACACCTCGAAGATCAAGGAGCTGGTCATTGACTTTGGGAGGTCCAGACCAAGGTCATGACCAGTTCTGAATGAGGGAGTCGAGGTGGAGGCTGTGGATTCCTACAAGTACCTTGGGCTGTGGCTGGACAGCAAGCTGGACTGGACTTGCAACACCAAACACTTATACAGGAAGGGACAGAGCAGGCTATACTTCCTTAGGAGGCTGCGGTCCTTTAACATCTGCAGGAAACTCCTGTGGATGTTCTATCAGTCCATGGTCATCAGTGTCCTGTTTTACACCGTGGTGTGCTGGGGGGGCAGCACATCCAAGAAGGACACTTCCAGGCTGGAAAAACTGATCAGGCGGGCCGGCTCTGTGGTCGGCATGAAGCTGGACTCTCTGGTGACGGTGGCAGAGAAGAGGCCTATGGACAAACTACTGAACATCATGGACAATGCCAGTCACCCTCTGCACACCATCATCAGCAACCAGAGGAGCCTGTTCAGTGACAGAATGCTCCTTCCCAAGTGCAGGATGAACAGACTCAAAAACTCCTTTGTCCCTCACGCCATCAGACTGTACAACTCCTCTCTGGGGGAGAGGAGGGGTAACAGGAGGACAGAGGATGGGAAGGATCAGTAACCTAGCCTAGCCTAACAATAAGCAATACCGGACAATGTGCAATATAATGTGCAATATAAAGTGCAATATCTCTCCTGCTGCCCCCCTTCCCCCTTTTTTTCTCCCCCCTTCCTCTCTTCCCCATATCTTATTCTTTTTATATTTGTATGTGTAAATACTTAATTTATTTTAATTTATCTAGAAGTTTTCTCTATTTCTTTTTTTATGTTTATCTGTAATGATGCTTCTGGGATCTTAATTTCCCTGAGGGAACCCTCCCAAAGGGATCAATAAAGTTTTATCTAATCTAATCTAATCTAATCTAATCTAATCTAATCTAATCTAATCTAATCTAATCTAATCTAATTTATTCATTGTTTGTTTACATGTTTGAAATAAAGATAAAGATAAAGTTATCTTCCCTGCATAAAATGTTCTGTCAGACTTTTCACTTTTTATATTTTTTTTTTGTGGAAACACCCTACATGGGTGTCCCGATTATGACTCTATTTTTTTCCATCTATCACAGAACATGATTAACCTAATATGTTAGAATAGATGTCTTGGTGGATGGTGTATGAAGTGAATCATAAGGTGACATGAAATGACAATATAAATGACTGGTGAAGAGATGCATAAGCTCTGCTGTTAGCTTTACAAGGGATTAAATTGTGAAAATTACATTTTGGTATTTCTTCTTCATTATACTTCAAACCATGATGTGCCGGTCAGTTGCCAACACCTTCACTTTGACACCACTTTTCTTCAACTCCTTCAAGCATCGCTCCATTCCTTCTGGTTCCATGTGGTTGGAATTCTTGACCTGATAAACAGCACAAAAGGTCACTTTAATATGGACGCTTTAACTGTGTATTGTGAACAGAATAAAAATATGCACATTATCATACATGTTTTTATGTAGCTTTTCAACAAAACTCGCATGTTTTGAAGATGTATTGATAATTTGAGTGTGCACTGGTTATATCATAATTCTTATCTTTCGAATTATCTCAACAGTGTATTACAGTAATACCCTGTTGAAGTCATTTGAAAGATAAGAATTATGATATAACCAGTGCACACACAAATTATCAATACATCTTCAAAACATGCAAGTTTTGTTGAAAAGCTACAAAAAAACACATAAGCAGTTGACATCAGTGGTATGTTTCAAACAAAAAGTTGCAGCACGAAAAATCAGTTGAAGCTTATGTAATGAGAAGTATGAGACAAATAATTTCTCTGCATTTCATTTAAGTATTAAATGAACTGAATATCAAATTGTCTCTCACCTTGGAAATGTGCGCTAAATTTGTGGACACTATCTTCCTTGTGCCTGTTTTGCCCTCTCCATCCACATCCATCATTGTGTATGATCCATACTTGGCCATATGACCGGGGCTGTCACAATGTGTGTCACTGGCCAGGGCAACATCTCCCAATTGTTTTATCTAGTCCATGACCTTAGATTTCTCTTCCTCCCAAACCTCTTGAACTACAGGTAGCAGGTCCTGATTTGTTTTTGTTTTTTTTGACAAAAACTGAAGATTCAGTGTTTCAGCAAAAGCACTCATTTTGCCAAAGGTCCCCCCTTTTGCCAATATTGCAACAGAAATTATGAGGTTCCCCACTGGCTGTTTGTGTTCCACTGGCTGTGATTGCCATACGAGTGACCCTGGTGGCAAGTTATTTTATAACTCACCATTGAGCCAGTGGCAAATTTGGCCATATCAACCACTGGGCTCCCACATCTGTTGCAAAACTTGTGCAGCTGGTCTAGATTGTCTGAAAATACCATATTTCTTTGTTTTACTTGGGGGTTCTGAAGTAGTGTCCTCTTCACAAATACTGCCTGTGTCAGTGGAAGGGCAATAATCTGTAGACTGCCCTTCGATGTTTTCACTTGACAGTTTGCTGGAAGGCTCCTGTCGTGTCTCCTCAGACCCTTCTGTTGCAACTTACCGTATTTTGAGGTTGCTTCAGACTTTGTGCCAGACTAGACAAATTCTTCCTCAATTTCAGTCTGTACCCCAACAGTCTAGAACAAACTGGCAACATAGCTGTGGTCCTTTTTTGTTCTATGCAGCATTCCATACACAGTTTCAATTGGTGTTCTGTGTTTCCTGGGACTCCTATGTGGTGGGGCTTGTGCCTGAAAAACAAAGCCAATGAATAATATATGACCATCCAGAGAGGACAGAGAGGACAGAAAGAAGTCTTTGTGCTAAAAATAATCTTGTGAGCTTAGCTGATGTTTGTATACAGATTCTTCCCAAATTGGTCAATGGAGAGTATTTTTTACACTATGAAGAGACTATAAATTTCAAACACATTGGGAATTATGATATTGAAAAATACACACAGCTTGTAATTGCACATCTGTGATGAGGTCCGAGGGCATGTCAGATGGTTCATCCCTCACAGCAGTTTCTGCAGGTTTTCTCTTCTTAGAGATTGAGCCCTGAGGAATAAAAATTAAGTTGTAAAATTCAATGCCAAAAATAAAGCATGGTATTCAAACACTCCCTACATTTACTAGAAGTTGGCACTGCGCACATAAAGCAAAGTCTAGCATAGTCATAGACACTGAAACTTGGCGTCTGTTATTAGGTCTCATCAGCCACTTCTCGACTCGAAGTGGACAATCATCGTTGTTCTTAAGAATCATTGATGATGATGAAAGCAGAAAAATAAACTATACACTTACTGTAATTTACATATTTTATTTCAATGTACACTCTGCATCATCATCATCATCATTTATGCATCATGCCAATCTAAGGGATGATCCAGCATTTTGTGACTTATTGTATTTTATTCAAGCTGTATCAATAATGAAAACTTGAAATTGACTGAATACAAACCTTTTGTTTTGGTGACGTTAAGGGAACAGGTTTTGGATCACATGGCTTGTCATGCACTTGAACAATCTTTCTTTTCTTAGAAACTGTTGTGCCAGTGGAACACTATAAACATGAATATATTGTGTACATATTATGTGGAATCACATTAACATATATTTAATTTGTATTAAATTCCTTTTCAAGACTTCAAAACTGCATAATTATTACAGTAAATAATGAATTGAAACCAGACAAGAGCAATTTATTAGAGGTCACTAAATAATAAAAAAAAGGAATATTTTTATGATCAGTTATGCAGATCTAATTATTTACAGATAACAAAGCATCAGAATTTAGTCAACCCATTCCATATGTTTTTCCTCAGACCTGTCTGGCTGCAGAGCAGACATCATATGTTCCACATATTTCACATGCTGTTGACCAATAGATAAGAAGATATGAGTGTTGTCTAGCAGTTATCAATCACCTATCATACCAACTTTTACCCACATTCATATAAATATTGAGGCATAAACTTAGCTGCTCATGTTTTTCTTTGGAATTCTTGGGGTCAGAATCTGCCTTGAATGTCATCAACTAAAAAAAAATAAGATTTATTTGAAACAATAAGGCATGGACTAAGTAACTGTGCAATAAACTGACTATTAAAACTACAACCCCGATTCCAAAAAAGTTGGGACAAAGTACAAATTGTAAATAAAAATGTAATGCAATGATGTGGAAGTTTCAAAATTCCATATTTTATTTAGAATAGAACATAGATGACATATCAAATGTTTAAACTGAGAAAATGTATCATTTAAAGAGAAGAATTAGGTGATTTTAAATTTCATGACAACACATCTCAAAAAAGTTGGGACAAGGCCATGTTTACCACTGTGAGACATCCCCTTTTCTCTTTACAACAGTCTGTAAACGTCTGGGGACTGAGGAGGCAAGTTGCTCAAGTTTAGGGATAGGAATGTTAACCCATTCTTGTAGGATTCTAGTTGCTCAACTGTCTTAGGTCTTTTTTGTCGTATCTTCCGTTTTATGATGCACCAAATGTTTTCTATGGGTGAAAGATCTGGACTGTAGGCTGGCCAGTTCAGTACCCGGACCCTTCTTCTATGCAGCCATGATGCTGTAATTGATGCAGTATGTGGTTTGGCATTGTCATGTTGGAAAATGCAAGGTCTTCCCTGAAAGAGACGTCGTCTGGATGGGAGCATATGTTGCTCTAGAACCTGGATATACCTTTCAGCATTGATGGTGTCTTTCCAGATGTGTAAGCTGCCCATGCCACACGCACTAATGCAACCCCATACCATCAGAGATGCAGGCTTCTGAACTGAGCGCTGATAACAACTTGGGTCGTCCTTCTCCTCTTTAGTCCGAATGACACAGCATCCCTGATTTCCATAAAGAACTTCAAATTTTGATTCGTCTGACCACAGAACAGTTTTCCACTTTGCCACAGTCCATTTTAAATGAGCCTTGGCCCAGAGAAGACGTCTGTGCTTCTGGATCATGTTTAGATACGGCTGGCAACGGCGGACGGCACGGTGAATTGTGTTCACAGATAATGTTCTCTGGAAATATTCCTGAGCACATTTTGTGATTTCCAATACAGAAGCATGCCTGTATGTGATGCAGCGCCGTCTAAGGGCCCGAAGATCACGGGCACCCAGTATGGTTTTCCGGCCTTGACCCTTACGCACAGAGATTCTTCCAGATTCTCTGAATCTTTTGATGATATTATGCACTGTAGATGATGATATGTTCAAACTCTTTGCAATTTTACACTGTCAAACTCCTTTCTGATATTGCTCCACTATTTTTCGGCGCAGAATTAGGGGGATTGGTGATCCTTTTCCCATCTTTATTCTGAGAGCCACTGCCACTCCAAGATGCTCTTTTTATACCCAGTCATGTTAATGACCTATTGCCAATTGACCTAATGAGTTGCAATTTGGTCCTCCAGCTGTTCCTTTTTTGTACCTTTAACTTTTCCAGCCTCTTAATGCCCTTGTCCCAACTTTTTTGAGATGTGTTGCTGTCATGAAATTTCAAATGAGCCAATATTTGGCATGAAATTTCAAAATGTCTCACTTTTGACATTTGATATGTTGTCTATGTTCTACTGTGAATACAGTATCAGTTTTTGAGATTTGTAAATTATTGCATTCCGTTTTTATTTACAATTTGTACTTTGTCCCAACTTTTTTGGAATCGGGGTTGTATTATTATAGGTTTCTTTGGCCAATGCCATTACAAAAATTGTGATTTTTTTCCTGTGTAAAATGCAAGTGTTGTTTGTTTATGGAAATCGATATCTCCAATATGGCCACACATCCATGACTCCAGTGTTTTGGTGACGTCTGTGAAAACACTCTATATACAAAGGGTCCATGTGGCAGTGGGGGCATGGCCAAGCATCAGTTTGTGAATGGAGGGCGGGGCCAGGGAAGGTGAGTGGCCAAGTCATTACACCTGATGTCAATTAGTGTGTGTGTGTGTGTGTGTGTTGCAGTGATGGTGGAGCATAAGAGGGGGAGAGCAAAGAAGAGGTCTCTCCTGACCAGAACACTTGCATGTGTTCTGTGACTGTACGTGTATGTATGTGTGTGTGACTGTGTGTGACTGAGCAAAGCTGAAAAGCTAAGAAAATAAGTCAAATAAAGTGTGTGTGTGTGTGTGTGTGTGTGTGTGTGTGTGTGTGTGTGTGAATATCAACTCCTGCCTGCCGTGCTTCTGTGCTCCACCCACATCAGGGATCTGTTACAGTGGTGCTGAAACCCAGAAGTACAGAAGGGAGTACACCATATGGAGGAGTTCTCCCCATTCAAAGACCTTATCCATGCCCTCACTACTGTCCAGCAGAACCAGCATCAAGCACTGATCGCCCTCTGGAAGGAGCAAGAGCAATGCTTTGAAGCCTTGATGCTGGCCCAGCAGGAAGATCACCAGATGTTCCAACGTCTGCTCGTGTTGGCAGGGGCTTCAACCATCACCACAGCAGGCACCCTTATGGGGCCCGCAGGATAATCCAGAAATGTTCCTTGCCCTCTTTGAGCAAGCAGCTGAAATGTGGGGGTGGCTGCTCGAGCAGCACGTGGCGCGCCTCCTCCTGCTTCTGACTGGTGAGGTGCAGCTCACAGCACATCAGCTCCCTGCTGACAGCTGATTGATGTATGCTGACCTGAAGAAAGCCATCCTGCAGCATGTCGGCCGCTCCCCGGAACAACACTGCCAGTGTTTCTGGACGATGGCATTGGAGGAGGTCGGCCTGCCATTCGCAGTCAGCCAGAAACTCTGGGATGCCTGATGGTGGTGGCTGAGGGCGGAAGACCGTGATGTCGACGGGATCATTGATCTGGTGGCACTGGAACAGTTCCTCTCCTGGTCCGAAAACATTACAGCAGTCATTAAGAAGGCTCAGCAGCGGCTACACTTCCTGAGAGTCCTCACGAAGCACAACCTAAACTCCAACCTGCTGCTGACCTTCTACCACTCATCCATCGAGAGCCTGCTGACGTACTGTATCACAGTATGGTACGGCAGCTGCACTGCTGTAGACAGGGAGAGGCTCCAGAGAGTAGTAAAGGCAGCACAGAAGATCATTGGCTGCCCTCTCCCCTCCCTGATGGACATTTACACCTCCCGTTGCCTTAGCAGAGCTAAGAACATTATTAAGGACAGCTCCCACCCTGGCTTTGATCTGTTTGACCTGTTGCCCTCAGGGAGGTGCTACAGATGCATCAGGATGAAAACAAATAGATTCAAAAACAGCTTCTTTCCAAAAGCCATAACCGCCCTGAATTCAGATATGCTCTGACTTTATAGTCTAACCCCCCTGTGCAACACTTCATAATGTGCAATATTTTATTTTATAATGTGACTCTCTTCTTGCAATAATTTATAATGTGCAATACTTTATAATGTGACTCTCTCTGTACAATACTTTATAATGTGCAATACTTTATAATGTACAATACCTCACTCCATAATGTGAAACACAACACATACACCTCAGGACTGTGCACCTTACCTTACTCCCCTTACACCCTCTCCTTTTTTATTTATTTTTTTCTCTACATGCTGTTTGCACTGTTATTGGAGTTGCTTTTAATCTCACTGTACATGTGTATAGTGACAATAAAGGCATTCTATTCTATTCTCTCTTGATTTCCAGAAGGAATGGCAGAATGGGTCCAGTGTCACCCCATTCCCCCACTGCAGAGGCAGTGGCCGGCTCCTCCCCAGCCAGCCCATCACACCCGTGGTGTCCTCCCATCTCCCTCTTCTGTGCCTGTGTCTCCAAGCTAAAGGCTAGGCTAGCGGACAACTGGCGGCGCTACAAACCATCCATTCCCTCCATTATCATGGGGAATGTGAACTTTCTGCCGAATAAAGTCGAAGAGATTTCCACTCTGAACAACCAGCAGATATACCGGGAAAGCAGCTTATTTATCTTTATGTAGACATGGCTAACACACCTTGTACCGGATGCTAACGTGGACCTGCGGGGATTCACTGCTGTGAGAGCCGACAGAGACACTAACACATGCGGGAAAAGCAAAGGTGGGGGACTCATCATTTATGTTAACAACCACTGGTGTAACCCAGGACATATCTCCGTAAAGACAGTTTTATGTTACCTGGACTTGGAGCTGCTAGCCGTTAGCCTGCGGCCATATTATCTGCCGAGGGAGTTCAGTCACGTGATCACCATCTGTGTTTACATCCCTCCGAGGGCAGCCGCAGCCGCTGCATGTGAGAGGATTCACTCTGTCACAGCAAGGCTGCAGACACAGCACCCTGAGGCATTTATGATAATTTCTGGGGACTTTAATCATGCTACTTTGGACTCTACTTTGGCTGCTTTTTACCAGGCTGTGGATTGTCCAACAAGGAACAACAGGACAATTGACTTGCTGTATGCTAATGTGAGGAATGCATACAGAGTCACACCCCTCCCCCCACTCGGGAAGTCTGACCACAACCTGGTTCTTCTACAGCTGAAGTACACCCCCCTGGTTCAAAGGCAGCCTGCAACAACTAGCTCCATCAGGAGGTGGTCCCCTGAAATGGAAGATGCCCTCAGGGACTGTTATGACATCATGGACTGGGATGTGCTGCTTAGCCCACACTGTGAGGACAGAGAGAGGCTGACACACTGTCTGACGGATGACCTTAATTTCTGTGCAGACGTGGTCTCCCCCACTAAGACTGTACGGTGTTACCCTAATAAAAAGCCATGGGTAACACAGGAAGTCAAAGCTGTCCTCAACAGGAAGAAGGCCGCCTTCAGAAGCAGGGATAGGGAGGCAATGAAAGCAGCACCACAGGAGGTAAAACACTGCGTGAGGGAAGCTAAGGACAGCTACAGGAGAAAGGTGGAGCAGAAGCTGAAGGAGAACAGCATGAGGGAGGTCTGGGAAGGTGTGAAAACCATCACAGGCCACAATACAAAGACCAGAGTCATTGAGGGGACAGTGGAGAGGGCGAATGAGTTGAAAGACTTTTTCAAATCGGTTCAACCAGCCCACATCCCCCCCACCCTCTTCCTCATTGCAGCCATCTCTCCTTCTTCCCTCAACACACCTCCCCCCAGTCATCACAGCAGCCCCCTCCTCCCCCTCCTCCCCCACCTCAACACAGACTCCTCCATACATTACTGCAGACCAGGTCAGAGGTCAACTGAGGAAGCTTCACCCCAGGAAAGCAGCAGGCCCGGACAAGGTGTGTCCCCGACTACTGAAGACCTGTGCTGCTGAACTGGGTGAACCACTCCAATGCATCTTCAATGTTAGCCTGCAGCTGGGGAGAGTGCCCACCCTCTGAAAGACATCATGTATCATTCCAGTTCCCAAAAAGAATTGGCCCAGCGAGCTGAATGACTTCCGACCAGTGGCACTCACTTCACATCTGATGAAGATGTTGGAGCGGCTCTTCCTCAGTCTCCTCAGACCCCAGGTACAACATGCCCAGGACTGTCTGCAGTTTGCGTGCCGAGCAGGTGTCGGTGTGGAAGACTCCAACCTCTACCTGCTACACCAAGCCCACTCGCATCTGGATAAGGGAAATGGCACAGTGAGGATCCTCTTCTTGGACTTCTTGAGTGCCTTCAACACCATCCAGCCCCTATTGCATCAGGACAAACTGACCAGGATGCAAGTGAACCCCTACCTGGTCACCTGGATCTCCAGCTACCTCACCGACAGGCCGCAGTACATCATGCTGAAGGACATCACGTCTGACACTGTGATTAGCAGCACTGGCGCACCCCAGGGCACGGTACTGGCCCCTCTTCTCTTCACCCTGTACACTGCGGACTTCTGCCACAACTCGGAGCTGTGTCACATTCAGAAGTTTGCCGATGACACAGCCATCATTGGGTGTATCAGTGATGACAAAGAGGAGGAGTATAGGAGCCTGGTGAGGGACTTTGCTGTGTGGTGCAACAGGAACCATCTGCAGCTCAACACCTCGAAGACCAAGGAGCTGGTCGTTGACTTTGGGAGGTCCAGACCAAGGTCATGACCAGTTCTGATCGAGGGAGTCAAGGTGGAGGCTGTGGATTCCTACAAGTACCTCGGGCTGTGACTGGACAGCAAGCTGGACTGGACTTGCAACACCAATCACTTATACAGGAAGGGACAGAGCAGGCTATACTTCCTTAGGAGGCTGTGGTCTCCACAGAACTCCTGTGGATGTTCTATCAGTCTGTGGTTGCAATTGTCCTGTTTTACACCGTGGTGTGCTGGGGGGGCAGCACATCCAAGAAGGACACATCCAGGCTGGAGAAACTGATCAGGCGGGCCGGCTCTGTGGTTCAGCATGAAGCTGGACTCTCTGGTGACGGTGGCAGAGAAGAGGTCTATGGACAAACTATTGAACATCATGGACGATGCCAGTCACCCTCTGCACACCGTCATAAGCAACCAGAGGAGCCTGTTCAGTGACAGAATGCTCCTTCCCAAGTGCAGGATGAACAGACTTAAAAACTCCTTTGTCTCTCATGCCATCAGACTGTACAACTCCTCTCTGGGGGGAGTAGCGGTAACAGGAGGACAGAGGATGGGAAGGAGCAGTAGCCTAGCCTAGCCTAACAATAAGCAATACCGGACAATGTGCAATATAATGTGCAATATAAAGTGCAATATCTCTCCTGCCGCTGCCCCCCCTTCTTTCCACCCTTTTTCCCCCTCCTTCACCCCCTCCCCCTTCCTCTTTTCCCCATATCTTATTTTTTTATATTTGTATATGTAAATACTTAATTTATTTTAATTTATCTAGAAGTTTTCTCTATTTATTTTCTCTGTTTATCTGTAATAATGCTGCTGGAATTTAAATTTCCCTGAGGAAACCCGCCCAAAGGGATCAATAAAGTTTTATCTAATCTAATCTAATCTAATCTAATCTAATCTAATCTAATCTAATCTAATCTAATCTAATCTAATCTAATCTAATCTAATCTAATCTAATCTAATCTAATCTAATCTAATCTAGTCTTCTCCCCCCAGGTGAGTGACGCCCATAATGCCGGTGCAGAGGAAAGCCTGGGCTGGTGTGCTGGTGTAGTGGGGAGCCAGAACATCTCCAGAGTCAGGGCTCTGCAATGGAGGTGGGAGCTGTGATCCAGATCCCCGATGCACCAGGGACCATCCCCGATTGGGCCAGAAAGTATCGCATACCGGTAAGTGTTCAAGGGGATACATATCATGCAATGGTGGATTTCAGTTGCAATCAGACCTTAATTCACCTAAGCCTGGTACCAGGTGAGGCACTGGGGAGACCACAAGTGGTGAAGGTGTTGTGTGTGCATGGGGATGTTCACAATTATCCTCTAGTGTCCATCCATATTCTATTCTGTTTTTCCCCTCTCTCTCTCTCCCCCCTCCCCCAAATCTGTCCCTCTGAGTTACATGTCGGTCCTGGGATCGAGATGCTGACCTCTTCTGCTCCTCGGACCTGCCCGATCCATCCTGGTGCCCTGTGTCTGGTTGGAGTCTCATCGCATCGCTCCTGTGGAGGGTGACCCCATGTGGACAGTTGGGGGTCACGCTTGGAGTATGCTCTGGACTCATGCAGTGGTGCTTTTGTGGCTGGGGACTGCAGTTGACTTGCTGACTTTAGGACTGCAGTTGACTTGCTGACTTTAGGGCTGCAGTTGACTTGCTGACTTTAGGGCTGCAGTTGACTTGCTGACTTTGGGACTGTGGTTGTCATGAACGGTTTTGCGCTCAGGTTTCTGTCGGTGGGGGGTTTATAGCATCAATGAAGCTGACTTTATGTTCGGACTGTTAATGTTACAGTCATGTTGTCTGTTGTTGCCCAAATGAGGATGGGTTCCCTTTTGAGTCTGGTTCCTCTCGAGGTTTCTTCCTCATGCTGTCTGAAGGAGTTTTTCCTTGCCACCATCGCCACAGGCTTGCTCATTGGGGATAGATTCGGGATAAACTTAGCTCGTATTTTAAGTCGTTCAAATTCTGTAAAGCTGCTTTGTGACAATGTTTATTGTTAAGTGCTATACAAATAAACTTGACTTGACTTGACTATTCCGAGGCCAAACACATAGAATTAAGGCAGCGGTTAATCCTTGTCTCACCCACTCGCTAATTTTGGGGACTGATTGGCCAGGGTTTAAAGAATTGATGGAACACATAGTGAGAGGTGGGTCCTGCATAAATACATCATCGGAAGATCCCAGTGTGGCAGAACTGTCTATGTCAGAACCGCATCAGAGTGACACAAGGAGTGAGGAGCAGCTCACCCCTCCTCCCTCTTTTGGGGATTCCCTTGAGGATTTCCCTTTAGAGCAGTCATGAGATGAGACTCTGTGGCATGTGTTTGACCAAGTGAGAGTAATTGATGGTCAAACTCTCCAGTCAAGCACAACACCTACCTTCCCATATTTCACTATTATTAAGGATAGATTGTACCAAGTGATGCAGGACACTCAAACCGGTGAACAGATAACCCAATTGTTGATCCCAAAGAGCTGTAGGGAACTTGTATTCCACACGGCCCACTTTTATCCCATGGCCGGACACTTGGGGCAGGATAAAATGCTAGCCCAAATAATGGCCTGGTTCTATTGGCCAGAGATTCGTGGGGATGTCCATCGGTGATGTGCAGTGTGCCACGAATGCCAATTAGTAAATCCCACCACCATGCCAAAAGCACCTTTGCACCCTTTCCCTCTAATTGAGGCCCCTTTTGAGAGAATTGGCATGGATCTCATCAGGGCATTAGATCGGTTAGCATAGGGATATCACTTTATTTTAGTTCTGGTGGACTGTGCAATGCGATATCCAGAAGCGGTGCCTCTCTGCAATATTTCTGCATGCAGTATTGCAGAAGCGCTCTTACGTATTATCTACCTGATCGGGATTCACTCACTCACTCACTATCCGGAAATTAGCGTCCGTGTATCCACTTCAGAGTGGGTCGGACGTCGCATGGAGAACAGCAGCATGCCATCGAGCTCTGTCTTGGATGTCGCTGGCAGACAGACCAGCAGCCTTCAGATCATTTTTCACGCATTCCTGCCAGGACTTCTGGGGCCTGCCAGGACGTTTACGCCCGGCGACTTCGAGGTGGCATGCGTGATTGATGATGGAGTTGCTACGCAGCACGTGGCCAAACCAGCGAAGTCGTCGACGCCTGAGGGTAGACTCCAGGTCTGTCAGACCGAGCCTCCTTCTCAAGATAGATGTGCTCGATCTATCGTCAGGCTTGGAATGCAAAATCCAACGCAGCATGGCCCTCTCGTTTCTTTCTAATCTTCCGAGCTCACAACTTTTCAGGGGCCAACACTCGCTAGCATAAAGCATAGCACTCCTTACGCAGCTTTCGTACACTTTCCCACGTGTTGATAGAGACAAACACCTGCATGTCAGGACTGGGAGAAGTTCCCAGGATTCCGAAAGAAATCCTGATGGACCAAGACTTTACACTTGTGTCACGCACACTGCATGAACTGTATGGGTTATTGGGGATTAAGTCTATCGGCACCAGTAAATCCAGCCACTGGGGGTGCATAAGCATACTCTTGGTGCCGATCCCAAGCCCAGATAAATGGAGAGGGTTGTGTCAGGAAGGGCATCCGGTGTAAAACTGTGCCAAATCTAACATGCGGATTGAAAAGAGAAATACCATACTGGATTGGTCAGGGCCTGGGTGAACAACGGCCGCCTCCGGTACTGTTGGTCAACAGGGTGCTGGTGGAAAGTATGCTACTGTTGCATCAAAATGGAGAAGGAGAAAGAGAGGGGGGAGGCATATTAGGAGAGAGCATGAAAGATGGAAGGGAAGGAACTTAGAATTGAGTGTAGGAACACTGAATGTGGGGGCATTGACTGGCAGAGCGAGAGAGTTTGCAGGTATGATGGAAAGAAGGAAGTTGGACATTTTGTGTGTGCAGGAGACAAGGTGGAAAGGAAGCAAGGCCAAGAACATTGGAGGTGGATGCAATTTGTTTTATTATGGAGTCAATGGAAAGAGAAATGGTGTTGGTATTGTTTTGAGGGGAGAGTTGGTCAACAGTGTGATTGATGTGAAGAGGGTGTCAGATAGAGTGATAGGCATGAAGTTGGAGATTTGAGGAGGGGTAATCAATGTTGTGTGTATGTATGCCCCACAGGTTGGATGTGAGAATTAAGAGAAAGAGTTTATCTGGGAAAAGATGGATGAAGTGGTAGAAAGTGTACCAAGTGTACCCTCCCTATTTATCAAATCTCCTAACTCCATATCAGTTCCCTTTAAATCTTCGCTCCACAGATGTCCACCTATTAGCAGTCCCTTACTCTCGGCTGTGCTCTATGGGTGACAGGGCTTTCAGTGTATATGGCCCTAAGCTGTGGAATGCCCTGCCACTAGTGTTGCGCCAATGCTCAACACTGTCCTCTTTGAAAACAGCTAAAAACACATCTCTTTAGCTTGGCCTTTTCTCTTTGATTTTTAATTACGTTATTATTATTATTATTATTATTATTATTATTATTATTATTGAGTTCTTATTATTTTATTATTGTTGTTATTTTATTGTTTTGCTTTTTATTGTTTGTTTTTTACTGTTCAGTGTCCTTGGGTACCTTGAAAGGTGCTTGTAGGTGCTTGAGGTGCTTATAAGGTGCTTATAAGGTGCTTGAGGTGAGGGCAGCCATGAAAAGAATGAAGACTGGGAAAGCAGTCGGACCAGATGGTATCCCGATTGAGGCTTGGAGATGTTTGGGTGAGATGGCTGTGGAGTTCCTAATGAGATTGTTTAATAATTGTTTTATTATTATTAAGGGAGGAGTGCATGCTGATAGGAGCAGATTTCAATGGACATGTTGGTGAGGGAAACAGAGGAGATGAGGATGTGATGGGCAGATATGGTGTCAGAGAGAGAAATGTGGAAGGGCAAATGGTGGTTGATTTTTCAAAGAGGATGAATTTGGCAATAGTCAATACATACTTTGAGAAGAAAGCGCAGCACAGGGTGATGTTTAAGAGTGAAGGAAGATCTACACAGGTGGACTACATACTCTGCAGAAGGGGTAACCTGAAGGAGAGTGGAGACTGTAAAGTGATGGCAGGGGAGAGTGTAGCTCGACAACATCATGTGGTTGTGTGCAGGATGAGCTTGAAAGTGAAAAAGAGGAAGCGTGAAATAGTGGAGCAGAAGATTAAGTGGTGGAAACTAAAAGAGGTTGAACATCAGAAGGAGTTTAGGGAAGAAATGAGACGAGCATTGAGTGGTCACGGAAGTCTGCCAGAAGATTGGAATACTACTGCTATACTAGTACAGTAAGAGAGGCAGCAATGAAGGTGCTAGGGTGGTCATCGGGAAGGAAGAAGGAAGACAAGGAGACATGGTGGTGGAACAAAGAAGTGCAGGAAATTATAAAAGAGAAGAGGCTAGCAAAGAAGAATTGGGATGATCAGAGAGATAAGGAAAGCAGGCTGTTATATAGAGAGATGAGACAGAAGGCAAAAAGAGCTGTAGCAAAAGCGAAAGCAGATGCATACCAGGAGTTGTACAAAAGACTAGAGACCAAAGAAGGAGAGAAAGACCTGTACAGACTAGCTAGGCAGAGAAACAGGGAAGCGAGGGATGTACAGCAGGTAAGAGTGATGAAAGATGTAAATGGAAATGTGCTGACAAACAAAAAGAGTGTATTAAGAAGGTGGAAAGAGTACTTTGAGGATTTATTAAATGAGGAGAATCCAAGAGAGAAAAGGTTAGATTCAGAGACAGCAAATCAGGAAGCAGAGTTGGTTAGTAAGGATGAGGTGAGGGCAGCTATGAAAAGAATGAAGACTGGGAAAGCAGTCAGACCAGATGGTATCCCGATTGAGGCTTGGAGATGTTTGGGTGAGATGGCTGTGGAGTTCCTAATGAGATTGTTTAATAAGATCTTAGAGAATGAGAAAAAAAACCTAATGAATGGAGAAAGAGTGTGCTATTCCTAATATACAAGGATAAGGGAGATGTACCAAGCTGCAGCAATTACAGAGGGGTAAAATTGATGAGCCACACCATGAAGTTATGGGAAAGGGTATTGGAGGCAAGATTGAGAAGAGAGGTAGCAATCTGTGAACAGCAGTACAGGTTTAGACCAAGGAAGAGCACCTCGGATGCAATATTTGCTTTAAGAATGTTAATGGAAAAGTACAGGGAAGGCCAGAAAAAGCTACATTGTGTGTTTGTAGACCTGAAGAAGCCATACGATAGAGTGCCGAGAGCTGAGTTATGGTATTGTATGAGAAAGTGTGGAGTGAATGAGAAGTATATTAGAGTGGTGCAAGACATGTATGAGAACAGTGAAACAGCAGTGAGGTGTGCAGTTGGAATGACTAAATGATTCAAGGTGAAGGTGGGACTTCATCAAGGATCTGCTTTGAGTCGTTTCTTGTTTGCCATAGTGATGGATAGCTTGACGGATGAAGTGAGGTAAGAGTCACCATGGAACATGATGTTTGCAGATGATATTGTGATATGTGGTGAAAGTAGAAAGGAGGTTGAGTTGGGTTTGGAGAGATGGAGGTATGCATTGGAACAAAGAGGAATGAAGGTGAGCAGTAGCAAAACAGAATACATGTGCATCAATGAGAATGGGGATGAGAGTGTTGTGAAGATGCAAGGAGTAGAGGTAAAGAAAGCTGGTGAATTCAAGTATCTAGGGTCAACTGTGCACAGTGGCGATCCTAGAGTGATTTACTTCCCGGGTGAAACCCCCTGCTGGCGCCCCCCTCTAACACTCTAACACAAGAAATTGAAACATGCCAAATGCCAATTAAATACATGCATTTTCTGTCACCAGACACTAAGCTAGTCTCGCAATGGGCGCAGCAACAGCACAGTTGTCCTGTGTCACCGCATAAGCTGCCATTTTTAATTTGAAATAAACATTGGGATATAGGCATTAGTGTTTCTGTGTGTGTGTGTGTGTGTGTGTGTGTGTGTGTGTGTGTGTGTGTGTGTGCCTGCCTAACTTGTTGTAGCCCCATCATATGCACAATCCTGCCAGCGGAACGTTGTACTATTCATCAAAAAGACTTTACTACCATAGTACTACACTACTATGACATTACACAGAGTCTTAAGTAATAAATTACGACTTGATCATTGCCATTCTGGTAACAGCAAATTTATAACGGGCCGTGTCCGCGACGTACAACACACGACGAGAAATGTTTAAATGACCATGTAAAAATGTTAACATTCTGTTGGCTAATACAGAGCCCAACGTTAACCCAAGGCAATGACAGCAATAACTTTAAACGTTTTGTTGCAAAGCCTAATCGTTATGCTGAAATTAATTTCGTGTTGGGGGGCAGGCCAGGCAAGGTCATCCGACTTAGCAAGCATCAATAATATAAGGCTAATTTGGGCACTAATTCATGTCACTCACTGAAATTGATTCATAAAGTATACCTTTTTCTTTTGCTCATTTCTCCTCCTCTTCTTTCCTTTTCTTCCAGAATTGGGCACCTGATGGCTTTGACCTTTTCCTATCCATTAGATCTATCTCCCCCTGCCCGTCTTGTTTTTTTTCCGGGGGTTTTTTTTGGGGACCTTTTTTTTGGGACCCTTTTTTTTTCGCGCCCGCGCTGCCCCCCCCCCCCCCCCCCCCCCCATGATGCCACCCCGGGCGGCTGCCCGGTCGGACTGCCCCCAGGACCACCCCTGACTGTGCAGGAAAATGGGGGCTGCGATAGTGAGGTGAGAAAGAGAGTGCAGGCAGGGTGGAGCAGTTGGAGAAGGATTTCGGGAGTCATTTGTGATAAGAAAGTCCCAGCAAAAGTGAAAGGTAAGATGTATAAGACAGTAGTGAGACCAGCTGTGATGTATGGATTGGAGACCGTCCCCTTAACGAAGAGACAGGAGGCAAAGTTGAAGGTGGCGGAGTTGAGGATGTTAAGGTTTGCGATGGGAGTGACAGGGTTGGACAGGATAAGGAACAAGTACATCAGAGGGACAGCACATGTGGAGAGCTTGGGAATTAAGCTAACAGAGATGAGACTGAGATGGTATGGGCACATCCTGAGAAGAGATGCAGAGCATGTTGGAAGGAGAATGTTGAGGATGAAGCTGCCAGGCACACGAAAATGAGGAAGGCCAAAGAGGAGATACATGGATGTGGTGAGAGAGGACATGAAAGTGGCAGGTGTGGTCGAGAAGGATGAGGAAGACAGGGAGCATTGGAGATGAAAGATCCACTGTGGTGACCCCTAATTGGGAGCAGCCAAAAGAAGAAGAAGAAGAAGAAGAAAAATCTATCCGCTCCAGTGTCTATCACACACAAATGGATGCCTTAGTGGAATGGTTTAATCAAACACTCAAAAACTTAATTCAGAAATTTGTAAGTAAAGATGCACATCTCATCTCATCATCGCTAGCCGCTTTATCCTTCTACAGGGTCGCAGGCAAGCTGGAGCCTATCCCAGCTGACTATGGGCGAAAGGCGGGGTACACCCTGGACAAGTCACCAGGTCATCACAGGGCTGACACATAGACACAGACAACCATTCACACTCACATTCACACCTACGGTCAATTTAGAGTCACCAGTTAACCTAACCTGCATGTCTTTGGACTGTGGGGGAAACCGGAGCACCCGGAGGAAACCCACGTGGACACGGGGAGAACATGCAAACTCCACACAGAAAGGCCCTCACCGGCCACGGGACTCGAACCCGGACCTTCTTGCTGTGAGGCAACAGCGCTAACCACTACACCACCGTGCCGCCAAAGATGCACATAATTGGGATAAATGGCTCGAGCCCCTGTTATTTGCAGTATGAGAGGTCCTGCAAGCCTCCACAGGTTTCTCACTGTTTGAGTTATTATATGGGCGTAACCTGCATGGCATTTTGGATGTGCTATGGGACAATTGGGAGGAGGAACATTCGCCCAGCAAGAACAAAATTCAATACGTTCTCGACCTGCATGCAAAACTCCACACACTCACGCACTTAACCCAGGAGAATTTACAGCAGGAACAAGAATGCCAAATATGGCTGTATGACAGGGGCATGCACCTTAGAGAGTTCACACCAGGAGACAAAGTGCTCATATTATGGCCCACATTGAGCTCCAAATGAATTGCCAAGTGGCAAGGGCCCTTCGAGGTCACACGGCAAGTCGGGGATGTGGACTATGAGGTGATAGTCTGGCTAACATGACTTCAAAGCTCTACGAGCTGTTGGTCTGGCCAAGATATTAAGCCCAACCATTTCCCAGAGCCCGTGGTTGACCCGCCTCCCTGAAATGCCTCAGTTTGCTACTGGTTGAAGCCAGAAAAGGCTGTGACAAAGCTTAAACCAATCACATCACTCTTTCCTCTGACATATGCGATGTGACGGGGCTAACTGGTAGATTAAACTCTTACCGAAGCCGGTCGGGAGCAAGGTGAAAGCGTCCTTCCTTTCAATAAATACCTCCAGGGCTGCTCTTTGCTCCGTTTTCAATGAGAACGTCCCGTTGAATGCTTTCAATACAGCATCTACTGCTGTGTTAAAGGCTTGCCGCTGCTCCATGTTCGTGATGTGAATGAAGCGCTTCCGGCATAGATTCTGTAAACAATCTATGGCTTCTGGTCGCAGTTCTACTATGTCACTGCCTTGAACACGCCTCTACCCAGGGCCGTTGGAGATGCTCAAAGTTGATTGGTTCCCGATTTTTCGGGAGCTTGGAAGAGCTGTAGATAGCTTGCCTGGCCACACTAAGCTCACAACAGGCCCTCGTGTTGCATCACGCTTAGGATGGGCGGGCCCAGGCTAATGAGGTGAGGCAAACAGATAGGTGTGGAGCATTGCAAATTTACCACCTCAACCTGTTAAAACGTTGGAACAAGGGAGTTCCTGTGGTGTTGGCATCAGTAGTCCCAGAGAAGGCGGAGCTGGGGCCAGAGGTAAAAAAGTAACATCTCAAACCACTCTGGTCCCTTGTGGAGACCACTTCTCACCTGCACAACTCACGAAGGTGGCCAAATTGCAGAAGGAATTTTCTGACACGTTCTCACCCCTTCCCAGCTAGACCTACCTCATAGAACACCACATTGAGACGCCCTCAGGGGTGGTGGTGCATAGCTGCTCTTACCACTTGCCCAAACACAAAAAATGGTGGTTCAGGATGAACTCAAGGCCATGCTCAAAATGGGCATAATCAAGGAGTCCCACAGTGACTGGAGCAGCCCAGTGGTCCTGGTTCCCAAGACCGACGGGTTGGTCCAGTTCTGTGTGGACTATAGAAACATCAAAGCGGTGTCTAAATTTGATGTGTACCCAGTGCCTCACATTGATGAGTTGCTCGATCAGTTAAGCACTGCTCGCTTTTATTCGACACTAGATCTAATGAAGGGAGATTGGCAGGTCCCCTTGACTCCTCTATCCAAAGAGAAAACGGCCTTTTCCACACTATTTGGATTACACCAATTCATCACACTCCCTTTTGGGTTATTTGGGGCACCCGCTACGCTCCAGTGGCTCATGGACAAGATCCTCTGCCCTCAGGCTGCCTATGTGGCCTTGTACAGTGGTGCTTGAAGGTTTGTGAACCCTTTAGAATTTTCTATATTTCTGCATAAATAGGACCTAAAACATCATCAGATTTTCACACAAGTCCTAAAAGTAGATAAAGAGAACCCAGTTAAACAAATGAGATAAAAATATTCTACTTGGTCATTTATTTATTGAGGAAAATGATCCAATATTACATATCTGTGAGTGGCAAAAGTATGTGAACCTTTGCTTTCAGTATCTGGTGTGACCCCCTTGTGCATCAATAACTGCAACTAAACATTTCTGGTAACTGTTGATCAGTTCTGCACACCAGCTTGGAGGAATTTTAGCCCGTTCCTCCGTACAGAACAGCTTCAACTCTGGGATGTTGGTGGGTTTCCTCACATGAACTGCTTGCTTCAGGTCCTTCCACAACATTTCGATTGGATTAAGGCCAAGACTTTGACTTGGCCATTCCAAAACATTAACTTTATTCTTCTTTAACCATTCTTTGGTAGAATGACTTGTGTGCTTAAGGTCATTGTCTTGCTGCATGACCCACCTTCTCTTGAGATTCAGTTCATGGACAGATGTCCTGACATTTTCCTTTAGAATTCGCTGGTATAATTCAGAATTCATTGTTCCATCAATGATGGCAAGCCATCCTGGCCCAGATGCAGCAAAACAGGCCCAAACTATGATACTACCACCACCATGTTTCACAGATGGGATAAGGTTCTTATCCTGGAATGCATTGTTTTCCTTTCTCCAAACATAACGCTTCTCATTTAAACCAAAAAATTCTATTTTGGTCTCATCCATCCACAAAACATTTTTCCAATAGCCTTCTTGCTTGTCTATGTGATCTTTAGCAAACTGCAGATGAGCAGCAATGTTCTTTTTGGAGAGCAGTCGCTTTCTCCTTGCAACCCTGCCATGCACACCATTGTTGTTCAGTGTTCTCCTGATGGAGGACTCATCAACATTTACATTAGCCAATGTGAGAGAGGCCTTCAGTTGCTTATAAGTTACCCTGGGGTCCTCTGTGACCTCGCCGACTATTACACGCCTTGCTCTTGGAGTGATCTTTGTTGGTCGACCACTCCTGGGGAGGGCAACAATGGTCTTGAATTTCCTCCATTTGTACACAATCTGTCTGACTGTGGATTGGTGGAGTCCAAACTCTTTAGAGATGGGTTTCTAACCTTTTCCAGCCTGATAAGCATCAACAACACTTTGTCTGAGGTCCTCAGAAATCTCCTTTGTTCGTGCCATGACACACTTCCACAAACATGTGTTGTGAAGATCAGACTTTACTAGATCCTTGTTCTTTAAATAAAACAAGGTGCCCACTCACACCTGATTGTCATCCCACTGATTGCAAAACACCTGACCCTAATTTCACCTTCAAATTAACTGCTAAGCCTAGAGGTTCACATACTTTTGCCACTCACAGATATGTAATATTGGATCATTTTCCTGAATAAATAAATGACCAAGTATAATATTTTTGTCTCATTTGTTTAACTGGGTTCTCTTTCTGTACTTTTAGGACTTGTGTGAAAACCTGATGATGTTTTCGGTCATATTTATGCAGAAATATGGAAAATTTTCAAGGGTTCACAAACTTTCAAGCACCACTGTACCTTGATGACATAATAATTTATAGCAATGATTGGCCATGGCATCTGGAACACCTTAGAGCCATCCTAGAGTCGCTGAGGTGTTCAGGTCTCACAGCTAACCCAAAAAAGTGTGTAATTGGGTGGGTGGAAGTACGGTATCTGGGTTTCCATTTCATGGGCAGGTGTGTCCCCAAATTAACAAGACTGCAACAATTGCGGCCTGCCCAAGGCCCAAGACCAAAAAGGGGGTGAGACAGTTCCTGGGCTGGCTGGCTGGCTACTATTGTAGGTTCATACCTAATTATTCAGACATCACCAGCCCGCTGACTGATCTCACTCTAAAAGGAGCACCAGATCTGGTCCAGTGGACAGAGCAGTGCCAACAGGCTTTCACTAGTGTAAAAGCTGCATTGTGTGGGGTGCCACTTTTACACTCCCCTGACTTCTCTTTCTCCCCTTTATTTTACAGATGGACACATCAGACAGAGGGCTCGGGGCCATTCTGTCCCAGAAGGTGGAGGGCGAGGAGTGTCCCATGCTGTATATCAGCCACAAGCTCTCAATGTGTGAAAGCAAGTACAGCACCATTGAAAAGGAGTGCCTGGCCATCAAGTGGGTGGTCATCGCTCTCCAATACTACCTGCTGGGGTGCCCTTTCACCCTCTGGTTGGACCACACGCCCCTCCAGTGGCTCCACCGCATGAAGGATACCAATGCGCAGATCACCCATTGGTATCTCGCCCTCCAGCCATTTAAGTTCAAGGTGGTCCACAGGCCAGGGGCATAGATGGTGGTGGCGGACTTCTTGTCCAGTCGGGGGAAGTCCGCTGCAGGCTGGACAGGTCCCCGGCTTGAGTCGGGCAGTGGAGGTATGTGGCAGTGGAGGTGTGGCAAAGCATCAGTTTGTGAATGGAAGGGGAGGCTGGGGAAGGTGAGTGGCCAAGTCATTACACCTGATGTCAATTAATGTGTGTGTGTGTGTGTATGTGTGTGTGTGTGTGTTTGTTGCAGTGATGATGGAGCATAAAAGGAGGGGCAGAGCAGAGAAGAGGTCTCTCCCGACCAGAACACGTGTGTTGCGTGTGTGTGAGTGAGCAAAGCTGAAAAGCTAAGAAAATAAGTCAAATAAAGTGTGTGTGTGTGTGTGTGTGTGCGTGCGTGTGAACATCAACTCCCGTCTGCCATGCTTCTGTGTTCCACCCACATCAGGGATCTGTTACAGTTCAAAACTATGGAAAGAAATCAGAATCGCTCCTTAAAAAAAAAAAAGTGATGTGGTTCATGCTGAGCAATAATAGGGCATGGAGTGATTAGTTGGCGCATTTGGTCTTCCGAATGCAAATAGATCTAAACAGACAGACTGACAAAATTACTTTTAGTAGCTAAAAACAATATAAATACCTCTTGAATAATGGCCTCCCTTTCTCGTTTTTGTATCCTTAACATCGTACTTGCATGTCCTTTTAGAACCTTGCCCTTGCTATGTTCAAATTCTGTCGGCGCAGCATCTTCCTCTCTGTCTCTTCTGGCCTTCCGCCACACCAACATACTTGGCATACAAGTCCTCCTTAAAACAGGTATCCAGAAAGTTTGCTGAACACAAGTGGGAATTCGTTGTAGGAACAAAGCCCACTCTTTTCATGGTGACTAGCCATTTCTTGAGCAGGTCTGTTTTTTTCAGCGGAAAGCCACAGAACGTGCAGCCATGCTGCTGACCTGATCCGGTCCTGCATATGCACCTGACCACTGCACAGCTAGGCATTTTGTTCTCTCTCGGTTGTCGAACAGCCTTCTTGAAAAATTCCCCTGCTTAGTAAGGTCTGTTTGAGACTAACAGTGTCCTTTAGCGCAGGGAAATGGTGAAAACGGTCGATGTAAAGGCTTACAATCCCAATGCTTCAAGTCTTGCTATGCGGAGCTTCCATGTCTTGCACCCAGATGACGTCAGAGCATTGCCGGAAACAATCGGGGCAATGCTCTGACATCATTTGGGCATTAAAATATTTTCAATGGTGGCATCCATAAAATGGTTCATTCTGCATAGACACTGACTTTCGGAGATGGAAATCTTAGTTGTATGAGCTCCTTATTTTCAATTATTCACATGAATCATTAGTTTATATCATAATCTATCTTCATAACTGTATTTTAACCATGGGATTTATTTTCTTTTAATGGATATGGATCAATGATTGGCTCAATGTTGATGCTTGAAGGTTTCAGAGATAATGTGCAACACAAATTCAGTTTGCTTTCTTTGAACTTCTACAAAGCATTTTCCAATGAATTTACAAAAGTCATGAAGAAAAAGTGATGGTTATAAACATCACTGCAGGTTACAGCAATGATAAGGAGTGAAATGATGCAACTCTCTGAGGAAGAGGAGGAAGTCAACCTGGATATTGTCTCCAGTGTGTGTGTTGTTACATGAGTGTGTTTGGTGTTGTGTTACAGGATTATGTGTGGTGTGTTACAGGAGTGTGTGTTGTATTATAGCAGTGTGTGGTGTGTTACAGGAGTGTGTGTTGTATTATAGCAGTGTGTGGTGTGTTACAGGAGTGTGTGTTGTATTATAGCAGTGTGTGGTGTGTTACAGGAGTGTGTGTTGTATTATAGCAGTGTGTGGTGTGTTACAGGAGTGTGTGTTGTATTATAGCAGTGTGTGGTGTGTTACAGGAGTGTGTGTTGTATTATAGCAGTGTGTGGTGTGTTACAGGAGTGTGTGTTGTATTATAGCAGTGTGTGGTGTGTTACAGGAGTGTGTTGTGTTACAAGAATGTGTTTGTTATTGTGTTAGAGGACTATGTGTGGTGTGTTACAGGAGAGTGTGTGTGTTTGTTGGTGTGTTACAGGAATGTGTGTTGCATTATAGGAGTGTGTGTGTGTGTGTGTGTGTGTGTGTGTGTGTGTGTGTGTGTGTTACAGGAGTGTGTGTTGCATTATAGGAGTGTGTGTTAGTGTATTACAGGAGTGTGTGTGTGCTGCATTATAGGAGTGTGTGTGTTTGTTGGTGTGTTACAGGAGTGTGCGTTGCATTATAGGAGTGTGTGTTGCATTATAGGAGTGTGTGTTAGTGTATTACAGGAGTGTGTGTGTGTTGTATTATAGGAGTGTGTGTTTGTTGGTGTGTTACAGGAGTGTGCGTTGCATTATAGGAGTGTGTGTTGCATTATAGGAGTGTGTATTACAGGAGTATGTGTGTGTGTGTTGTATTATAGGAGTGTGTGTGTGCTGCATTATAGGTGTGTGTGTGTGTGTGTGTGTGTGTGTTTGTGTGTTGTATTATAGGAGTGTGTTGTATTATAGGAGTGTGTGCGCGTGCGCGCGTGTGTGTGTGTGAGTTGTTGTGATACAGGAGTGTGTGTGTGTGTGAGTTGTTGTGATACAGGAGTGTGTGTGTGTTGGTGTGTTACAGGAGTGTGTGTGTATGTGTGTGTTACAGGAATGTGTGTTGAACATGCTGAGCTCAGACCCTGAGTCCTTTTATTCTGTAATTTGTTATAAAAGCTCCATTCATCCTCTTCTATCGAAGCCTCTGTCCATCATCGTGGGTGTTTTTCCCCTCTCATTAACAGTCTAATCACGGCTCATCTGATCCTGCAGGTCAGTCTGATTCGGTGTTTACAGAGCTGCATGTCACCACCTCTCTGTAATCAGCACTTTCTCAGCCTCAGTGTTGCTGTTACAGTGAAATATATGGTAACGGGGTGGTGTGATGAGTTACTTTTGCCACCCAGAGGTCAATCTGTTTTTGCTATTGGAGCACAACCTCAAGTCGTTATGCATGTTTAAAGCTAGACGGCCTTTCAATTTCCGAAAATCGGTGAAATTTAGTTCCTTCTGAAATGTGATCATTGTGATACATGTTTATTTCTGTAATATCTCACAAAATATCAGGCCATTCTGTGGCTGGGAAGTTATTTAATTTGAGGGGATTAAAGCAAATAATGTGCATGAAATCGCTCGCTTGGCGCAGTCAAGCAGACAGAGGAAGTCCGTGTGCGCATGCGCAGGTTTACCTTCTTCTTCTTCTTTTGGGTTTTACAGCAGCTGGCATCCACAGTGTTGCATTACTGCCATCTACAGGTTTACCTTTGAGCGTGCACTGACAGTTCCATCATTCTGTCACTAAACGAACAGCTGATCACACCGAGGTGCTTGCTGACCGCCGATATTTATTAGTTTGGTCCTGCGTTTCCTCTCCGTATATAACATAACATCTTTTCTTTTCGCTTTCCGTTACTGTAGTTGGTCTTTCACGTTTCATTCGCACACTCACGTCCTCCATTTTTCTCTCCTGTTTCAAATTTGTATCCCACAATGCCTTGCGTGAATGGGGAAAGCCCACCATGTGATGCATGACATAATATCTTGAATTGGGTCATGGTGAAGCAGGAAAAAATAGCGGAGAATTTAGGGCCACATGGAGATAAATTCATTTATTGTTCTATTTAAAAAATAATAATAATTTAAAAAATAAATAAATAAAATTGGAAGTCTGTGAATCGAATTCAGTAGCTTTCAGTCACTAAACAAAAATAATTGGGTGTCGGGGAAAATTATTTTTATGACCTACACTTGAAAAATCTGAAAGGCAGTCTACCTTTCATGATTTTTTTTTAGTTATTAAAAATTACACATCATACTTTTTAGTGGCATACATTTATAGTTACATTTAGTGTCAGTGAAACAAGTTAGTTCCTGTTCTCATTTACATTATAGCAGCCATAAACAGCTGTTCCCTCACCAGCCTCTCTTTATTCTCGCTCAAGTTAAAAAGACAAAAAGCAAACAAGCAAACAAAATAAAATGCAGCTTTTAATGTATGTTTTTGAAAATGTAAGAATACTCCTCTGTCCTGAAGATGTCAGAAAATTTAAAAGTGACATCTTTATCTCTGACTGTTACAAAGCGCTGACACTGGAGACTCCTTCCAGAAATGTTGTTCTTATGCTGGAATGCAGTGTTTTCCTTTTTCCAAACAAAATGCTTCTTATTTAAACCAAAAAGTTCTATTTTGGTCTCATCCGTCCACAAAACATTTTTCCAATAGCCTTCTGGCTTGTCCACATGATCTTTAGCAAACTGCCAATGAGCAGCAATGTTCTTTTTGGAGAGCAGTGGCTTTCTCCTTGCAACCCTGCCATGCACACCATTGTTGCTCGGTGTTCTCCTGATGGTGGACTCATGAACATTAACATTAGCCAATGTGAGAGAGGCCTTCAGTTGCTTAGAAGTTACCCTGGGGTCCTTTGTGATCTTGCCAACGATTACACGCCTTGCTCTTGGAGTGATCTTTGTTGGTCGACCACTCCTGGGGAGGGTAACAATGGTCTTGAATTTCCTCAATTTGTACACAACCTGTCTGACTGTGGATTGGTGGAGTCCAAACTCTTTAGAGATGGTTTTGTAATCTTTTCCAGCCTGATGAGCATCAACAACACTTTTTCTGAGGCCCTCAGAAATCTCCTTCGTTTGTGCCATGATACACTTCCACAAACGTGTTGTGAAGATCAGACTTTGATAGATCCCTGTTCTTTAAATAAAACAGGGTGTCCACTCTCACCTGACTGTCATCCCATTGATTGAAAACGCCTGATTCTAATTTCACCTTCAAATTAACTGCTAATCCTAGAGGTTCAAATACATTTGCCACTCACAGATATGTAATATTGGATGATTTTCCACAATAAATAAATGACCAAGTATAATATTTTTGTCTCATTTGTTTAACTGGGTTCTCTTTATCTACTTTTAGGACTTGTGTGAAAATCTGATGATGTTTTAGGTCATATTTTTGCAGAAATATAGAAAATTCTAAAGGCTTCACAAACTTCCAAGCACCACTGTAGAAAACACTATCTATGCTTCATACCCAGTTTATTTGTGATCCCATATCAACCAGCCAGTCCACTTGTAAGATCATGAGAAATTTGTGTAAAAATTGCTGATTTTTACAATTTGTTTCTGGAGATTAAAAAAAAAAACCTTCTACTATGTGGTGAAAACATGCCATCTCCTGATTTATACAGGAGAAATAAAAATTTAATTCAGTCTGAAAGTGTTATCAACTTTGATTGAGTCACTGTCAGCCCCTGCAGAACTTGATCAGGCAACTGAATGCTTAGCGTCAACATTCCACTATACTTTAGATAATGTAGCTCCTCTTAAAAGGAAAATGCTCAGCGACAAAAAATTAGCACCCTGGTATAATGATGACACTCGCACTTTAAAACAGACCACTTGAAAATTGGAACAGAAATGGCATCAAACAAAATTGGTAGCATTCAAATTAGCATGGAAAGAGAGCTTCCTGAAGTATAGAAAAGCTCTTAGTGCTGCGAGATCAACATATCTCTCCTCCCTAATAGAAGATAACAAAAATAATCCTAGATTCTTATTTAATACTGTAGCAAAATTAACCAGGAATAAGTCCACTATAGACACATGCACACCTGCAGTATGTAGTAGCAACGACTTCATGAATTGAGAATATCTGACAAAAAATTCACATTCACACATCACATTATCTCTAGCCGCTTTATCCTTCTACAGGGTCGCAGGCAAGCTGGAGCCTATCCCAGCTGACTACGGGCGAAAGGCGGGGTACACCCTGGACAAGTCGCCAGGTCATCACAGGGCTGACACATAGACACAGACAACCATTCACACTCACATTCACACCTACGGTCAATTTAGAGTCACCAGTTAACCTAACCTGCATGTCTTTGGACTGTGGGGGAAACCGGAGCACCCGGAGGAAACCCACGCGGACACGGGGAGAACATACAAACTCCACACAGAAAGGCCCTCGCCGGCCCCGGGGCTCGAACCCAGGACCTTCTTGCTGTGAGGCGACAGCGCTAACCAGTACACCACCATGCCGCCACAAAAAATTCAAACTACTAATTTAAGGTCAGACAATGTAAGTCACCCTGTAGTTAACAATATAATTGTATCAGATCAGCAATTAGAATGTTTTACTCCCCTTAGAGAAACTGAATTACTTTCATTAATCTCGGCATCAAAAGCCTCAACTTGTGTACTAGATCCCTTACCTACACGTCTATTCAAGCAGATAATACCTGAAGTAATTGAACCGCTTCTAAAAATAATAAATTCTTCTCTCACGATTGGCTATGTACCCAAATCCTTTAAACTAGCAGTTATCAAACCCCTGATTAAAAAACCTGACCTCGATCCCTGTCAGCTGTCCAATTATCGGCCAATATCAAACCTCCCCTTTATCTCCAAGATCCTTGAAAAAGTTGTGGCACAGCAGTTATGCTCATATTTACATAGGAATAACATCCATGAAATGTATCAGTCAGGATTTAGACCTCATCATAGCACAGAGACAGCTCTAGTTAAAGTAGTAAACGACCTACTGTTGGCGTCTGATCAGGGCTGTGTCTCGCTACTTGTGTTGCTTGATCTTAGTGCAGCATTTGATACCATTGATCATTCCATTCTTCTGGATAGACTAGAAAATGTTGTGGGAGTTAAGGGAATGGCCCTCTCCTGGCTCAGGTCTTATTTAACTGATTGCTATCAGTATGTTGATATAAATGGTGATTTTTCTAGACGTACTGAGGTAAAGTTTGGTGTTCCGCAAGGTTCTGTCTTGGGTCCACTGCTTTTTTCTTTATATATGTTACCTCTGGGTGATATTATTCATAAACATTTATTCGTTTCCACTGTTATGCTGATGACACACAGTTGTATGTTTCTGCAAAACCTGATGAGAGACACCATATTAATAGAATTGAGGAATGTGTAAAGGACATTAGACACTCGATGCTTATTAACTTCTTTCTGCTTAACTCTGACAAGACTGAAGTACTTGTACTAAGACCACATGCATCTAGAAGTAAGTTTTCTGATTACACAGTAACTCTGGATGGCCTTTGTTTCTTCACGTGCAGCAGTAAAAGACCTCGGGGTGATTATTGACCCCAGTCTTTCATTCAAAACTCTCACTGATAACATTACCTGGATAGCTTTCTTTCATCTCAGAAATATTGCTAAGATAAGAAATTTAATGTCACTACACAATGCATAAAAACTAGTTCATGTTTTTGTTACCTCCAGGTTGGATTATTGTAATGCCTTACTGTCTGGATGTTCCAATAAGTGCATAAACAAGCTCTAGTTAGTTCAAAATGCAGCAGCAAGAGTCCTTACTAGAACTAGAAAATATGACCACATCACCCCTGTCTTATCCACACTGCATTGGCTCCCAATCAAATTTCGTATTGATTATAAAATACTACTATTGACCTTTAAAGCAATGAATGGTCTCGTACCACAGTACCTGAGTGAACTGCTGCTCCTCTATGACCCACCACACCTACTTGGATCAAAAGGTGCAGGCTATCTGCTGGTACCTCATATAGTGAAGGCTACATCAGGGGGCGGAGCCTTTTCTTACAAAGCCCCGCAGTTATGGAACAGCCTTCCAAGTAATGTTCAGGAATCAGACACAGTCTCAGTGTTTAAGTCTAGGCTGAAAACATATCTGTTTAGTCAAGCCTTTTGTTAATGGTGTTTATGAGGTAAAGGTGTAGATCTGGAGGGTCCTCAGACATAGTGTTTTGGTAAACTGGGATGTATGGATGCTGTCAGTCCCCACTCCCTTGCTCACTCGAGTTTGCTGATGGTGTAGTGGCTGCTGCTTTATGTCCTGGGGCTCCCTCTTGCCTGTGTTACCTTCTGGCTCTCCCCTTTTAGTTATGCTGTCATAGTTAGTTTTGCTGGAGTCCCTGCTTGTACTCAGCACAATATGTATACTGTACCTACTTATTCAGGTGACATTGGGCATACCTAACAACCTGTGGTTCCCCCCCCCCCAAATCTGCCCCTCTGAGTTACATGTCGGTCCTGAGATCGAGATGCTAAACCTCTTCTGCTCCTCAGACCTGCCTGATCCATCCTGGTGCCCTGTGTCTGGTTGGAGTCTCATCGCATCAATCCTGTGGAGGACGGCCCCATGTGGACAGTTGAAAGTCACACTTGGAAGATGCTCTGGACACTTACAGTCATGCTTTTATGGCTGAGGACTACAGTTTACTTGTTAACTTTAGGACTGCAGTTGTCATGAACAGTTTTGCACTCAAGTGTCCATCAGTGAAGAGTTTATAACATCAACAAAACTGACTTCATGTTAAAACCGTTAATGTTATAGTCATGTTGTCTGTTGTTGCCCAAATGAGGATGCCCTTTTGAGTCTGGTTCCTCTTGAGGTTTCTTCCTCATATCATCTGAGGGATTTTTTCCTTGCCACCATTGCCACAGGCTTCATCATTGGCGATAGATTAGGGATAAAATTAGCTCATGTTTATAGTCTTTCAAATTCTGTAAAGCTGCTTTGTGACAATGTTTATTGTTAAAAGCGCGATACAAATAAACTTGATTTGACTTGACTTGAATTGTCTCATGCCAAAGTATCAGAGCAAACTTCTGGTCCTTTATAACCTGCTGTAGCTGTTCGTGTAGGTGGGTGGAGCACAGAAGGACGGCAGGACAGAACTGATTTCACAAAACTCTCTTTTATTAAGCTTTTCAGCTTTTATCTCTATTCCCACACACTCAGACACACATACACACATCATCCGTCTGGTTGTGGAGAGAGCTCCCTCTGCTCTCACTCTCTCCCCTTAAATAGGGCACGGTCACTGGGAAGACACACAAACACATTAATTAACAACAGGTGTAGTGATTCTGCCACTTACCTTCCCTGACTCCGCCCTCCTGTCACAGACCGATGCTAGACCATGCCCCCGCTGCCACATACCCCCACCGCCCGACTCAGGCCGGGCAGCCGTCCGGCCCACGGCCAACTCCCCACCCCCTTGACGGGAGAGGAAGTCCGCCACGACCATCTGCGCCCCCGGCCTGTGGACCACCTTGAAATTAAAGGGTTGGAGTGCCAGATACCAATGGCTGATCCACGCGTTGGCATCCTTCATGCGGTGGAGCCACTGGAGGGGCGCGTGGTCCAAACAGAGGGTGAAAGGGCACCCCAGCAGGTAGTATTGGAGAGTGATGACCACCCACTTGATGGCCAGGCACTCCTTTTCAATGGTGCTGTACTTGCTTTCACACATTGAGAGCTTGTGGCTGATATACAGCATGGGACACTCCTCGCCCTCCACCTTCTGGGACAGAATGGCCCCGAGCCCTCTGTCTGATGTGTCCATCTGTAAAATAAAGGGGAGAAAGAGAAGTCAGGGGAGTGTAAAAGTGGCACCCCACACAATGCAGCTTTTACCCTAGAGAAAGCCTGTTGGCACTGCTCTGTCCACTGGACCAGATCTGGTGCTCCTTTTAGAGTGAGATCAGTCAGCGGGCTGGTGATGTCTGAATAATTAGGTATGAACCTACAATAGTAGCCAGCCAGCCAGCACAGGAACTGTCTCACCCCCTTTTTGGTCTTGGGCCTCGGGCAGGCCGCAATCGCTGCGGTCTTGTTAATCTGGGGACGCACCTGCCCATTGCCCAAGTGGAAGCCCAGATACCGTACTTCCACCCGCCCAATCGCACACTTCTTCGGGTTGGCTGTGAGACCCGCCCGCCTCAGCGACCTAAGGACGGCCCTCAGGTGTTGTAGGTGCCGCGGCCAGTCAATACTATAAATAATGATATCGTCTAGGTACGCGGCCGCATAGGTGGCATGGGGGCGGAGGACCCTGTCCATCAGCCGCTGAAACGTAGCGGGCACCCCAAACAGCCCAAAAGGAAGTGTAATGAATTGGTGTAAGCCGAACGGTGTGGAAAAGGCCATTTTTTCCTGGGATAATGGAGTCAAGGGGATCTGCCAATAACCCTTTGTTAAATCCAGTGTCGAGTAAAAACGAGCCGTGCCTAGCCGATTGAGCAACTCATCAATACGAGGCATTGGGTACGCATCGAATTTAGACACCGCGTTGACTTTTCTATAGTCTACACAGAACCGGACCGACTCGTCGGCCTTGGGTACCAAGACCACCGGGCTGCTCCAGTCACTGTGGGACTCCTCGACGATGCCCATTTCGAGCATGGCCTCGAGTTCTTCCCGAACCACCTTTTTCTTGTGTTTGGGTAACCTGTAAGGGTGGCTACACACTACCACCCCCGGGGGCGTCTCAATGTGGTGCTCTATGAGGTTAGTGCGGCCGGGCAGGGGCGAGAACACGTCCGAAAACTCGGTCTGCAACTGGGCAACCTCTGCAAGTTGGGTCGGGGAGAGGTGGTCTCCACAGGGGACCGGAGAGGGACGTGATGCTAATGTTCCTTTTTGAACCTCCGGCCTCAGCTCCGCCTTCTCCGGAACCACCAACACCACGGGGACCTCCTCGTTCCAGAGTTTGAGTTGGTTGAGGTGGTAAATCTGTAGCGCCCCACCCCTGTCCGTTCACTTCACCTCATAGTCGACGTCCCCGACTAGCCGTGTGACCTCAAAGGGTCCTTGCCACTTGGCGAATAATTTAGAGCTCGATGTGGGCAACAGTACAAGTACTTTCTCTCCCGGTGTGAACTCTCTAAGGCATGTACCCTTGTCGTACAGGCGGGTTTGCCGTTCTTGGGCCTGCCGCAAATTCTCCTGGTTAAGGTGTGTGAGTGTGTGGAATTTTGCGTGCAGGTCAATAACGTATTGAATTTCATTTTTGCTTGGTGAAGGTCCCTCCTCCCAATTTTCTCGCAGCACATCTAAAATGCCGCACAGCTTATGCCCATATAATAATTCAAATGGGGAGAACCCTGTGGAGGCTTGGGGGACCTCTCGCACTGCAAAGAGCAAGGGTTCGAGCCATTTATCCCAGTTACGCTTGTTCTCACTTACAAATTTTTTAATTATGTTTTTAAGGGTGCGATTAAACCGTTCCACTAAACCGTCTGTTTGTGGGTGATACACGCTGGTGAGGATCGGCTTAATACCTAATAACCCATGCAGTTCGTTCAGTGTTCATGACATAAACGAGGTGCCTTGATCAGTCAGAATCTCTTTCGGGATTCCAACTTGGGAGATGATGCGGAAGAGTGCCTCTGCAATACTGCATGCTGAGATATTGCGAAGAGGCACTGCTTCCGCGTATCACGTTGCATAGTCCACTAGAACTAATATAAAGTGGTACCCTCGTGTTGACCGATCTATTGGCCCGACGAGATCCATCCCAATTTTTTTGAACGGGGTCTTGATTAACGGTAGAGGGCGCAAAGGTGCTTTTGGAATGGCCACTGGATTTACTAACTGGCATTCGCAGCATGCCGTACACCACCTATGGACATCGCCGCGAATCCCCGGCCAATAGAATCGGGCCATTATTCGGGCTAGTGTTTTATCCTGCCCTAAGTGTCCAGCCAGGGGATTAAAGTGAGCTGCCTGGAATACCAATTCCCGGTGGCTCTTTGGAATTAAAAGCTGCATGACTCGCTCTTTAGTTTGAGTGTCCTGTGTCACTCGGTATAACCTATCCTTCATAATCGCGAAGTAGGGGAAGGATGGGGTGGCGTTCGGCTGGAGCATTTGACCATCGATTACGCTCACTTGGTCAAACGCATGCCGCAGAGTCTCGTCTCGCGACTGCTCTAATGGGAAATCCGTGAGGGATTCCCCAATAGAGAGAGGAGGGGCCGGTGGCTCCTCACCCTGACGCGGAGTTGACGTAGATGGCTCTGTGACAGCTGCTCCCGCCAAAGCGACACCGGGACCTCCCCCTGTCAAATGGCAGGACCCACTCTTTATTAAGTGTGTCATTAAATCCCGAAATCCCGGCCAATCAGTCCCCAAAATTAAAGAGTGGGTAAGGTGAGGATTAACCGTCGCCTTCACTATAAATTTTTCCCCTTGGAAAAAAATGTGGACTGACACTAAAGGGTAGTTGTGAACATCCCCGTGAACACACAACACCTTCACCAATTGTGCTCCCCCCAATGCTTCATCTTGCACCAGGCTTTGGTGGATTGAGGTCTGATTACAGCCAGAATCCACCAACGCCTGATATGTATCCCCTTGGATACTCACCAGTATGCGATACGCTCCGGCCCGATCGAGGGCGGCTCCTGGCGCGTTGGGGATCCGAACCACTGCGCCCACCTCCATTACCGAGCACTGCTGTTGGAGGTGGCCCGGTTCCCCGCAGCACCAGCAAACTGGCCCGGGCTTCCTCTCTGCACTAGTGCTCTGGGGCTCACTCACCTGAGGGGGGGGAGAGACAGACACAGAAGGGAGACACGGAAGGGCACCACGGGTGTGGCGGGCCGGCTGAGGTGGCGCCGGCCCCCGCCTCCGCGGTGGGGGAATGGGGCGAGGAGAAGACACAGGAGGAGGGGAGAGAGAGAGAGAGGAGAGAAGAGAAGGGGTCGTCTGCTGTCCTGCCGTCGGGACAGCCGCCAGATGATCCTCCACCAGCTCGATTGCCTGATCCAGCGACGCCGGGCGGTGGCACTGGACCCACTCTGCGGTTCCCGCTGGTAAATGCACGACGAACTGTTCCAGTACCACCTGGTCGATGAGTCCCTCGGTGTCGCAGCTGTCGGCCCTCAACCACCGCCAGCAGGCGTCCCGGAGTTGCTGGCCAAACGCGAACGGCCGGCTGACTTCCTCCAAGCGCAGAGCGCGGAAACGATGATGTTGTTGCTCCGGGGTGCGTCCCACCCGCTGGAGGACGGCCTGGCGAAGGTCCGCGTAGGCCAGCCAGCGGTCGGCGGGGAGCTGTAGTACGGCCAGCTGCGCCTCTCCCATTAGCAGGGGGAGGAGACGTGCCACGCGCTGTTCCACCGGCCACCCCGAGGTCTCTGCTACCTGCTCAAAGAGCGTGAAGAATGCCTCGGGGTCGTCCTGCGGGCCCATCTTCGTGAGGGTGAGGGGGGAAGGGCCCACGGCGGTGGAGATGGTGGACCCTGCTGATGCGAGGAGGTGCCGGAATGCCCGACGATCTTCCTGTTGCGCCAGCACCGGGGCCTCGAACTGTTGTTCTTGCTCCTTTCGAAGGGTGAGCAGCGCCTGGTGCTGGCTCCGTTGGGCCGTGGCGAGGGCGTGGATCAGGTCGGTGAAGGTGGAGGACTCCATGGGGCTGTTGTCTTCTGTGCTCATCCTGGGTTTCGGCACCACTGTAGCTGTTCGTGTAGGTGGGTGGAGCACAGAAGGACGGCAGGACAGAACTGATTTCACAAAACTCTCTTTTATTAAGCTTTTCAGCTTTTATCTCTATTCCCACACACCCAGACACACGTACACACATCAGCCGTCTGGTTGTGGAGAGAGCTCCCTCTGCTCTCGCTCTCTCCCCTTAAATAGGGCGCGGTCACTGGGAAGACACACAAACACATTAATTAACAACAGGTGTAGTGATTCTGCCACTTACCTTCCCTGACTCCGCCCTCCTGTCATAGACCGATGCTAGACCACGCCCCCGCTGCCACACCTGCCATGCCTTCTTACCTCAAAAGGTGCAAGGTATTTGGTGGTACATCAAATAATGACGGCTATATCAGGATAAAGTATTTTCTTACAAACCCCACAGTTATGGAACAGCCTTCCAACTAGTAAACTGGGATGTATGGATGCTGTCGCACCCCCCCCCCCCCCCACTCTCACATGTCTATTCGGGCTTGTTGACAGTGCAGTGGCTGCTACTTTATGTCCCAGGGTGCCCTCATGATTGTGTTACCTTCTGGTTCTCCCTTTAGTTATGCTCTCATAGTTAGTCTTGTCATAGTCCCTGCTTGCAGTCAGTGCAAAATGTATACTGTTCTTAAAGGGCATATTCTGGACCAATTTTGTTTGTTTTTTTTAAATGAAAGTCTGTCCCTTTACACACTCATCCAGAAGGGTAATTTTGCACAAGGCCATCTGTCTACAGCAGAAAAAAATAAAATATCAAAACACATCTGGAAAAATCCCAAGGGAGTCTGGAGCCAGATTCGTGACGTCACCTGCGGAAGCGCCAGCAGGCTGCGCGAGCTTTGCACGGTTTCACTGCACAGCCTGTGTAGAGGAACTGCTCCCATTTCTCTCTCATTGTCCGGTCTTTTGGAAAACGATGAGTACTAATCCCATCATGATTGGTGTTGCCACACCCTCCTACGATACATCTGTTAACCATTTTAATAATTACGCTGTAATGTTGAAGAAATTTGCAGAAAACCACCAGGTCGTTTTCTCATAAACAAACCAGTGCTGACGTAGGATTCAGAGGGAGGCGTCCCACAGATGACGTCAAGAAAATCAATGTTTGCCGGGAAATTCAAATGCCAAGTTTTTTCAGAGGCGGACCAATTTGCCTCAAATGGCTTGATTTCAACTGAGTTTTTCTGGTATTGCGCAAGGTAAAAAAAAATGCAGAGAATGCAGAATGTTACAGATATTTGACCAAAGTTTAATATAAAATAGGATAATTACATTGATCTTGCTCCTGAATTTACCCGTGATATGCCCTTTAACCATTAGCTGACAATGGGCAGACCCAACAACCTGTGTTTCTCTCTCTCTCTCTCTCTGGAGTTAAATATCAATCCTGAGACACCAGTGGTGCTGACCTCTTCTGCTCCTTGGACCTGCCTGATCCATCCTGATGCCCCAGATGCTGGAGTCTCATCACATCACTCCTGTGGAGGACAGCCCCATATAGACATGTAGTTATCATGCCGCCATCTTGTGTCAGAACTACAATTCCCAGTCCACTTCCGTGTGACCTACGTCACGCGTGGGCGGGATCATCTACGTCATCATACAAGGAAACATAAAACAATGGGACAACGCTTCCATCTTGGTCTCTCACGTCTGGCTTCCGATGAATCTGGACGTATAAAGAGGCGCGCTCTCCACCCAAAAAGACGTCTTCTTTCTTGCAAGATCCATCACTCAGCGCGATCTTCTTACCCTTGGCAAAGGTAAACTCTAGAGTCGCGCGATCTTTAAACTCAACCCGAGTTACAACCGGTTTACTTGCATTAGAAGTGACGTCACGACTGCAGCCCAGGCAGTTAAAAGTTAAGAAGCGATTGAATCCTTTTTAACTCAAAAGCGCTGTGCATCTGATTCTGATCAGAGACTTTTCCTCACGAACGCTGAGGTTCGGACCAAGAATCCTCTGCTTTCCACGGGAACCACCCAAGTGCTCCGCTGGACCCGAAAGTTTCTACGCCTCCATCACGAGCAGCTCACGTGCTCCCACGGCGAGGCCCGAGACTACACCGGCGAATAGTTCTTCATATCTTGCTAAAGGCAGGATTAAGTAAGATTTTGGCATTTGGGCATAATTAGGATAGTCTTAGGAATTTGCTTTTATTTGAAATGGTGTGAATTTAAACCCAGGTTTATTCATTACACTGTTAGACACGCAGCGTGTTGATTTATTTTGGTTCTATGTTCTCTCAATTGTTTAATAGATAGGCTGCGCATGCTTCTCTCTCTCTTATTCTTACTAACATTATAATTTCATTATTATACATCTTGATCTCATTAAGATTTCAGTGGATTCAGTATGGTTATGAGCTAGTGGGTTAGCTACAGCTTCCCTTTTGTCTGCTTAGCAACACAAAGCTAATCAAGGCCTACCATGTGCTCAGCAGGCCATCAGGCCTGATAAACCACACCTCAGCTAGAAATCCACAAGCCAGCTTTTAGTTAGCTACGGCTAATACCCTTGTCTTTAGCAACACGTGCTCAGTAGGCCTCATAAGGCCTAACAAACACACTTTAGCTAGGCCATAGGGCCTTTAGCAAACTCACACTAGCAACACAAGGCTAAACACAGAGCTAATCCTTTGTTCTGTTTAGATAACATTCTTTTGTTTAGCTACCAACAAGCTAGGCCTCCACCACGTGTAGTTAGCTACACGAGGCTAAACACATGGTCAAGTCCTACACCCACACACACACACACACACACCTCACTGCTTGTATATATTGGTTTATTATTTTTATCTTTGTTATCATAAATTCATTTATTAAACAAGCTGTGTTTATTTGTGTGAACAATATGAAGTCCCCAGTCTCCCTCGAATTCAAAAGGGTGCATATACAAGTTATGTAATATGGTAAGTGATTGTAATAATTTGGAAATATACCATAATCTAGCTGTTTGGTAATTTATCCAGGATTCATGGTATGATTCATTGAACGATTCCCTAAATGATTCATTGAATGATTCACTGAACGATTCACTTCAAATGAGAGTGATTCTATGGTATGATTCAATTCAAAGGAGTCAAAGTAAACGATTCAATGGGATTGATTCATTTTAATTATTAACCTTCAAAATTTAATGAGACTGATTTAACGAGATTGATCACTTAATATCAATAATTAACTGATTGCACCCACAGACAATTGAAAGTCGCACTTAGAAGATGCTCTGGACACTTACAGTTCTGCTGTGATGGCTGAGGACTACAATCACCATGATAACTTTAGGACTGTAGTTGTCATGAACAGTTTTGCACTCAAGTCTCCATCAATGAACAGTTTATAACTTCAACAAAACAGACTTCCTGTTAAAACTATAATGAATTTCCTGGTTACACAGTTGCACTTTTTGACCATATAGGACACAGTAAATAGAAGGGAGTTATTTATAATCACACTATCTCTTATCACCCAGATGAGGATGGGTTCCCTTTTGGCTCCTCTCAGATTTATTAGTTCACAATAACTCTTAATTTTTCTGTGGAGCTGCTTTGTGCCAGTGTCTACTGTTAAAACACTATACAAATTTGACTTGATTTGTTGATTGTGACCATGCTTTTTCTCAACACTTCTCCATCTCTGTTTAAAAGTAAAAAAAATATTTTATTTATATATATATATATATATATATATATCATCTCATTATCTCTAGCCGCTTTATCCTTCTACAGGGTCGCAGGCAAGCTGGAGCCTATCCCAGCTGACTATGGCCGAAAGGCGGGGTACACCCTGGACAAGTCGCCAGGTCATCACAGGGCTGACACATAGACACAGACAACCATTCACACCTACGGTCAATTTAGAGTCACCAGTTAACCTAACTGCATGTCTTTGGACTGTGGGGGAAACCGGAGCACCCGGAGGAAACCCACACGGACACGGGGAGAACATGCAAACTCCGCACAGAAAGGCCCTTGCCGGCCACGGGGCTCGAACCCGGACCTTCTTGCTGTGAGGCAACAGCACTAACCACTACACCACCGTGCCGCCCCATATATACAGTAGGGCAAAAAAATATTTAGTCAGCCACCAATTGTGCAAGTTCTCCCACTTAAAAAGATGAGAGAGGCCTGTAATTTTTATCATAGGTACACTTCAACTATGAGAGATAGAATGGGGGGAAAGAATCCAGGAAATCACATTGTAGGATTTTTAATGAATTAATTGGTAAATTCCTCGGTAAAATAAGTATTTGGTTACCTACAAACAAGCAAGATTTCTGGCTCTCACAGACCTGTAACTTCTTCTTTAAGAGGCTCCTCTGTCCTCCACTCGTTACCTGTATTAATGGCACCTGTTTGAACTCGTTATCAGTATAAAAGACACCTGTCCACAACCTCAAACAGTCACACTCCAAACTCCACTATGGCCAAGACCAAAGAGCTGTCAAAGGACACCAGAAACAAAATTGTAGACCTGCACCAGGCTGGGAAGACTGAATCTGCAATAGGTAAGCAGCTTGGTGTGAAGAAATCAACTGTGGGAGCAATTATTAGAAAATGGAAGACATACAAGACCACTGATAATCTCCCTCGATCTGGGGCTCCACGCAAGATCTCACCCCGTGGGGTAAAAATGATCACAAGAACGGTGAGCAAAAATCCCAGAAGCACATGGGGGGACCTAGTGAATGACCTGCAGAGAGCTGGGACCAAAGTAACAAAGGCTACCATCAGTAACACACTACGCCACCAGGGACTCAAATCCTGCAGTGCCAGACGTGTCCCCCTGCTTAAGCCAGTACATGTCCAGGCCCATCTGAAGTTTGCTAGAGAGCATTTGGATGATCCAGAAGAGGATTGGGAGAATGTCATATGGTCAGATGAAACCAAAATAGAACTTTTTGGTAAAACCTCAACTTGTCGTGTTTGGAGGAGAAAGAATGCTGAGTTGCATCCAAAGAACACCATACCTACTGTGAAGCATGGGGGTGGAAACATCATGCTTTGGGGCTGTTTTTCTGCAAAGGGACCAGGACGACTGATCCGTGTAAAGGAAAGAATGAATGGGGCCGTGAGATTTTGAGTGAAAACCTCCTTCCATCAGCAAGGGCATTGAAGATGAAACGTGGCTGGGTCTTTCAGCATGACAATGATCCCAAACACACCGCCCGGGCAACGAAGGAGTGGCTTCAGAAGAAGCATTTCAAGGTCCTGGAGTGGCCTAGCCAGTCTCCAGATCTCAACCCTATAGAAAATCTTTGGAGGGAGTTGAAAGTCCGTGTTGCCCAGCGACAGCCCCAAAACATCACTGCTCTAGAGGAGATCTGCATGGAGGAATGGGCCAAAATACCAGCAACAGTGTGTGAAAACCTTGTGAAGACTTACAGAAAACGTTTGACCTCTGTCATTGCCAACAAAGGGTATATAACAAAGTATTGAGATGAACTTTTGTTATTGACCAAATACTTATTTTCCACCATAATTTCCTGCTGAGGAAAAAAACTACTGTATGCATTTTGGGCGGCAACATTTCTCATATTAATTAGCTCACCTACAGATGATTTCACATTTTATAGGTACACTTGCATCAGCAGCTTATGAGCTCCAGCTCATGTATAGGTCATTCTGTAGGTGTAAAGTTATTACTGACTGCCCAGTGAACGTGGAAAAAAATCTTCAAAATATTTTTCTAGCAGTCTAATTAATGCAAAATTAGATGATCTGAAATGCAGAGCCATTATCATTGATCTGACTGATTATATTTTTCAAGGAAATTCACAGTGATCAGGGATTGTATCTAGAATTTTGGATTTGACCAAATGAGTATGGAGCACTCAAGTCACAATATGAAATGTTACTAATGAGCAGGACATATTGAATTGTCTCACTTTACAGTACTTGAGAGAATTTTTTTGAATATTATGATAAGCTCAAACAGTGCAGGCTCTTTATTAGTACTTAGCAGAATGAAGAGTCCAGAAGGGGGCGGAGCTTTTCCAGATCAATGATCTAAATAGTGTTCAGTTCTCAGATACAGTCTCAATCTTTATGTCTGGAGATTTTGTTAAAAATAGTTTCCTGTCTGTGCTTACCGTCTGCTGCTGTGGATGGTTTCACATACATCCCCTGAACAGAAAACAAAAAACAAACAAAGAAACTAAAAATAAAACAACAACAACAGTTTATGTACAAGTGTCACTCTTGCTTCAACATTTACTCTCACCTGGATTGTGTAGATTTGTGTCTAAGAGCTATTGCTGTAATCATAAACACTGTCCTGTTTCTACATTTTATTGTCTTTGTACCTGTACTCTTTACAATGACAATAACATTGACTCTATTCTAATCTAAACTCTAAACTTATTACTAAGAATGCTTTCTTTCACCTCCTCAATATTGCACGTCTCCACCCTCTTCTCTTTGAAACTGATGCCAAAATGTTGGTCAATGCATTTATCTTTTCCCTTCTTGACTATTGCAATTCTCTCTTTTATGGTCTCCCTGCCACATTGCTCAATCGCCTGCAGTTCATCCAAAACTCAGCAGCTAGAGTCCTCACACTCACCAAATGCACTGCTCACATTACTCCTGTTTTACAGCAACTGCATTGGTTGCCAGTTATCTCTTGGATTAAATACAAAATCTTCCTTTTAACCTATAAAGCTCTTTATGGCTTCACCCCTTCCTATCTCTGTGAGCTAATTCATTTGTACTGTCCCTCCCGCTCCCTCAGATCTTCTGTCTGTGGACTTTTGACTGTCCCACGTTTTAAACTGTCATCTATAGGTGGCAGATCATTCAGTGTTGCTGCTCCTAAACTTTGGAACTCGTTACCACAATCGCTTCGTGACTCTTCCACTTGCTCTTCCTTCAAAGCTAACTTGAAAACTTTCCTCTTTACCTCACACTCCTCTTCATAGTGTGGCTTTGTGTGCGTGCGTGCGTGCGTGTGTGTGTGTGTGTGTAAAACTCCTGTGTAAAGGATCCTTGGGTTTGTGAAAGGAATTATATAAATTGAAATTATTATTATTATTATCTAATCTAATCTAATCTAATCTAATCTAATCTAATCTATTACTCATCCCAGGACTCTAATCTGCTGAACATCCTGAAACACACGAACGGAAGTCAATGTACAGATCAATGTCTCATAATGTAATATCTATATTTAAACCTACTCAAGAGGAAAAAAAGGTAAAAAAAAGAAAAATATATATATTATGGTGTTTAGGATTTTTAAGAAATATTTTTAAAGGCCAAACTGAAACTGGAAGGAATAAATCACCTCGTACCAGATGCTGACGTGGACCTGTGGGGATTCACTGCTGTGAGAGCCGACAGAGACACTAAAGCATTCGGGAAAAGCAATGGTGGGGGACTCATCATCTACGTGAACAACCGCTGGTGTAACCCGGGACATTATCTCCGTAAAGACAGTCTTATGTTGCCCGGACTTGGAGCTGCTAGCCGTTAGCCTGCGGCCATATTATCTGCCGAGGGAGTTCAGTCGTGATCACCATCTCTGTTTACATCCCTCTGAGGGCAGATGCAGCTGCTGCATGTGAGAGGATTCACTCTGTTACAGCAAGTCTGCAGACACAGCACCCTGAGGCATTTATGATAATTTCTGGGGACTTTAATCATGCTACTTTGGACTCTACTTTGGCTGCTTTTTACCAGGTTGTGGACTGTCCAACAAGGAACAACAGGACAATTGACTTGCTGTATGCTAATGTGAGGGATGCATACAGAGTCACACCCCTCCCCCCACTAGGGAAGTCTGACCACAACCTGGTTCTTCTACTGTACAGCAGAAGTACACCCCCCTGGTCCAAAGGCAGCCTGCAACAACTAGCTCCATCAGGAGGTGGTCCCCTGAAATGGAAGATGCCCTCAGAGACTGTTATGACACCACGGACTGGGATGTGCTGCTTAGCCCACACTGTGAGGACATACAGGGGCAGACACACTGTCTGACGGATTAGTTCAACTTCTGTGCAGATGTGGTCTCCCCCGCTAAGAGTGTAAGTTGTTACCCTAATAACAAGCCATGGGTAACACAGGAAGTCAAAGCTGTCCTCAACAGGAAGAAGGCCGCCTTCAGGAGCAGGGATAGGGAGGCAATGAAAGCAGCACAGCAGGAGGTAAAACGCTGCATGAGGGAAGCTAAGGACAGCTACAGGAGAAAGGTGGAGCAGAAACTGAAGGAGAACGGCATGAGGGAGGTCTGGGAAGGTGTGAAAACCATCACAGGCCACAACACAAAGATCAGAGTCGTTGAGGGGACAGTGGAGAGGGCAAACGAGCTGAATGACTTCTTCAACCGGTTCAACCAGCCCACATACCCCCCACCCTCTCCCTCACTGCAGCCATCTCTCCTTCTTCCCTCAACACACCTCCCCCCAGTCATCACAGCAGCCCCCTCTTCTCCCACCTCAACACAGACTCCTTCATGCATCACTGCAGACCAGGTCAGAGGTCAACTGAGGAAGCTTCACCCCAGGAAAGCAGCAGGCCCGGACAAGGTGTGTCCCTGACTACTGAAGACCTGCACTGCTGAACTGGGTGAACCACTCCAATGCATCTTCAACCTCAGCCTGCAGCTGGGGAGAGTGCCCACCCTCTGAAAGACATCATGCATCATTCCAGTTCCCAAGAAGAACCGGCCCAGTGAGCTGAATGACTTCCGACAGGTGGCGCTCACTTCACATCTGATGAAGACATTGGAGCGGCTCTTCCTCAGCCTCCTCAGACCCCAGGTGCAACATGCCCAGGACTGTCTGCAGTTTGCATACCGGGCAGGTGTTGGTGTGAAAGACACCATCCTCTACCTGCTACACCGAGCCCACTCGCATCTGGATAAGGTAAATGGCACAGTGAGAATCCTCTTCTTGGACTTATCGAGTGCCTTCAACACCATCCAGCCCCTACTGCTTCAGGATAAACTGAACAGGATGCGAGTGGACCCCTGCCTGGTCACCTGGATCTCCAGCTACCTCACTGACAGGCCGCAGTACGTCAATCTGAAGGACATCACATCTGACACTGTAATTAGCAGCACCAGAGCACCCCAGGGTACGGTGCTGGCCCCTTTTCTCTTCACCCTGTACACCGCGGACTTCTGCTACAACTCGGAGCTGTGTCACATTTAGAAGTTCACCTATGACACAGCCATTGCGGGGTGTATCAGGGATGACAGAGAGGAGGAGTATAGGAGCCTGGTGAGGGGCTTTTCCATTTGGTGCAACAGGAACCATCTGCAGCTCAACACCTCGAAGACCAAGGAGCTGGTCATTGACTATGGGAGGTCCAGACCAAGGTAACGACCAGTTCTGATCAAGGAAGTCAAAGTGGAGGCTGAGGATTCCTACAAGTACCTCAGGCTGTGGCTGGACAGCAAGCTGGAATGGACTTGCAACACCAACCACTTGTACAGGAAGGGACAGAGCAGGCTATACTTCCTGAGGAGGCTGTGGTCCTTTAACATCTGCAGGAAACTCCTGTGGATGTTTTATCAGTCCGTGGTCGCCAGTGTCCTGTTTTACACCGTGGTGTGCTGGCGGGGGGGCAGCACATCCAAGAAGGACACATCCAGGCTGGACAAACTGATCAGGTGGGCCGGCTCTGTGGTTGGCGTGAAGCTGGACTCTCTGGTGATGGTGGCAGAGAAGACGACTATGGACAAACTACTGAACATCATGGACAATGCCAGTCACCCTCTGCACACAGTCATCAGCAACCAGAGGAGCCTGTTCAGTGACAGAATGCTCCTTCTCAAGTGCAGGACTAACAGACTTAAAAACTCCTTTGTCCCTCATGCCATCAGACTGTACAACTCCTCTCTGGGGGGGGAGGAGGGGGAACAGGAGGACAGAGGACAGGAAGGAGCAGTAGCCTAACCTGACAAAAAGCAATACTGGACAATGTGCAAGATAAATGTGCAATATAATATGCAATAGCTCTCCTGCTGGACTTTTTTCATATCTTATTTTTTATATTTGTGTAAATACTTAATTTATCTGGGGCGGCATGGTGGTGTAGTGGTTAGCGCTGTCACCTCACAGCAAGAAAGTCCGGGTTCGAGCCCCGTGGCCAGCGAGGGCCTTTCTGTGTGGAGTTTGCATGTTCTCCCCGTGTCCGCGTGGGTTTCCTCCGGGTGCTCCGGTTTCCCCCACAGTCCAAAGACATGCAGGTTAGGTTAACTGGTGACTCTAAATTGACCATAGGTGTGAATGGTTGTCTGTGTCAATGTGTCAGCCCTGTGATGACCTGGCGACTTGTCCAGGGTGTACCCCGCCTTTCGCCCGTAGTCAGCTGGGATAGGCTCCAGCTTGCCTGTGACCCTGTAGAACAGGATAAAGCAGCTAAAGATAATGAGATGAGATGAGATGAGACTTAATTTATCTAGAAGTTTTCTCTATTTTCTGTTCTCTGTTTATTCTGTAATGATGCTGCTGGAATTTTAATTTCCCTGAGGGAACCTTCCCAAAGGGATCAATAAAGTTTTATCTAATCTAATCTAATCTAATCTAATCTAATCTAATCTAATCTAATCTAATCTAATCTAATCAGTTTTATGTCTTGGACATTTACCTGAGTAAGAGTAGGAAATTTAAAGTAATAAAGTATAATTACTGAAGCATTCTCCTCTCCTGCTCAGTGCTGTGTATATTTATTTTTCTATTCCTGTACACCGGACTGGTTTATGATCTCACTATCTATCACACAGAAGAGGATGGGTTCCATGTAGAGTCTGGTTCCTCTTAAGGTTTCCTCATTCCATTGCAGGGAGTTTTTCCTCACCACCATCTCCTCTGACTTGTTCCTTCGGATTTACAATATCTACATCTGGATTTCTGTAACCCATCTTTGTGATTATGTTCATTGTTTAAAGGTCTGTACAAACAAACATTGAATAAAATTGAACTGAACTGAAGTGATGAAAAGCTTTAAAAAAATATTTTTCACGGTCTGTGTGCAGGTGAGAGAGAAAGCAAGTGATTCGGAAATGTGCAAATGAACGTTGGTGTTTTAATTAACTCCAAGTTAAAATGGCGTGAAATTAAAAGTGATTATTGCTAAAGTAAATATGGCTAATTAGAATATAAGACCCAGAAGTTCAAGATTTCAAATCCATTAAATATATGAGAGAGGGCCGAGTATGGAATGGGGATTTATTCTGCTAGGTACAGGCTTCTGTGGGTTTGAAAAAAAAAATAGGGCATGTGGTTTGGGATGCACTCACAGTAGACTGATGATTTTCAATTAAATTTGATAATTTATTGTCATATCAAGCTTTAACAGTTGACTGGAATGTGTTTTAGTGTGCTCTGCCACAACAAAAATATAATCATCATCACAATACATACAATAACCATATAACCAGCCATCATATAGTCACATAGTACACCCAAGAACCATATAATCACACAAGAAGTGACCACCAAAACAGAAAAAAAAGGAAAATACACTGTTACAGTAATCTAATATACCATGCACTGAGAGGCTCCAGTTGAAATTATGGATTCTCTGATATGACTGGAACACTATGATTTTCTGAGGGGCACAGTACTACACCAGCCACCAAAAAGAATCCATAATTTCCAGAGCCTCTCAGTGCATGGCATATTAGATTTATATCCTTCATCAAAAAATTCCAAACTAAAAGTGTTAAGACTGAATCTTGGCAGCCATGTTTGTTGTTTACATCAGAGCGACGTTCGACCTGCACATGTACATCATGCTATCTCCTGCCTTGCTAGGCATGACCATGATACGTAGCTCTACACACAGAAATGCTCACGGAGCCACAGCTGTGACTCTATTCAGCCATATAGCTTGAAAGTGTGACAACAGTTCATGATATATCCAGGATACACCATGACTGACTCATACAACATCCATCCATCCATTATCTATAGCCACTTATCCTGTTCTACAGGGTCACAGGTAAGCTGGAGCCTATCCCAGCTGACTATGGGTGAGAGGCAGGGTACACCCTGGACAAGTCACCAGGTTATCGCAGGGCTGACACACAGAGACAAACAACCATTCACACTCACACCTAAAGTCAATTTAGAGCCACCAATTATCCTAGCCTGTATGTCTTTGGACTGTGGGGAAACTAGAGCACCCAGAGGAAACCCATGCAGACACGAGGAGAACATGCAAACTCCACAAAGTAAGGTCCTTGCTGGCCACTGAGCTTGAACCCAGGACCTTCTTGCTGTGCAGCAACAGTGCTAACCACTACACCACCATGCCACCCCTCATACCACATCCATTTTTTTTTGACATCACGAGATACATTCCTTAATCAATGGTGGAACTATTTTATGTCATGTGAGCCATCCTTGGCCAACCCCTACACAGGAATTTTTTGATGAGGGATAGACAGTGCCTTGCAAAAGTATTCATTCCCCTTGGTGTTTGTCCTGTTTTGTTGCATTACAAGCTGGAATTAAAATGGATTTTTGGAGGGTTAGCACCATTTGATTTACACAACATGCCGACACCTTTAAAGGTGCACATTGTTGTTTTATTGTGACACAAACAATAATTAAGATGAAAAAACAGAAATCTGGAGTGTGCAAAGTCAATACTTTGTCGACCCACCTTTTGCTACAATTCCAGCTGCAAGTCTCTTGGGGTATGTCTCTATTGGCTTAGCACATCTAGCCACTGGGATTTTTTCCCATTCCTCAAGGCAAAACTGCTCCAACTCCTTCAAGTTAGATGGGTTGCATTGGTGTACAGCAATCTTCAAGTTATGCCACAGATTCTCAGTTGGATTGAGGTCTGGACTTTGATTAGGCCATTCCAAGACATTTAAATGTTTCCCTTTAAACCACTCCAGTGTAGCTTTAGCAGTATGTTTAGGGTCATTGTCCTTCTGGACTGTGAACCTTCAACCCAGTCTCAAACCTCTGGCTGACTCAAACAGGTTTTCCTCCAGAATTGCCCTGTATTTAGTGCCATGCATCTTTCCTTCAGTCCTGACCAGCTTTCCTGTCCCTGCAGATGAAAAACATCCCCACAGCATGATGCTGCCACCACCATGCTTCACTGTAGGAATGGTGTTCTCAGGGTGTTGGGTTTGCACCACACATGGCCTTTCCCATGATGGCCAAAAAGTTAAATATTTGTCTCATTTTGACCAGAGAATCTCCTTCCATGTGTTTGGGGAGGCTGCCACATGCTGTTGGGCAAACTCCAAACGTGTTTTCTTAAACAATGACTTTTTTTCTGGCCACTCTTCCATAAAGCCCTGCTTTGTGGAGTGTACGGCTTAAAGTGGTCCTATGGACAGATATTCCCATCTCCGCTGTGGATCTTTGCAGCTCCTTCAGTGTTATCTTTGGTGTCTTTGTTGCATCTTTGATTAATGCCCTCCTTGCCTGGTCTGTGAGTTTTGGTGGATGGCCTTCTCTTGTCAGGTTTGTAGTGGTGCCATGTTCTTTCCATTTTGCTATAATGGATTTAATGGTGCTCCGTGGGATATTCAAAGTTTGGGATTTTTTTTATAACCCAACCCTGATCTACACTTCTCCACAACTTTGTCTCTGACCTGTTTGGAGGCTCTTTGGTTCTCATATTGCTTGCTTAGTTGTGTAGCAGAGTCAGGATCCTTCCAGAACAGGTTGATTTACACAGACATCATGTGACAGATCATGTGACACTTTCATTGTACAAAGGTGGATCTTAATCAACAAAATTATGTGACTTATGAAGTGAATTGTTTGGACCAGCTCTTATTTAGGGGTTTCATACAAAAGGGGGTAAATACCTATGCACACTCCAGATTTCTGTTTTTTCATCTGAATTATTGTTTGTGTCACAATAAAAAACCAAAAAAACAAAAACAATGTGCACCTTTAAAGTTGTAGGCGTGTTGTGTAAATCAAATGGTGCTAACCCCCAAAAAATCCATTTTAATTCCAGTTTGTAATGCAACAAGACAGGACAAACACCCAGGGGGATGAATACTTTTGCAAGGCATTCTAATTCACAGTTATTCCACAAAATCAAGTCGTACTTGAGCTGATAGCTGACAAGGCGCATAGCACTGAGTTATCTATAAGCCATGTATGATGAGACTGAGTGGAATAACTGTTTTATTCTATCCACATTCACTGGATTTTGAGAACCAGAACATGTTTATTTTTATTTTTTGCAAATTTGATAAATAAAAACTTTATACAAAATGTTTGACAAAATCATTTCCGCTTAGAATGTAAACAAACTGGCGAAATGACAGGAGCAAGTTGTGAAAAATGTGATAATAATAATTCTTGAAAAATAAGAAAAGATACGTTCTTACCATCAAATACTTTTATTCCATATTTTGTTGCTTTTTTGTATTTTTTGTGGTTTTCTTCTTTTCTAGGGTTTTTTGGTGATTGGCAAACCAACTTAAAGGTGCATTACTGCCACCGACTGGGCTGGAGTTTGGAACAGGTGATATTGGGGGGGACTATATTCTTTTTGAATTTTTATTTCACCTTTTCCTACTTGGTGATTTCAACACAAGAGTTGGATCAGATCATGTAACTTGGTCTGATGTCATCCCGCATGGTCTAGTTTTGGAGAACAAGCAAGGAACTACTCTTCTAGATCTGTGTACCCGATATGGCCTATCCATTGCCAACACAATGTTTTCACACCCTGATATTCATAAAGGCACTTGGATGCACCCCAGGTCACAATGCTGGCACATGATTAACTATGTCATTGTCTGCCAACACTATAGGACAGACCTTATAGATGCTCGCATTTGCCGCAGTGCCAACTGTTAGACAGACCACAGGCTAGTGTGTGCATGCTTAAAACTTTGTTTCCATATTTCATCACACAGGAAGTGTAACACTGGACTTAAGCATCTCAACATCTCATGTCTTAAAGTACCAGAAGTAAAACAACAACTCAGGGAGAAGATAGCTGCAAAACTCCAACATCTTAATGCAGACTCCATGGAACATCATTGGAAATCTATCCATGAAAATCTGTACAACTCTACCACGGTGGTGTAAGTGGTTAGCATGGTCGCCTCACAGCAAGAAGGTTCTGGGTTTGAACCCAGCGGCTGGCGAGGGCCTTTCTTTGTAGAGTTTGCATGTTGTCTGCGTGGGTTTCCTCCAGGTGCTTCGGTTTCCCCCACAATCCAAAGAAATGCAGTTAGGTTGATGTGGGGCGGCCTTGGGCTGAGGTGCCCTTGAGCAAGTTATCTAACCCCTGACTGCTCCCCGGGTGCTCTGGTGTGGCTGCCCACTGCTCTGGGTGTGTGTGTTCACTGCTTCAGATGGGTTAAATGCAGAGGATGAATTTCACTGTGCTTGAAGTGTGCATGTGACAAATAAAGGTTTCTTTCTTCTTTCAAAGAAACAGTCAGTCAACAAAAAAGGCAACATTGTGACTGGTTTGATGAAAACAACACCACCATCAACAAACTTTTCGGCCAGAAACACCAAGCCTTCCAGGAGGTTCTTAGACATGAGACCCCAGAGAATCGTCAGCAGTATAGAATAGCAAAAATTAACTGCCAGAGGGAGTTACGCCACCTGCAAAATCAATGGTGGCTTGACCATGCCCATGAGATAGAACACCATTCAGAAAGACATGACTCCAAAAGCTTTTTCCAGGCAGTAAAATTGGTATCTCAGCGTCGCTCCTCAGGTCTTAGTCCAAGAAATGACAGTGAAGGGAAGCTGCTTACAGAAACAGAGGATATGCTTACCCGCTGGAAAGAGCACTTTTCAACTTTGCTTAACCAGCCTAATGATATTAACCTCTCAGTCCTGCATGACATCTCACAGGAAGAGGTCCAAGTTGAGCTAGAAATCCAGCCAATGGATTTCTATATATGTGTTGCTAAAATCTCACCACTCTATGCCAGACTTTGGAACTGATGTACCGTACATCATAAACTGGATGGTAACCTTTACAACCTTCGCCGCCTAAAATCAAAGTCAGCTAAAACATCAAGATTGAGTGATTTTCTATATGCAGATGATGCAGCCCTTGGAACAAGAACACATGCTTCACTGCAAAATGCAGCTACAGCACTCAGTGATATGTGTAAGGATTGGGGACTAACTATCAGCAAGCCCAAAACAGAAGTCATGCACATACAATGCTCTGATCCACCAGCAATCATTATTGATGACTTTGAGTTAAATAAAGTGCACAAATTCACATATCTTGTTGGTGATATGACAGATGATGATGACCTGGAGCCAGAGATAAAGAAGAGAGTCAGCAGAGCCACTTTCACATTCAGCTCCCTAAGAACTAGATGCTGGGACAGGAAAGGCCTATCAATCAACACCAAATTGACTGTATATAAAGCAATTGTCCTTCCTACCTTGCTATGGACCCTTTTCACGTGATGTCACGACAAACACGGCCGCCATTTTGGACATGTACTACCAGTAGTTTACCACAGCCAACATTGAGGAACGGCAGCAAAGAAAGTGTTTATTTTCAGCAAGACTTCCATCATGCCACTATATTGTTGTGCACCTGGATGTAGTAACCATCAACAAACAAGGCAAGGTTTATCATTTTATCAGATCCCGACGGAGAAGATGGATAGCGGCCATTAACAGATTGGCAGCCCTCAGCATACCAGCGCTTGTGTAGTGACCACTTTGTTGGAGGTACAGTAAGACGAATAAAATTAGCCAGAAAAGGCATTACATTGTTGTTAACATTCTGTGGCGGCGAGTGTGTAACCAAATAGGTTAAAATAACCCATTGTAACCTCTTTGTTCTTCTGTAGTAGCTATTAGCTAATGACATTAGCTAGCGTTGTGCTCCTTTGCTGTTGGTAGACTGTAGGACAGATCAGAGGCAGTGTCCTACAAACAGCGCTTAATTTGAGGGGGAGCAAGCCGGAGCGCGCTCCGGAACCTCGGGCGTTGGCTCCGGCAGCTGTTTACACTGGATCCAGTGATCCGACACCTCTTTTGACTACGTAACAAAAAAACCCCCCAAATAATTAAATAAAAAAATGCAAGTTTATTTAGTGTTAATGTCTGATTTTGATATCTGTCTTGTTGGTGATTTCTCTCATGAAACGACATCCACAAAATATCTGCAGATGAACTTAATTTGCAGTGTTATTACAAAACAGGCCCAGAAGCGCAGCGCCGCGCCCCCCTCCCCCCCTCTTTTTTTCCGCACCGGAGCCGCTCATCCTCTGCGCTCCGGGACCTCCCACTTTACAAATTAAGCACTGTCTACAAATAAGTGTTCAAAACAAGAGGAACATGTATTTGTCTCTTAAATCCAGGCCGTTCCCTGTAATCTGTAACAACGGTTGGAGAAAGTAATGGCAAATAGTGAGTGCACAAACCATAGAAGGTAAACTGTACACAGCGCCAGGGCAGTGTGATGGTATGTCTACTTTTAGATTGTGTTAGCTTATCAATGAACACACTCGTCACTCGACGAGTTTCACATCTTTACGACGGATACTTAAATGTGTGTTAGGTATTATTGTTGCAGTCTAAGCAGTCATTGTAGCAGCTAGATGAGCGAGAACCAAAAGGGTCTGTGCCATAAACCGTTATTTCTGTACGGCATTGCTAATGTGTCGTTACTGTTGTTATTTCTCCCTCTGCTCGCCCTGTAAATGCCCTACGTCACTGGATAGCGAAGGTGTTTTCTGCATCTCGCTCCTTTTTCTTGTATGTTCTCCATTTGTCGCCTTCCTCGCATTCAAACCAATTCGAGCCGAAGTCTGCTACATGTCCAAAATGGTGGTCGCGTTTACAAAGGTCACATGACTGAAAAGGGTCTATATGGAAGTGAAACCTGGCCTACACTAGCACAACACCTGCATATGCTCTCTACGCCGTCTACTCAACATCAAGTGGTGGCATCATACGGTATAACAAATACTGAGGTCCTCAGGAGAGCCAATTGCACCACCATTGAGACAATTATAAGAACCAATCATCTCTGATGGTTAGGTCATGTTTGCAGAATGGACAAAGAATGTATTCCCAAGAAACTGCTCTTTGGGGTTACTAGCCCATGGGAAAAGATCAAGGGGCTGTCCTAAGAAAAGATGGAAGGACTGCGCAAAGGAAGACTTGAAGATTAGATTAGATTAGATTAGATTAGATTAGATTAGATCAGATTAGATTAGATTAGATTCACTTTATTCATCCCACATCGGGCAAATTAATGTGTTACAGTAGCAAGAAAATGTCAAACAGATAACAAATAAAACTGAAATAAAAATTAGAAAAACGAAGGATTAAATATCGAGGGCTATTTGCATTATCTACTGTGAAAAAGTATAGAAAAATTGCCTTATTGAGAGGCTTGGAAAAATTGCACATTACAGGTAGACTCTGTATATATTCACACATATATACAAAAATAATATTTATATATAAAGTATGCATAAAAATAGTTTAAGGCCTATATTATTGCACATAATAATTGCATCGATGAGAGATGGCAGAGTTAGTAGTGGTGAAGTAGTGCAAATATAATGACAAACAGGTTATTGGTGCTACGTTACAAGTTGTGGGTGTTATACAGTCTGACAGCAGTATGTATGAATGACCTGCAGTATCTCTCCTTCTTACACCGTGGGTGTAGCAGTCTACTACTAAAAGAGCTGCTTAAAGCCCCCACAGCCTCATGTAGGGGGTGAGGGGGTTATCCATGATTGAGGTCAGCTTGGCTAACATCCTCCTCTCACCACCTCAATGGAGTCCAGAGGACAGTCCAAGACTGAGCCAGCCCTTCTGACCAGTTTATTAAGTTTCTTCCTGTCCCTCTCTGAACTTCCACAGCCCCAGCAGTCCACAGCGTAGAAAATCGCTGATGCTACCACAGAGTCATAAAAAGTCCTAAGCAGTGTCCTGCACACACCAAAAGACCTCGGTCTTCTCAAGAGGTGGAGACGACTTTGGCCCTTCTTGTACAGGACATCTGTGCTGTTAGTCCAGTCCAGTTTGCTGTTGAGGTGAACACCCAGGTATTTGTACTCCTCCACGATCTCAATGTCCAAACCCTGGATGTTCACTGGTGCAATTTGAGGAACCGTCCTTCTGAAATCCATCACCACCTCCTTTGTCTTGCTGGTGTTGATGCGCAGGTGGTTCAGTTCGCACCAGGCGACAAAGTTGGTGATGACCTATCTGTACTCCAGATCGTCCCCCTCTGACACATGTCCAATGATGGCTGTACCATCTGAGAACTTCTGGAGGTGGCAGCTGTCCATGTTGTAGCTGAAGTCAGATGTGTAAAGTGTAAAGAGGAAAGGAGAGAGCACTGTACCCTGTGGAGCCCCCGTGCTGCAGACTACCACATCAGACACACAGTCGCAGAGCCTCACATACTGTGGTCTGTTAATGAGGTAGTCATTGATCCATGCAGCCAGGTGGCAGTCGACACCAGCTCCCTCCAGCTTCCCCTTAAGCAGTGATGGCTGGATTGTGTTGAAAGCACTGGAGAAATCAAAGAACATGATTCTCACAGTGCTCCCAGTGCCCTCCAGGTGCAAAAGTGACTGGTGTAGCAGGTAAATGACAGCGTCATCCACACCAATGCCCGGTTGATATGCAAATTGCAGGGGGTCCATCTCGCTGTTCACCAGGTGTCGGAGGTGGGAGAGAACAATCCTCTCCATGATCTTCATTAGGTGAGACGTTAAAGCTACTGACCAAAAGTGGTTGAGCTCCCTGGGGTGCGCAGTCTTGGGAACTGGAACCACACATGATGTTTTTCACAGAAGTGGAACTTTCTCCAGAGTGAGGCTCAGGTTGAAAATGTACAGAAGAATCCCACAGAGCTGATCTGCACAGTCCTTAAGCAGTCTGGAGGTGATACCATCAGGGCCAGCAGCTTTCCTTGTCTTGATCCTCCTCAGCTCCTTCAACACCTGATCAGCTGTTATGGAGAGGTGAGGGGTGCAGCCGAGGTGTGAGTCCTGTAGAGTGAGGTCGGGGGTGGAGTGTGTGGATTGGTCTGGCAGGGATCGGAGGGGGGTGATGTGGTGTGAGGAGGGAGCTGTTGGTGTCAGAGGTATTATGGAGGGGTGGAGTGATATCACAGACTGGTCAGGACTATGGTGAGTGGGGGAGGGTGGGGTGGCACAGTCAAATCTGTTGAAAAAGAGATTCAACTCATTTGCCCAGTCTTGGCCCCCAGATACAGGGCCCCTCCCACTGTCCTTTGTGTGGCCAGAGATGGTTTTCAGGCCTCTCCATACCTCTCCGGTGTTGCTCCCCTTGAGGTGCTCCTCCAGCTTCCTCCTGTAGCTGTCCTTGCCTCTCCTTATCCCCCTCTTCAGCTCCCTCTGCACACTCCTCATCTCCTCCTTGTTGCCAGATTTAAAACCCTCTTCTTCTCGTTTAATAGGGCTTTTAGTTCAGAGGTCACCCAGGATTTATTGTTGAGAAAACACCGTACCTTCCTGACTGGCACAGTGTTTTCAACACAGAAATTAATGTAATCCGTGATGCAGGTTGTCAGACTATCAATGTCATCCCTGTGAGGTTCACACAACACATCCCAGTCCGTGGTGTCAAAGCAGTCCCTCAGTGCCATACTGGTCTCCTCAGACCAGCTCCTTACATACCTCTTGGTGGGTGGTTGTTTATTCACCATAGGTATGTATGTAGGGGACAAGTGAACCAGATTGTGGTCAGAATGGCCCAGCGAGGGGGGGGGAGGTGATGAACTATATGTGTCCTCGGTGTTCACATACATTAAATCCAAAGTTCTCTTGTCTCTGGTGTGGCATTTCACATACTGAGTGAAGGTTGGGAGAGTGGAGGACAGGGAAGCATGATTGAAGTCACTGGAGATTAGTAGCAGGGACTGGGGGTACGATGTCTGAAGCATTGACACTGTAGTGTGTAAGAGCTCACAGGCTGCAGCAGCATCGGCTGCTGGGGGGATGTACACAGTTATCGCAATAACGTGCGAGAATTCCCTCGGGAGGTAATATGGCCGAATGCTAACAACTAGCAGTTCAATGTTTTTACTGAAATACTGCTCTTTTACCCTGATGTGCCCCGGATTACACCATCTGTCATTCACAAACATTGCTATACCCCCTCCTTTCCTCTTACCGCTGTCCTTGGCTTTCCTGTCCGCTCTCGTGTGAGTCAGGTGAGAGTTCATTCAGCCAAGTCTCTGTGAAGCACATAAGGCTACACTCCTGGTACTCCCTCTGCAGCCTGGTTAGCGCAGTTAGCTCATCCATCTTATTAGAGAGAAATCTTACGTTTTCCATGATGACAGATGGTATACATGGTTTATACCATCTTTTCTTCTCCCAGCACTTCATTCCAGCTCTGCATCCCCTTCTCCTTCTCCTTAATTCTGCGGGGATCACCGGTCTTTCCACGGGGAGTACCTTGGTGTTGCGCAGTGCTAACAGCTGCTCCCGAGTGTAAACAATGGAGCCATGGCTGAAAGGGTCCGCTGATGCCAATTTAACTAGCCCCAGAAAGAAAAAGAGAAAAATACAAATGCAGTCTCACAAGTAGTACATCCCAAGGTGCACACTTCCGACTGAGACTTGTGCAGAAAGAAACACGAAAAAAGTACAAAAGCATACTGTGGCAGCCGGGGCATGGTCAAGCGTCGGTCTGTGACCAGAGGGCAGAGTCAGGGAAGGTAAGTGGCAGAATCACTACACCTGATGTCAATTAACCTGTGTTTGTGTGTCTTCCCAGCGACCACGCCCGATATAAGGAGAGAGAGAGCAGAGGAAGAGAGCTCTCTCCCCAACCAGATGGCTGATGTGTGCGTGCGCGTGTGTCTGAGTGTCTGGGAGAGTGAAAACACTGAAAAGTGTTAATAAAGAGTTTTTGGGAACTCAGTTCTGGCCTGCCGTACTTCTGTGCTCCACCCACCCGTGCAAAGTTCTACAGTGGTGCTGAAACCTGGGATTGGAGCACAGAGGAGAACAGCCCCATGGAGTCCTCCCCCATGCCCTCGCCACGGCCCAACAGAGCCAGCACCAGGCGCTGCTTGCCCTCCGAAAGGAGCAAGAACAACGGTTCGAGGCCCTGGTGCTGGCGCAACTGGAAGATCGTCAGGCGTTCCAGCACCACCTCGCGTCAGTGGGGTCCACCACCTCCACCACCACAGGCCCACCCCACCTCACCCTAACGAAGATGGGCCCGCATGATGACCCCAAGGCCTTCCTCACACTATTCGAACAAGCAGCAGAGGCCTCGGGGTGGCAGGTGGAACAATGCGCGGCGCGCCTCCTCCCCCTGCTAACGGGCAAGGCGCAGCTGGCCGCGCTACAGCTCCCTGCCAACAGCTGGCTGGTTTACATGGACCTGTGCCGGGCCGTCCTCCAGCGGGTGGGGTACACCCCCGAACAACAATGCCAGCACTTTCACGCTCTATGCCTAGAGGAGGTCGGCCGGCCGTTCGTATTTGGTCAGCAACTCTGGGACGCCTGCTGGTGGTGGCTGAGGGCTGACAACCGCGACACCGAGGGAATCATTGATCTGGTGGCACTGGAGCAGTTCATCGTCCGGCTTCCCAAAGGAACAACAGAGTGGGTCCAGTGCCATCGCCCGGCATCGCTGGATCAGGCCATCAAGTTGGCAGAGGATCATTTGGCAGCTGTTCCGACAGCAGGACAGCAGATCTTCTCTTCTCCTCTCTCTCTCTCTTTCCCCCTCCCCTTCTGTGTCTCGTCCTCGCCCCGTTCCCCCACCGCGGAGGTGGGGGCCAGCTCCACCCCAGCCGGCCCGCTGCACCCACGGTGCACTCCCGTTTCCCGCTTCCGTGTCTGTCTCCCCCCCCCCCAGGTGAGTGAGCCCCAGAGCGCTGAAGCAGAGAGAAAGCCCGGGCCGGTTTGCTGGCGCTGCGGGGAGCCAGGGCACCTCCAGCATCAGTGCTCGGTAATGGAGGTGGGCACGGTGGTCTGGATCCCCGATGCGCCAGGAACTGCCCTCAATCGGGCAGGAGTGTATTGCATACCGGTGAGTGTCCAAGGGGATACGTATCAGGCTTTGGTGGACTCTGGCTGTAATCAGACCTCAATCCACCAAAGCCTGGTGCAAGGCGAGGCATTGGGGGGAGCACAATTGGTGAAGGTGTTGTGTGTGCACGGGGATGTTCACAACTACCCACATTCTATTTCGAGGGGAGAAATCTAGTGTAAAGGCGGCGGTTAATCCTCGCCTTACCCACTCGATAATTTTGGGGACTGATTGGCCGGGATTTCGGGAATTAATGACTCATTTAGTAAAGAGTGGGTCCTGCCATAGTTCAGCAGGGGGAGGTCCTGGAGTGGCATTGGCAGGAGCAGCTGTCACAGAGCTGTCTACATCATCTTCGCGTCAGAGTGAGGAGCAGCAGGCTCCTCCTCCCTCTCTCAGGGAATCCCTTGCGGATTTCCCATTAAAGCAGTCACGAGACGAGACTCTGCGGCATGCGTTTGACCAAGTGAGAATAATCAATGGTCAAACGCTCCAGCCAAACGCCACCCTGTCCTTCCCCTATTTCTCCATTATGAGAGATAGATTATACTGAGTGACACAGGACACTCAGACTAAGGAGATGGTCTCACAACTTTTTGATCCCAAAGAGCCACCGGGAATTGGTATTCCAGGCAGCTCACTTTAATCCCATGGCTGGACACTTGGGGCAGGATAAGACACTAGCCCGAATAATGGCCCAGTTCTATTGGCCAGGGATTCGTGGTGATGTCTGTAGGTGGTGTACAGCATGCCGTGAATGCCAGTTAGTAAATCCAGCAGCCATTCCAAAAGCGCCTTTGCGCCCTCTACCATTAATCGAGACCCCATTCAAAAGAATTGGGATGGATCTCGTCGGGCCATTAGATCGGTCAACACGAGGGTATCGCTTTATTTTAGTCCTGGTGGACTATGCAACGCGATACCCGGAAGCAGTGCCTCTTCGCAATATCTCAGCATACAGTATTGTGGAAGCACTCTTCCATGTCATCTCCCGAGTCGGAATCCCCAAAGAGATTCTGACTGATCAAGGCACTTCGTTTATGTAACGCACACTGCGTGAACTGTATGGGTTATTGGGAATTAAGCCGATCTGCACCAGCGTTTATCACTCACAAATGGAACGGTTCAACCACACCCTCAAGAATATAATTTAAAAGTTCGTAAGCGAGGATGCACGTAATTGGGATAAATGGCTCGAACCCCTGTTATTCGCAGTGCGAAAGGTCCTACAAGCCTCCACGGGGTTATCCCCATTCGAATTATTATATGGGTGTAAGCTGCGCGGCATCCTAGATGTACTGTGGGAAAATTGGGAGGAGGGACCTTCACCGCGTAAAAACAAAATTCAATACATTATTGACCTGCACGCAAAACTCCACACACTTGCACACCTAACCCAGGAGAATTTGCGGCAGGCTCAAGAACGGCAAATCTGCCTGTACGACAGGGGTACATGCCTTAGGGAGTTCACACTGGGAGATAAAGTACTCGTACTGTTGCCCACATCGAGCTCCAAATTGATCGCCAAGTGGCAAGGACCCTTTGAGGTCACACGGCGAGTCAGGGATGTTGACTATGAGGTGAGGCAAATGGACAGGGGTGGGGTGCTACAGATTTACCACCTCAATCTGCTTAAACTCTGGAACGAGGAGGTCCCCGTGGCACTGGTGTCGGTGGTTCCAGAGAAGGCGGAGCTGGGGCCGGAGGTTCAAAAAGGAACATTGACATTGCTTTCCTCTCCAGTCCAATGTGGAGACCACCTCTCCCCGACCCAACTCATGGAGGTTGTCCAGTTGCAGACCGAATTTTTCGGACGTGTTCTCGCCCCTGCCCGGCCGCACCCACCTCATAGAACACCACATTGAGATGTCCCCGGGGGTGGTAGTGCGCAGCCACCCTTACAGGCTACCCGAACACAAGAAAAAGGTGGTTCGGGAAGAACTCGAGGCCATGCTTGAAATGGGCATCATCGAGGAGTCCCACTGTGACTGGAGCAGCCCGGTGGTCTTGGTTCCCAAGGCCGATGGGTCGGTCCGGTTCTGTGTGGACTATAGAAAAGTCAACGCGGTGTCTAAATTCGACACGTACCCAATGTCTTGCATTGACGAGTTACTGGATCGACTAGGCACGGCTCTATTTTATTCGACACTGGATTTGACAAAGGGTTATTGGCAGATCCCCTTGACTCCATTATCCCGAGAAAAAATGGCCTTTTCCACACCGTTTGGCTTAGACCAATTTGTCACACTTCCTTTTGGGCTGTTTGGGGCGCCCGCTACATTACAGCGGCTCATGGACAGGGTCCTCCGCCCCCACGCCACCTACGCGGTCTCATACTTGGATGACATAATAATCTATAGTAATGACTGGCTGCGGCATCTGCAGCACCTGAGGTCCATCCTTGGGTCACTGAGGCGAGCGGGTCTCACGGCCAACCCGAAGAAGTGTGCGATTGGGTGGGTGGAAGTACGGTATCTGGGCTTCCACTTGGGCAATGGGCAGGTGCGTCCCCAAATTAATAAGACAGCAGCAATTGTGGCCTGCCTGAGGCCCAAGACCAAAAAGGGGGTGAGACAGTTCCTGGGGCTGGCTGGCTATTATCGTAAGTTTATACCTAATTATTCGGATGTAACCAGCCTGCTGACTGATCTCACTAAAAAGGGGGCACCAGATCCGGTCCAGTGGATGGAGCAATGCCAGTGAGCTTTCTCTGAGGTGAAGGCTGCACTGTGTGGGGGGCCACTGTTACACTCCCCTGACTTTTCTCTCCCCTTTATGTTGCAGACTGACGCGTTGGACAGATGGCTGGGGGCTGTTTTGTCCCAGGAGGTGGAGGGGGAGGATCACCCCGTGCTGTATATCAGCAAGAAGCTGTCAGTGTGGGAGGGGCACTACAGCACAATCAAGAAGGAGTGCCTAGCCATCAAGTGGGTGGTCCTCGCCCTCCGCTACTACCTGCTGAGACACCCTTTCACCCTCTGTTTGGACCATGTGCCCCTCCAGTGGCTCCACTGCATGAAGGATGCCAATGCGCAGATCACCCATTGGTATCTGGCACTCCAGCCCTTTAACTTCAAGGTGATCCACAGGCCAGGGGCGCAGATGGTTGTGGCGGACTTCCTCTCCCGTCAAGGGGGGGGAGTCGGCTGCAGGCCGGACGGCTGCCCGGCCTGAATTGGGCGGTGGGGGTATGTGGCAGTGGGGGTGTGGTCAAGCGTTGGTCTGTGACCAGAGGGTGGAGTCAGGGAAGGTAAGTGGCAGAATCACTACACCTGATGTCAATTAACCTGTGTTTGTGTGTCTTCCCAGTGACCATGCCTGATATAAGGAGAGAGAGAGCAGAGGAAGAGAGCTTTCTCCCCAACCAGATGGCTGATGTGTGTGTGCGTGGGTGTGTCTGAGTGTCTGGGTGAGTGAAAACACTGAATAGTGTTAATAAAGAGTTTTTGGGAACTCAGTTCTGGCCTGCCATACTTCTGTGCTCCACCCACCCATGCAAAGTTCTACACATACCAAAACACATAAACATGCTTGGAGCTACTGCAACTAGCTGCCACTCTTGCGGCACCATCTTGTTGATGTGTGGTTTTGATAACAACTGGCACCATCTAACAGCTGACCATGATACATGGTGCTCCAAGACAAGACATGGCAAGGTTCTGATTGAAGCTTACCTGGCACAGCAAACTAAGATGCGATGCCAACGACATCACAACCGGGTCCCCACTCATCAGACGTAATGTGGACCACAGTGAGTGAGTGAGTAAGTGTTACTTTTTTATTTTGGGGGGTTTTCTTCTTCTTCTTTAGGGTTTTTTGGTGGTTGGCAAACCAACTTAAAGGTGCGTTACTGCCACTGACTGGGCTGGAGTGTGGAACAGGAGATATTGGGGGGGACTATATTCTTTTAGAGTTTTTATTTCATCCTCGGTTGGTTCAGCAACATACTCCGCCATTTTGTTTCTCTCTACTCATGGTATATGAGCTGATATCCTAGTAGTAGAATAGCCAATCAGAGCACATGCATTGCTCATATCCAGTGAATGTGGACAGAATAATACAGAATATACAAAATAGTGCCACTTTTTGGTCTGTGCCCTAAAAGTGCCAGATAAATGTGCATGTTCTTGTTTAACGAGTGAAATATTTAGGATGCTGATTGCTTCAGCATAAGTGCTATTGTGAACATGAGATGTTCTGGGTGCAATACTGAGGATTATTTTGCCCAAATGGAGATGACTGAATCAAGGGTTTGACAGGTGTGAGAAGTCCTTTCAAATTTTAAAACCCTTCCTCTGAATGCAGATATGGTGTAGTTCAGAAAAGGTAGTGAGTTTACAGCCAATTATTTTTGAAGCTGTGCACACAACTCTGTCCAGCAGTTTTATTCTTGTGGGTTGTACAACTTCCATTCCATACAGTTATTGACAAAGTGAGCACACTTTTTATTACTGCTGTGTAGAACTGTATCATTGCACCCTTTTACACTCCAAGTTTCCTCAATTATCTTAATAGTTATTGTCTTTGGTGAAGTTTCTTCAGGATTTTTGTGACATTGTCTTTTGATTTCAGGGAGGAAGAGATTAGTTTAAACTCCTTCCTGCACCATGCCCTGGTCTTCCCAGGCAGTCTCCCATCCCAGTACTAACCAGACGCATTGGGTGGCACTGATCTCTGTAGCCCTTGGCCTCTTGCCTACACAGCTAGGGATAAAGTGGGGGTTGGGTTCTCTGGTAATTGCAAGAGTTTGACTCCCAACTTGTATTTGTATTGCAGCGTGCCTTGCCAGATGTCAGTAGGTACCATTTTTATGATGGTCTTTGGTATGACCCAACCATGAATAGAACCTGTGTTCTCCCAGTTGAGAGGCAGACATGCTAACCATTAGACTAGCTGATGGTGGAGGAGATTAGAGTCCAATGGAATTTAAAATGATCCACCATTTCCACCACCTGGTTGTTGATGATCAGTGGTAGGAGCTCTTTCTGATTTTGACAGAACTCCATGACAAGTTCTTTAGTTTTGTTGATGCTCATTACCAGATTGTTATTGCTACACCAATCCACTAGAGAGGAGACCTCATTCCTATCAGTGATTTCATCATTACAGGAAATCAGTCCCACCATTGTTGGATCACCTACAAACTTAAACCATGCCTCAATTCATGTACTTCTGTTAGTACACTTCCATATAGTACCCTGTGCATACTATGTATTCAGTAGTGTAGTGCATGAATTTCAACAGGGTGTTGATGTCTCAAATCCAACATGGCAAGTTGTGCACTTACTGGAACTGATGATCAGAAAATTTGACCATGATCATTGCATAACACGCCAAAAATATCTGCCGGCTTTTTTGCTCACCTCTTAAAAATGAATGTAAATTTAATTTTCCTTGCTTGTGTGCATATATATTTCATGTGACATGGGAATCAGATCATTGGTGTCAACAAAATGCCCTCCTCCGACTGGCTGAAAATAAGTTGGTGGTCCCGCCCCTTCCATTGTGTCACCAAGATGGTGACCACTGATTGTGAGAAGTGTGCAGTTCAACATTTTGACCATTTTGACTCCAGTATCTGGGTCTCATAGTGCACTGCATGTTGCTGTACTTGTCAGTGGAAACACACTCAAAATAGCAAGTGTAAGTATGGAAGTAAGGGTGGCAAAGTGGTGTAGTGGTTAGCATTGTTGCCTCACAGCAAGAAGGTTCTGGGTTCAAGCCCAGTGGCTGATGGGGGCCTTTCTGTGTGGAGTTTGCATGTTCTCCCCATGTCTGTGTGGGTTTACTCCAGGTGCTCCGGTTTTCCCCACAGTACAAAGACATGCAGGTTAGGTTAATTGGTGGTTTTAAATTGACCATGAGTGTGAATGGTTGTTTGTCTCTATGTGTCAGTCCTGCGATGATCTGGCAACTTGTCCAGGGTGTACCCCACCTCTTGCCCATAGTCAGCTGGGATAGGCTCCAGCTTACCTGTGACCCTGCACAGGTAAAGTGGTTATGGATAATGTATGGAAGTAGCAAATGGAGACATAATGTTTGTCATTTTTACAGTGTTAGAGCATGAAATATAGTCTTTAATGTTCAACAAATAGAGCAGAGATGAAAGGCCAGACCCCTGAGGGACACCTGGGCTAATAGTCAATGAAATCGAGAATCTATTATTGAAGTCCAAAACACAGAGGAAACCTTGCTGCAAATGTTTGTTATATGTATAGTCTTATGGGTATGTTTGTATTAAAGGTGAAGCTACAGTCTCTGAATAGTACCCGAGTATCCAAGCAGACACGTCTAGATGCTGCAAGATGGACTGCAGACAGAGATACTGCATCTTCCACCGACCTACTGGCCCTGTATGCAAACTGATTTGACTCTCTCAGCATTGGATAGATGTTTACACATAATATGCTCAAACACTTTCATTACAACAGGTATTAAAGCAACAGACCTATAATCACTTAAACAGATCATAATGGGCTTCTTAGACACCTGAATTATTACTGCAGATTTAAAGCATACAGGTCCTTTACTCAGAGGCACAGTGGTGTAGTGGTTAGCACTGACACATCACAGCAAGAAGGTCCTGGGTTCAAGCCCAGAGGCCAGCGAAGGCCCTTTTGTGTGGAGTTTGCATGTTCTCCCTGTGTCTGTGTGGGTTTCGTCCGGGTGCTCCAGTTTCCCCCACAGTCCAAAGACATGCAGGTTAGGTTAATTGGTGGCTCTAAATTGATCGTAGGTGTAAATGTGAGTGTGAATGGTTATTTGTCTCTGTGTGTCAGCCCTGCGATGACCTGGTGACTTGTCCAGGGTGAACCCTGCCTCTGGCCCATAGTCAGCTGGGATAGGCTCCAGCTTGCCTGTGACCCTGTAGAACAGGATAAGCGGCTACAGAGAATGGATGGATGGTCCTTTACTCAGGTTGATATACCAATTAAAAATACCAATCAAAACAGGATCGAGTTGAGCAGCAGACCATTTTAAAGTTGCCCAGGATCAGGCCCTGCAGCTGTCCTGCTAATCTGATGTGCAGCAGACACTTGACCTCATGCTCCTCACTCACAGAACCTGGACTCAGGGGTTTCCACTGTAGGCTGGTTGAGGTTTTGTCAAATCTTCAGGAAAATTAATTTTGTTCATCAGGGAGTTTGGGGTCATTGTTGCAGGCTGTGTTTGGTCTTATAGCTGGGATTTTCCCGCAGTCCCTGTCACACACCTCTGCTGGTCTTATTCTTGTGCTTGCTCAACAACTTGTCTCTGTAATTGGCCTTAGCCTTCCACACAACCTGCTCAAATTCATATTTTGATGATGTTGTTTATGTGGACTATATAGGGAATAAGGCATGTGATTTGGACACGCATACAGTGGACTGATGATGGTGTTTATGTGGACTTTATAGCAAATAGGGCATGTGGATTGGGACATACCCATTATAGCTTGATGATGTTATGTGGACTTTATAGTGAATAGGGCATGTGGATTGGGACACACCCAGAGTAGCTTGATAATGGTGTTTATGTGGACTGAATGGTGAATGAGGCATGTGATTGGGACACACCCACAGTGGACTGATGATGGTGTTTATGTGGACTATATAGTGAATAGGGCATGCAGATTGGGACATAGCCATTGTTGCTTGATGGTGCACTGTAAAACATTTCAGCCTTGTTTAGTTATGTCCACTTACTTTTTCTCTTTGAGTCAATGAGCTCTGAAAAGTGTTTTAATTTGAACTAATCTGTGCAGGTTTTCAAAGGTTAGACTTGAATTACTTAGTTGTCTTGACTAATTGAGACTTTTTCTGAGTTGAAACAAAGATAACTGTCAAATTGAGTTAACTTGCATTTTCAAGGCAGCAGGTGAACTTGTATTTCCAAGTTAAACCAATTTGAAATGTTTTACAGTGTGGTGTTTGTGGACTGTATGGTGAACAGGGTGTGTGGTTTGGGCTCAGCAGTGTGTTGGAAAGGAAACAGGAGGAAAGAATTGTGCTGTGAGCTTTTATGTGATTTTATGTGATTCATACTTCTTCAATGAGACTCCATTGTTCTCCATAAGCTCACATTAATTCATCAGAGACAAATGAAGACTATTTGTTCAAGTTTTTATATCATGTACAGCTGAAGTTCTTTCTGTGTGTCTGTGGTCTGATTCCACTATCTGTCTCCCATCTGGATAAAAAAGCTTAATGCACAATCAGCATTCATCACACTGTTCATCTCAGAGAGACGTTGTGTTATTACATGTTCCCATAGCAACACCACGACCTTGATAACACATGGAGAGATTGGAAATTACACGAACCATATATAACCAATTACAGTGTATGGCACTGGTCTGGGACATGAGGGATTCCTGTGACCTATAGAGTGAATAGGGTGTGTGATTTGGGACACGTCCATAGTGTTTTGAAGATTTAATACTGAAATTGCATACATCACTATTCTTACTTCAGTTCTGTGAGAAGTTACACACACAGAAGCAGAGTTTGTATTTAAACTGGCTGACTCTGAATATGGTTTGAGACACACCCTCAGCGGACTGAAGAAGGTGTGTATGTGATCGGAATGCCAACGTATTGTCACAGATCGATGATGTCACAGTGCTAACTTTTTCGTATGTTCATTTTTATTCTTCCTCAAATCATACTGTACATGGTGATGATTAGTCGAGCCGAGGCTGAGCCACACCTCCTTCTCATCTCAGGCAAGGACAGAAATCGATAATTGTTTAAGCAGACGTCGGTCCCGATGTCCATGCGATCGATACAGAGACGTATTACAGAGCAGACGCTATTAACTGTACAGAACAACACATCCATTTTTCATTTAAGAATAACATAAAGGAGCGAGGCTACTCAAGGCTGTGACTGATGCAGCACCCAAGGTCTCATTCACAACCACCACAATGAGTCTGAGGATCAGAAATGATGAGACATCTCCATGATGGAAAAAAAAAACAATACTCACTTCCTGTTTCTTTTCATATATGCAATATGGAAATGTAACAAGTTCTCACATCTGCTCAGGAGCATTCATTCAAAACAAAGTCATTTCCATCATCAGCACCTGAAGACTCCTTCAGAAAGAAAGCCACATTCATCATCTTCTGCTTGTACACTGAATGAAAAAAAACAAAAAGCCAATCACGCGTTCATTATTTTTATTATTTTTAATTAAATTTTTTTTTTTTTTTGCAACAGCACTAACAAAAGGGAAAGCCACAGCTTTAGGACCAGAAGGTCAGCAGTTTGATTCCCTGGACCAGCAGGAAAATATGTGTGTGTGTGTGTGTGGGGGGGGGGGGGGGGGGGGGGGATGAATGAACAGCATTTTCCCCTTCCTCTACATTCATGGCTGGAGTGCCCTTGAGCAAGGCACCTAACCCTGGGCTGCCCACCTCTCTGGGTATGTGGGTTTTTCACGGTTCAGGACCACAGACAGCACACACTGTTTCCACTTGATTTCTGATGGTTTATTTAATTTCATTTATTTATTTGTTTTTTAAACAAACACCAATCATATGTAGACTAGCAGTCAGGTTTGACGAGAAGCTCATGTTGTTGGTATTGTGGAAGTCAGAATTCAATTGTGTGCTGTTGAACTAACCAGGGCTGGGTTTCCCAAAAGCCTCTTAACAATAAGAGCATCTTAACTAGGAGAGAGAATGCTCATTGTGCTGCTCACTCTACCATTTAATGATGATCTTTGTGCTACAATGCCAAACTTGATGCCAAACTTTATAAATGTAGCCTACATTTCAGTTTAAGTATAATATCGCCTAATCATGTACCTTGTGAAGAACTTTCCAGAAACATGTTCCAGCCAATCAATTCCATGGATCCCTGGTGAGGTCGTCTGCTCTACAGTTTCCTCCAAATAAGTTCAGGTTATTTCTTCAACCTGTCTCCTTCACCAACGCTGTGTTAAATATGAAATTCTCCTTTGTGTGTCTCCTTAGGTCATGCCACCATTTTTTAATTTCCTCTGTGGTACGTGCCTTTCCCCCGACTGCGTTTACCTTGCCCACGGTGGTGTTCCAGATAACGGTCCCTTTTGTGAGCAGGTTGGTCACTGCGATTTCGAAGTATTTTACTGACACTGTTCCATTCCTCCATTTCTCCCAGAGAAAAACTTATCCTTCCACTACTTCTCCTTGGTCTGCGTTACCATGCCGATGTAAAACTTATGTTTGTCTGATTTTATACCCAGATGTATTTGCAACCCTATGCTAATTTGTAGATTGTGTTGGTCATGATTTAAATGAACTGGCTGCATCTGTGTTTATTAATTTGCACATTATTATTAGATCATCTGCAGAGAGGTCCTTTTTTCTTGCAGCCTCACACTAATCCGCCCTGCTGAGTAAATCTGGCCCAGTGTGACAGTAATTATAAGAGATCCAACAGGAGAGCCCTGTGGAACACCATGTTGTACTTTTTAAAACAATATGAAGAATCTCTGTTCATTCTACCAACTAAACTATAAGTGGATAAGTGTCTTGAAGTAAACACATGTTTAAGAATTAAACACCAGTAACACGTCTGTGTTTAAACATTAGGAGTTTAAAGTCTCAAAACCAAGAGCTGGGTTTATTCAATCAGTTATCAGTTAAAAAAAAACAAAATATTTTCCTTATTATTCAGGAATCAATTATTTGACAGTGACGCAGTGTGTGTGTGTGTGTGTGTGTGTATGAGACGCTTCAGAGTGGTGAGGGGAAGTGAACAAGGACACACTGAGAACACTAATGTCTAGACTGTGTTAGACTGCTCAAGTGTTTATTCATCCATACTGTGCTGATTTATCATGCTGTTCCTCACACACACACACACACACACACACACAGTAATAATATTTTTAGTTGTGCTTGGCTAAGACACGAGTGTTGTTCAGAAGCAGATTAGTTTCTCGTTTCTGACATTT